>NC_136814.1:55885624-56449911 GCF_951394365.1 Tetrao urogallus | reverse complement strand
AGTATTTTTACTTGAGATCTTAGTGCTGCTTCAATTCTTTAGTAACCCTTACACAACATCCCAGCACACAATACCTTCTGAACATAGACTTGACGAGTCTTATTCCATTATGTCTACAAACATACCAAAGTGTAACAACAAAGAACATAACTCACTCATGGTGATGCTTAAGAGAATGAGGAATGGGAATCTGTAACTTGAGTTGTCGCTATGCGCCTTCCGATTCAGATGAATCCAAATACAGGTCATCGCAAAAGCATGAGTGGACTGCGGTTTGTTAATATCAGGTACAGGAATACACTGAAGAAGGAAACAATCCAGTGATGATGCTGCATGTACTAATACAGAGAAAACCAGTGTAGCCAGTATCCACAATATTCCCACGAAAACTTGAAGGAAGTGTAACTCAAAGCCCATCACTACAGTTAAAGTAATCGATCCAGTCACTCTTCTCATAGTTTGTGGTAATGAAACATCTGTGAGATCACGCAACAAATTGTACTACAGAATTTCTGTTCCCTCCTTTCCCTGGGAGGAAAAAACAGTACACTCAACCTTATCAGTTTGGTGCATCACACATTTTTGTTAACTTACCTCCTGATCCAAAACAGAAGACACTGTAAAAGCAAGCAATGAGGATATCTCACTGACAGAACTGTTGTGGAGGTTTAATAACTTTCTCTAAACTCTCCTCTACCTCAAGAACATTCATTCTAGAGAAACGTACCAAGCATAACTAGGATCTGATGTAAGATTACAGAAAGAATTTTAGGCAGTCATTAATACTAAACAAATTTAAAGTGTCTTGTTCATTTTACTTGCACATGAAAAAGTATCTGATAATGTATTCACAGACGTAACAATGAATCTGTATACTATTCCTTAATAGTATATTCTCAGGGCTCTAACAAACACCTTCTCAAAACCTTAGTCAAACAAAACTTAGGGACAACATGACTTAAGATTTTGGTTGTGCTCATTGTTTTGTAGTTAAAAAAACCCCAAACACTGGACATATGTGGTTACTGAAAAAAACATAGCTGGGAAGTACTGGAAATCTTTCATTTAATTATATGAATCTCCAACTAAGCAGTGCATTGGTGCAATACCAACTGAAGAACAAAGGTATATGGGAACTGTTGAGTCATGGCCTGAACCAACTGATTGACCACCTGAGGCACGGACTGGGCCAGACCTGGGAGGACAGGTGGGAGCCAGGCTCCACACCTCCTAGACCCCATTTAAGGACTGACTACTACTAGGAAAGGATGTCCTTCTAGAGATCTCTTCTTTTTGGAGTTTTCCACTGCTATACTAGATCCTCAGATACAGGTGAGCATTTCTTCCTTGACTGTCCCTGTTTCACCACGATAGTCTTTCCAACTATAACACCTGTAAAGTGTACCACCCTACCCATGCTACTCTTCCAACTGTAAATTTGTTGACTGTACAAATAGTGATATCTATATACAAAGGTGTCATGTTGAATAATAATCAAAGAGAAGACTTACTTCTTTCTCAGGATAAAGGAGGTCAAAAAGCTTCATAACAGGGAGGAAGTCAGCCAGCGCATTCTTCTGGATGCTGCCAGAGATGAATTGCAGCAGCACCCACATCAGATGGTCTCTTCCTTTAATGAGGCCACGGCCTGCCAACTGTCAAAAACACTCAATAACAGACAAATGTTGCAGGTAGGAAAAAGAAAATCTCTGTGAAGATCCAATGAAAGTAAAAGAGGAGGCTAAAATGGCTCGAGTTTTCAGAGGTTATTTGGCATTTTATGGCAGAATATAAGCAGAAATACATGCCAGACTTTCAGAAAGATGATGAAAAGGCAAGTAGTCCCAACACAAAAACACTGTGTGGGCCACAGCAATTAACAGTAACATTTAAAGTGTATTTAGCTCTTCAAGAACACCATTTTGAAAAACAAAAACCAAAAATCAAAAACAAATAAAAAAAGCAACTCAACTATGTGACTTAAACTGTCACACTGCAGCCCTGTAGCCAAAGGCAGTATTGCAAGAGATAGCAGCACGTAGTGGGTTTTATATTAACTCCATTTTAAAAAGTCTCAGAACCCAAACAACTTCAGTTTGCTTCATCTGGACTTGTCTAGACATGCCTGATTTTCATGTATGTAGTTTCAGTTTTAGTTTGGCTGTAACAGCAATTCTTCAATAATGAGTACACAATTTCTAATCTAGCTTGATTTGTTTTTAACTTACATTTGTGTAATTTTGTGGCATAGCACCCATTGCTTCAATAACATTGGTTTACTTCACCGAAGGCTCATTAACAGCCATTATAAGAAAGCAACCTAATTTTAGGGCTACCAAAATAGGCAAAGAAAAATAATGCAGTAAGTGGATATTCACTATATATATGTAATACATTTGGATATTCATGTAACTGTGCAAAGATACATAGCATGTTAGAAATTTTATCCACATATAGCTATAAATTAATTCTACAGCAAGTAGAAAGAACATCTTTTTCATACCATCAGCACCACAACTCTTCCAGAAGAGAACTCAGGATATTGCTGATACACTTTAACCTTTCCTACCCTTTCTTAAGGAAGAATGATACCACCACCTTCAGAATTCAAAAAGGAAAGGGTAAATACTTGAAAGTGCATCACTTTTAACAGTATTACTATGAGGAAGGAGCAATAAACTTCAGATTATAATGCTATTGCCACTGTAATTGGACAAATGATCTTTGATTGGTTAGAAAAACAAGACAGACTCTTGCATCCACTTACAAGGCATGTTTCTTTAGCTCCTCCCAGGTCCAGCAACTAACATATTTCGAACCCAAATATACAATATCCCATATCGGAATAAGCTACAATAGACCAAACTAATCACAGAATCATTTGACTCAGAAGGGTCTTTAAAAGATTAAAAAGATTTAAAAGACATCTAGTCAAGCTCTTCTGTGTGAACAAGGGACAGCTACAGCTAGATCAAGTTGCTCAGACCTGTCCAGCTTGACTTTGAATGCCTCCAGGAAAGAGATCTGCACCACCTCTCTGGATAACTAGCTCCAGCACACTACTCTTACTGCAAAAATCATTCACCATATATCCAGTATAACACAATGTAACTCGAGAATTTGAGTCACTTCTACAGAGCACAACATGAAAGAAAAATGTTACACATAAGGTACTTCTTGAAGAAGTAATAGGATAGTGCTCACTATCCTATTAAAAATCAAAAATGTTTATTTTTTAAATTTAGTATTTTTACTATCTCTCTTACCAGCAGGGATCGATACAAACAATTTACCTTTTGATGGAGTGACAGGACCATATGAGGAAAGCTTGCAAACTGAAAGAGCACAAAGAAAATGAGCTGGCTGGAGAGATGCTGCCACAGAAGCTGACTGGTTCCACCATCGTCAAACTTCTCTTCAGTCTCAGACCGTTCCATGGCATACACCACAAGATCCACCAACTGGTCCTCCAGCACAGGGCAGCGCTGCTTGTGCTGTAAGGCAGAGATCAGATACAGTATTCCAAAAGCCTTGCCATTAACTGCAGAACTTGCACAGTTGCAATTACAGTACAGTATTTTGACAGAAGGCTGGGAAGCATGAAATGAAGTCTGAACTTAAGTTAAGGATAAGCCACTGCGTTAAAGCTGCACTACGTTACAGGTCATAATGTTTTTTACATTTTATCAAGCATTGCATTATTCTGTACTCAGTTCCATGAGACAGATCATCAGTATGCAAAAAAAAAAAACCATCTGGTATTTCTTGTCTCTACTTTCAGTAAGTTTGTGCAGAATATTTATTTTTTTGATCTTACAGAAAACATAATTCATTATTTTAATACACTGCTTTTTGTTGCTTTCTTTTGTTTTCCCCCCTCTTCTTTAAAGAAATTTCAAAGGAGAGATCAACAATACTGCCAAAACCAGAAGAAGCATCCCAACACACAGTACAGGCATTTAATGCCTATTTCTTCTCCTTCTCACTCTCATTTTGAGCTCATCTACAACTAGCAGCAGAATTAACACTCCTAAAAGTAGAAGTCCTACAGACACAGCTGGTGCAATACAGAATCAAAAAGACTTGAAAATTAAGCTAAGTGGTATGTTCTGTGTAATTACTGTTCTGTGCACAATGTGTATCACAGCACTGAACTCTTTACATGCTGGATTTTGATTGCTACTATCTCCACAGAGAGCTGTGCAAAACGCATACATCATTTTAAATAACACACCTCCTCCAAAGATCTTCAGCAATAATCAAGTAAGAAACACACTACATATATTCAGGTCCATATGTTACTACAGATGTGTATATACCAGGAACACCACCAGTAGTCTGAAACTCAGACCATAAATCTTACATGTGAAGACCATCAACTTTAATATCAAGGACAACAACTTTTTATTACCCTGTATGTGAACAGTGTTATTACTAAGGACAAAAAGCAGTGTGGAATGTAACTTATTCCAGTTAAATTCATGATGCTAGCATGATGGGAATAATGTAACTTCCGTTTGTTTCATTATGATCTCTTCAGGAATGGTCCCATTTTTCTTCCATTTTCAAAATTTTTACATCTAACACCTGTAACATAATGCAGCCTTAAAGAAAACATTACTACTTTAAATGATACCAAAGAAAAGGAACCAAGCTGCTCAAACACTAATCATGAAAATGCAGTTTGCCTTACTAGAGGCCATAAGGCATACGTAAAAACAGTTTAAGAAGATTATCCAAATACTCAAAATATTTTAGGGATGCCTTAGATGAATTCTTTGACTTTCTAGCCAGGCAGCCTAAAAACCTTTTAATTAATAAAGTAAGAAATAACAAAAGGAAAGAGAGATGCTGAAAGGGGATGCTTGTTCTAACATTCATCAATGGTAATCTTTTCCCATAAAAACAAAGAGATTCTTCTTAATAAAACATAATATGCAAAAATTGGAAAAATTGACAAAATATAATGAACAGCATCCCCTGTTGCATGCTCTTCACCAGCCCCAAACTGCAGAAAGCTACAATTCTAGCTGTGTTTTCTTGAAGCATGCTTAACACAAACCTCTAACTATAACAGAAAGCATCAGTTACTGTTTCACCTTCTCTTCCAGTACACAATGCCATTATCACAGATCAACCACACTACAGGTTTACAGAGAGCAATATTAACACTCCAAATGAGAATAATTCGATTTCATTGTTTTGGGTTTTTTGGTTTTTTTTTCCATTATCCCATCGTCCCCACTCCCCCAGAGCAACTACTTATGAAGCAGAGCAGGGTGCAACAGACAAGACTACAGACTAGTTTATAATCTGGCATGCAAAACTACTACGTACAGGGCTTGAAATTTAATAGTTTGCTAAGCACTGGGTTAATGTCCACAGGCCTAATCATGTTAGGCTATATTAAATTAGGATCAAGTTATTCAAAGAATACAACAGGAAAATATTACTGTTAAAAAGAAAGCCAGAATTTCCAGTAGGAATTTTTACTATTCTTAATAATCCTAAGACTGGGAAAAAGTTCATCAGTGGGAAGAAATAATTAAATTCATCTTTTTATTCTGAAATTCATCATTTCATTGTTTTACAGTAGCCTATGAAAGACAAAGCAAAATTTCACATTCCATCTTGTTTAACTAGCTTTCTGGCATTTTTTGCATATTTTCATTGAAGATATTCAGCACAAATTTTGTACCTATAGTTTTTGGATTACTCAAAATAAAATACTGCACTTGCAAGTGTGTAAGCAGGATTGGGGTCTTGTCTTGTTTTATTCAGCACTCATAACTGAAATACAGCACCTCAATATGCATTGAGACTCTGAGGGCTGATTTTCCTCAAAAATAAACAGGAATTTGTGGTTTGAAATGCCTAAAGAGAGACTAATTTTGTATATGAATATACTTTATATATGTGGAAAAAATGCAACATTCAAAAACCACTTTGGTTTTTCTTTTTTTCAAAAAAGAAAATATTTTAATTTTGTTACATAAACACATTCTCCATTTTGCTCTGGAAATAATCTGTAAATGACTGACAAATACATAACAGCACTGAAAACACTACTAAATCATACAGAAATACAAGGGAAAAAGAAGTTCTACTGTGACAATCTGATACTAAAACTTTCTGAGACCAGCCCTCCAATGTACAACTGGTAGCCTTCTGAAGTACATCAAATCTTCAATTGCTTTTTTTTTTTTAAAAAAAAAAAAAAAAAAAAAAAAAAAAAGACTGCCCTCAAGGTAAAGTATTCTAAGAATTCAGTGAGGCTACCTGCAGATTATTATCATTTTAAGTGATTTTAAGAAACAACATTTTATATTTTTGAGCTATACAGCTAAATTCAAGAATGGATTCAGGAGGCCAGTCTCAGAAACTTGTTGAGAAAGGGTTGTCTCCATATATAAATCCAGCTCAAAGTTTTCACATAGAATGACACTACAGTCCGATCTCACTTCCATTTTCCAAAGTTATACGCTACCAAGACTCAAATCTAGCCTTTTATGTTGCTTATATTATATCAGATTCTATTTCTGCTAAGACTATTGGGCATTCTAAAGTTTTCCTCATTGAATCTTACTCATTTTCTAATGAGAAAAATGCACTCAAGTGTTCTTAAAACACAGACAACCAAAAATGCATCCAAAACAGTAATCACAGCCTAAGTATTTTGCCAAGCTAACGCTGGTAATATCAGAAAGCAGGCCTCCAAGATCAATACACAGTATATTAAAAAGGGAAAGGAAAGTCAGGTTTTGCATTACATCATTCCTTTCGCTTGATGTTTTAATTCTACTGCCACAATGCATGGACAGGCATTAAATAAGTGTCTTTCTCAAACTGTTCTGGTTGTAGTTAGGAAAGACTGCAGCTATACTTTCACCTGGGCAGAGTATGGTACAGGTAATTTCATAAACTCATACAGATCACTACTGATGATTTACAGAATCACTAATATTACAGCTCCCAATTAAATGTTTGTATAACATTACAGAAATAAGACATGAAAAATTGTCTGTTTTAAAATTTTCCTCAACCCAAAGAAATCGAAGTTTAATGTAAACTTGGAGTCAACTTCACTGTTAAGAGGCAATGCCATCCAGACTAATCATGCAAGAAAAAGAGCTTTTTTTTTTTAAAGCAAAATTGTATGCATATAGAAGGCCAAAATGTAAATCAAAATGTTCCAAACTAGTTTCATGACTGTTTTAAGACATTACTGAAACATGATTTCAATATGCAACTGTTTCAAGGACTCCTTTAAATAGGATCTCCAAGTTTAATCTTAATTTGGCATCAGTGTATTAACATACTATTAACTGTTAAGCATTTTCCAAACAAAAAAAATAACAATTAAAAAAAACCCAACAGACTGTGGCATATCTCAACAAAATTATTTTAAAAATAAATTTAAAAGAAGGCAGCATTACTCCAGCCAACAACTAATACAGAAGTGATATGATAGAACCATGCTTCTTACAAGCCATTTCACAGAGGTATACAAAGGAAAATACAACCCCACTCAAAAGTATGCACTAGCAAAAAAAAAACAAAACCAAAAAAAACTAAACTAAACAAACAAAAAAACCACCCCCACACTCCAAGAAAAGGAATATTCTGAAGTTGGCATTACTGTAGCTGGACTTAAACCCACATAATGGATAAAGATACATGAAAAGCTCATAAAAATCCCACAACAAACCTTCAATTTCTGAAAGGAACATATGAATCCAAAAACATATCAAATTTTACCTTCATGTTTTTCTCTGCAAGGTTAGCAGGACAGCTGGGTTTGTATTTTCTACACAACACAGAGACGGTTCAAGTGAACACTTTTCTAATATATATCTGCTTAGTTAGGACTGAACCAGAGAACTTCATCGTTCATCTTCAACAATATTCAAGAACTAGGGCAAATTTCTGATTTGCTGAACCATACCTAGATTGTGATGCCAAAAGATTCAAATGAAGGCTCCAATCCTGCAAATGGATCTGTGTGAATAGTTGATAGGGTATACAAGCAGCTTCATATAAGTAAAAAGGAATGCCTGATTATCACTTCGAGGTGTTTCTGTACTTGTTTTTGAAACAAACTTGGTGCTATTTGCAATGCTAAGCATCTTATTATTGTGACAATCAATGTATACAGATTAGTTCCATTCTAACAATAAAATACATAATTATCAGCCATTTTACAGAAAACACCAATGCAGTTACATGACTTTAAAAGCACATTTTTTTGGTCAAAGGCTACATTAACAAATCCAACTATAAAGTCAATTTGTACCTGGAAGTGATTACAACTATTGCTTTAAACAACATAAATGTTTAAGTAGAACATTTAACATTTCCTGTTCTATACCACTACACTACCCTATGCTGAATTTCTATTCTGACTCATAAATTTCCATTTCAGCAGCCTAACACCCCTATGATGGTGTAGTTGTAGCAGCACAGCTAGCTATAGTTCATGTTCTGTCAGCATTTCCTTTATAAGCTACATTCTTCAAGTTTGTTCCTTGGCCATAAAATTTCATGCTAGATTGAAACTTTGTGTAGAAGCTCCTACGCTAGAAAGCAAATTTTAAGAAAACTTCAATATATTTCATTACTTCAATCGAATTTCCTTTAATTATTTTTAGAGAACAGCAAAGTAGAAATCAAAAAAACAGCATTTTTAACATTGACAGTTTTTGACTGTAAGGCACAGATAGCTTAGAAAAATAAAATGGGTTCAAGAAATACTTTTGTATAGGTCTTGTATAATTTACCAACTACAAGATACAGAGGAAAAGTCTGATTTATTACTAAATGTAGACACAGAAATAGACACAGAATACAAGTAGTACTCATCTGATCACTAAACCTAGCAGCTCATTACTGAAGTCCAACAGTTCAGCTGCTTTAGGAGTCTCAAATACAGAAGATTGATGTACGCAGCACACCGTCTAGGAAGGTGCAGGTATGCGCACGTTCAAACCCATTATCTCAATCCAGAAAGAGCACTGGAGCATTCGCGTATTTCACTTAAAATGGGAAATGCATACACAAGGTTTCAGGATCATGTAAATTTCATAGTCAGGTGACAAATCTGAAAAAAGTTTCTTAAATGGAAACACTGACACAACCTTCACTATAGTATTGCAAACAGCAACGCTATTTTATAAATCTTAAAAAGATTCTTTTTTCTTTTTTTTTCTTTTTTTTTTTTTTTTGAGTAGGAGTGGAATTGTAGCAAAGGATCAACTGAAAATACAGTACCTATACTTAAATTTCAAACAAAGTCTGCTTGTTTGACTTTTTTAGGCTTGTCGTTATTCTTTTTTTTGTTTGCTTTTAAAGAATAAAACAGAAACCAAAGAAAACATAAGTAGGCAAATTTTAAAAGGAAATACTTCTCTCAGCACTTTCTTTTACCTAGTTTGGAGGATATCATAATTACCTGTTGGGAGGTTTGTTACAGAGGGTTCCTAATAAAAAAAATCCACTAGTAAAGCCTTTCCTTATTAAAATTTTTAGGGTTTTTTTTTTTTTCTTTTTTGGTTTGTTTGTTTTTAATAACGATTGTATTTACAGGTTTAAAATTTTACTGTCAGGTGCAGTGGCTGTTTTTCCACTTGCACAAGGAAAGATATTGAACTATGAATCTCTACTCATCTGAAAATTCCAGCAGTAAAAGTTCTTGTGACTGGTAAAGGAAATGGTAGAAGTTCATTCCAATCAAAATCTTTGCATCAAAGGATCACTCACTGTCAATTTCACGCTACATCTCTCAAATATCAAGAGATATGTATTGAGAATTTGCCCTTGGCTAGTGGTCCTGCCAATTTCAAGCCCTGACTGTACATGTATTCTCTAACTGGAATCAGTGGCTACAAAGCGGCCAGCGTATCGTTAGTCACAATACAACAGTAAGGTTGTGAACATACCTGAGCAATGTTCAAGGTCTAGAGCATTGGAGGATGGGCAGGACAAGACAGGACAGAACAAAAATAAAGGAAGAAAAAAAGAAAAGACAAAACAGTGACTATGAGGCCAGCCTCAAGGATCCCCAAGTCAGACTAAGCCCTCCCAGTTCTAAGATATAAAAAGAAAAACAAAACAAAACAAAACACAGATTTCCATTTCTCTAGTACTGTAACACGCCAATATAACAAAATACAATATTTTGAAAACTGATGGGAACGATAACCATTTTTTCTTTTTGAGCTAGCAGTCTTCTACTGTCTGTCAAAGGTGTACTTGAGGCTGGCCTTATAGGAAAAAAAAGCAATGCAAAAAAAAAATCATATTTTAAATCTCTATTTTTCAATTTAACATTCGTAAAGCAATATACAAATGATAGGAACAACAGTGTCCAATTAACCTAATATGATCTCATCAAAAACTAAAAAATAAAAATAAAAAAACTAAAAAAATAAAAATAAAATCACTCTCTGGACCTAAACTGTTTTGCTTAGTTAGCTATAGCAAAGAAAAGAGAAAAAGAATAGTGCAGATTCTATGCAGAATTAAATCACATGTTACAGCACAGTACAGTACCTGCTTGTTCAGACCTAGCATATTGCAGACCATATCCCTTGAATACGGCTGTTCCAGCACATATCTCAACAAAGCAGTCTGTGGCTCAAACAGATCCTTCAAAAAAAAGAAAAAAAAAAAGCAAACACACACAAACATATATTGCCTCAAGACTATTATTAACATTATCTCATTTGACTGAATTAAGCAACACAGCAGCGAGCATTTTACCCACACAGATTTATCAGTGCAAGTCTTTTTTCTGATACCCAAAAGAAAGGAGGAAGTAACCACTATTCCTCAGAGCTGGGGTTATGGGGGTCAAATAGAAAGACATTCTTTAACTAACAGCGTGCATTCTGAAAACAGGCTTGAGATGCTGCAGTCTCAGTTCTCCCAGTATGCCACTGTTTCACACTCCAGACTTTTAAGTTTTCTAAGCTAACTTACATTTTAATTGTAAAATAATCTTTCCTATGGAAAAACAAAGAGTACAGAAAAGAAGAAACTATTTTCCCCATCTCCTCATTGCTAAACTAACTTTCATTCAACTCCCTACTCTTGCTTACACCCACATGCATACACTGACAAAGAACGTCAAATGTCTTTCTTCAGCATCCTGTGCAGCGATTACACCACATGCTACTTTGAAGGTAACCCACATAAAGGTTAAAATACATATCACAGCAAAAACATCTATAACTAACTGCAACATTAGCTTGGTTTTAACAGTAGAGTATCCACCACTGAACTTTTTCTCCTTGTGATATAAAACCTTCATATTTCTTGAATATTATATGTTTTAGAAGATTAGTAAAGCATACCTTATCATATGGTAAGAGACCTTTCAAAGGAAAACGAAGAGTTGTAGGATCCAGTTTCCACGAGTTACACATAGCACCTGAGTTATTTACCACAGGAAGAAGACTACAGCGACCTATATGCAATGAAACATTATGAATTCTAAAATAATGAAGTTCGTCTACTGTTAATCATTCTGATGCAAAAACTGGCCTCGGCCACTTTTACGCTCTCCTTAAACTTCTACGTTTAAGTCCTTTTAGCATGGCATTGTTTGAGGTTGATTATTCTTTCAATTGGAAGTTCAACTTTTCAGCTAATAGAATATCTAAGGAATTAAATCCCCATCTATTCAGATGGAGTACACAGAAAATAAAAAGCATTTGCAATAATTAACACTAACTCCCATGGGAAAAAAAATTATAGCAATTCATATTGTGTGGCAAACCATAAACACAAGCAAAATAAAAACTTATTCCATAAGGTGTCACAGTGTTATTCTACTCTGAGAGAAGCAACTTCTGTGCCCAAAGAGCTTCCAGTTCACTCAAAAACCGCTCTAATGCCACTGTTTGGACTAGGGATCAAGTTTTGGTTAACTAACCCTTTCCGCCAAAATTGCATTACTAACGTAAATATACAATCTATTATTTCCATTTTCCTTCTTTCATCCCCTAAAATGATGCAGGCAAGTATCTGCATGAGATGAACTTAGTCAATTCTAAGTGTCCATGTCCAGTTACAGACAGTGGAGATCTAGCCAACTAAGTCAGCGGAGTCCAGTGTGATTCAGACTGCACACCAACAAGTTTTTTTGTATGTAAATTTAGACAAGACAGTCTAGACAAGACACCTAGGATTTATTTCAGTTGCTTAAACAGAAGTATCTGAACTGGACTCCTTGTGCACCTAAGTACTAGGTGCCTCAACTTTGACCTAAATTGCACTGTCAGTTCAAGTTCTGTGGCTTCTGTTATCCAAACTGACCATACTATTGTCACATAAAATAAGTATAAATATTTCTATCTTCCCTTCAACCTTTTTTTTTTTTTTTAAATAAGTAGAATAACTACATGCTTTGGAAACAAAATGGTTGGGGACAATATAGATGATTTCACATCTTTAATCTTTGAATCTCATTGAATAAGTTTGGAATAGAACTTCTTGAAGCTATGAAATAATGCAGCTGTCATTTCAAGTAAATAGAAGGTATTTTATTTTTTTCGAAGAAAACAGCAAGATGCATCACAATTAAAACAGCCAAACTTTACTCTGCCTATTTCTAGCAATGAATTAAGGTGAGCTTTTCTTTCATGGAAGAGAAAAGGTAATAATCAACTAGAAAAGAAATGTTTACACATCCCTATTTGTCTGTAAGAATAGGGAGGAGGCTGAGAGCTACAGGTGCTCCATTGGAAACTGAAATAAGAAAATATTCTATGGCTAACATACCAGTGAACCTACAGTAGCTCAAAATCCTTACACATAGAAAAGTTATGATTTTCCTACAGTCTGTTCTATTTAGAAATTAATTGGCTGTCTACGTAACAAAAGTATACTTTCACTATCAACTCATAGTCAAAATACAAAAAACTGAAGAGAAGGGACCCGTAAAACAAACTGACAAAAGGAAGTACACTACATGAAACAAATACAACAGAATTTTGTCATATGAAATGAAATAGTTAACTTGTTTTGAAGTGTTCCCTTACCACAAATGGAATTTATTCTTGCTGTAGGTCTGAAGGTATCCACAAAATCCGATACTAAATTACCTAGTAACTGGGTGAGAAGAGGAACAAAATTAGGTTAAGAGTTTAAGTTGCATATACTGATAAGGAATACTTACGACAAAAATGTTTATACGTTTTATTAAGATAAGTAGAAATCTACTAAAACAACAAGAGATTTTTAAATCTTCTTATGTTTGATTAAAACAAAAAAAAAAAAGATTTAGAGTTTTGCTCTATGAAAACCAATTGCTTGATTTTAGATCTCATCATTACCCAGTGTGGAAGTTTTCCTTCAGGATATAGTTTTCTGATTTCAGTAACTGCAAAGTAGGCAGGTAACAAACATGCATTTCTTTCTAAAATGTAGGCTACCACCTGCAAGTAGAAAAATATATCAGTGTAAAAAGCCTATAAATAAGACAAACAAAGATGCAGTCTATACACTAGCCTGAGGTAACCCATGAAAATATGTATTGGTAAGAATTAATACATTTATTCTTAAGTTGTACTCTGATACTATGCTAGATTAAAATTTTTTAATTGTACTAGCATAAGCTAGCTTTGTTTAAACCCAAGTAAATCTATGCCTTTACACCTGCCTACGTAACACTGAAAACAACTAGTACTTTCACTCACTAAGGAAAAAGAAGGAAGGTAATCTTAGTATCTTCTCTCATTCAGCTTACCTCAGTAAGTCAAACATGAGATCTGACTCTTCCTTACCTACAGCATCCCCAAAAAGCTCCTTGAATGAGTTATGAAACACAATTACAGAAACAATTAGAGCACAAAAACCATGTCTTTGCTGGTGATCTATACCAACTCTCAAAGAAAGCCACCCTGGGTATTGAATACTGATGAGTGGCAAAAGAATGAGGCCAAAAGAATGTGTCTCCCTTCATAGTGGTATATAAAATTCAGATAACTACCTCTCTTGCTGCTAAAAGCTGTTGCACAACAGCTGAGCTCACAGTGTTTGGAATTGTTAAGATTTTCTCTAGGATCACTTTCAACAGATCGCGTACACCCTAGAAGAAAGCAGAAAACATTAATATTCCTTGATATTCTTTATTTCTGGCAGAAAGATTACACAATCAATGTGGTCAGACAGCATTTTCAGCAAAATCAGTTGTTTTTTTGCTTTTTTTTTTTTGTTTTTTTACTAAGTGTTAGAAGGCACACTGCTAGTGAGAATGTGAATGTTCATGACATTAAACTCCTTCTGGAATTTCACAACTTCAGCATACTCCAGATGAGAATAATAAATGTTACAATTCTTATGAGCATCCAGAGAATCAATGAGCTTATGTAGATTGCCTTTAGGTCTTTAGATCAATCCTGTGAATTATGGTTTTTGCTCTAACAAGCCTACTATCACTGGTGAGGTGGTACTTTGCAAGAGATACTTGGGTCTTCTACCACTTGTGTTGGATTTGTGCCTTGCTAAAGACTCAGCTTTCAGGACCCTCTTCATACATAGCAACAAGAGGAAGAGGAGATGCAAAAACTTTGGTTTTACTGTTTGACAGTAATACATTTATATGCGTACCACTTAAGCAACTGCCTTAGGGTTACTTAGTTTGTAAATAATAAAGATATGGAAAGTGACAGCGTACTAAAAAAGAAAAGGAGAGAAGGAAGAGTCGAATACCTGTACAAAATTACCTATTAAGATAAAATTTATTTATGAAAAAGCATTAAATCTGGTCTCCCTGAACTTTTTTTTTTTTTTTTTCATTTCATCAACCAAGCAAACAAAGTCATAAAAACAAACCCAGAAAATAATATATCTTCTCATAAAAAAAGAAACATAGGGAAGATACCTTGTAGTCTACACCTCCAATGATCTTCCGGATCAATTTAAATGTCAGTGCCCACAACTGTGTTCTTTCCCATTCAAGTGTATCAGAGTTTATCAGAGACTCACAAACCATCCTATCAGAGGACAACACAAGAATAAATTGCAGATAATAAGCATGATAAGCTCTCCAGCAATACTTCAAAAATAATCTCACAGAACACCCTCCAACACTGCAACTTCCATGTATTGAACTCACTGCATCTTAGCTTACCTGGGTGGTAAAAGTCCACTTTCAACTGCCATTGCTAAACAGTCATAAAGAAAAGAAATTCTTTTAGGACTGTGCTGACTATGAATGAATCTTACAATCCACTGGACACACTGCTCATGGGATTCCTGAAAAAGCAGCAGAGGGGAGAAATAGTGCATTTACAATAGTAAGACAAATAATAAAATTCATATAAAAGTCCCATTATGAAGAAATGAAACCGACAGGAGATAAGAACACGATTTAACAAGCTAGAAGTCCAGTTGTCTAACATCCGGTTCTCCTTACAAGTCATTTGATATAATACTGGAAACATTTTCCACTGAAGACATACTTTTCTATAGTCATTTTTTCTTTCTTTAAATGTGAATTAGCAAAGAATAGG
Organism: Tetrao urogallus; assembly: GCF_951394365.1. Classification (NCBI taxonomy): domain Eukaryota; kingdom Metazoa; phylum Chordata; class Aves; order Galliformes; family Phasianidae; genus Tetrao; species Tetrao urogallus. Next base: position 56,434,396 of record NC_136814.1, on the reverse strand, counting down.
TTAAAATACAATTGCTTTACATTATTCTTCAGAGTTACAATCAAATTCACTGAAAATGAAGATGACTGCATTTCAGAAAGAAAACCTATCTAACTTTTAGAAGGTAATTTTTGAACTTTCTTTCTTCCTACTTACTCACTTCCACAAAAAACTTGTAACAAACAACTTCTTCCTTACTGTTACACTTCCAGTTGGTTATCTTTATTAGAAATGTACACTACCTTTTCCTAAAAAAAAACTATATAGTGTCCTTAAGGTCAAAACTAATAATTTTCTTGTAAATATTCTTTACTATGCTGTATCTGAAATCAGATTCTGATGACTCGAATGACTAGAAACAGACCTTTTACCTGAAATATTTGCCTATTACTACTTAAGGTTTTACTATACCCCCATCTTCCCCTCCACTGCTCCCCAAAAGTATATTGAAGAAACAAATGAAATCTTAACCTGGGAAAGACTGCTCCAGAACTGCCTAAAAGCACTCAGGCAGCTGACCAGTTTCGTTCTCTCATCTTCTGGAGTGTCCATAAACATACTAATTCAAATAAGAAAATTGGTTATTAGCACTACACCAAAGAAAGAGCACAAATAGAAAAACACACACAGAAAGTCACAAAAATAAACATCTACACTCACCCAGGAAAAGCCTCTTCTATTACCTCAGTTTTCTGCAAGAGAAAAACCCAGAGTGAGTTACTGTGAAGAGGCTCTCTATGAATGTCTCACTATCAGGACACAACAATACTGAAGAAAAAAAATTCTACTGTTTCAGGACTGTGTCAGAAACAGACGCATTTCTTCTGTTATGCTAGAGTCTCAACATTGAGGTTGCTTGCTCTGAGGATTCAGACTGAGGCTCCTCTCTTCCCTTTCCCATAAGCACCTAGTGATTATTTTATGTCCCAAGGTTGGAAAAATTGTTCAATTCTGTAACTATAGCTCTTCCTTCACACTTAGAAATTAAGTTTCTACAGCATTATCCTAACACACAGGCAAAATTCTTTAAAATAGTACCCTTTTGCTTTCTATTGAAATTTTGTATCACACTCAGATGTGATTGGTAACCACTACGTGTTTTCATTATTACACGGAAGAAATAAAGAATGTGTGAAAAACAAAGGCATTTTGGTGATCCTTTCCAAATTTCAAGGCCTGGAAACACCTCAAGAGAATGTGATATTCATCCACTGTGCACGGAAACTTAAGTTTCACTGCCATCCATTCAGTCAGTAATAGAAGCAGTGAATGTGACAACTTGATATTTTCTCATCTGCAAATGCAAGGAAAGCTGAAGAGTTTGTTGTTGTCCCCTAACAACTCCAGGCAAAAAAAAAAAAATACTACTAAAAAAAAAAAAAAAAAAAAAAAAAAGGCAGTGAGCACACAATCAAATCTTGTTGTTAAACATGTGAAAACAGAACATGAATGGCGACGTCAAGAACAAAACAAACAAATCATCAAGAGTGAACAAAAAGCACTCTTTCATTTAAAGAAAAAGTATACCCTTTTGCATTTGCATTTTATAATGCACAGAGAAAAATTCAGTGTTCCAACTCCTGAAAACCACCATTTTCACATCAGTTGGGGAAGGACTTCTTATAAGCGCAGACAGAAACGGGACAAGGGGAAATGGCTTTAAACTGGAAGAGGGTAGATTTAGACAAGATATTACGGATAAATTCTTTACTGTGAGTGTGGTGAGACACTGGAACAGAGGCTGTGGAAGCCCTCCTCCCTGAAAGCATTCAAGGCCAGGCTGGATGGGGCTTTGAGCAACCTGGTCTAGAAGGAGGTGTCCCTGCCTACAGCAGGGGGATGGAATAGATGATCTTAAAGGTCCCTTCCAACCCAAACCATTCCATGATTCTGCGATTTTCAGTTGCATTGCTCTAGCAGACATATGTATCCTTTCCAAGACCAGATACTGCCGGTTCTACCTGTCATCAATCAAGCTCCTGTTCAGGACATCTTCAGCCAATGCCACCCCAGTATTTCTGGCCACAGCACTCACTAAGATCCACGAACTACCCAAATCTACTAAGAAATTGCCAATGGGGTTGCCTCGCTAATTAAATAACTCCTGGCTCTGCTCCTCTTCTTCTCCTTCTAAGTTCATCTTCCTCCCCTTCCGCAGCTCAGATGGCTTCTTCCTCCTCGCAAGCTGCCCCTACTTCATGCCCAGCTCCATTCCGCACAGCCTCAAGCCCCTTACAGAACCGCGCAGAGGAGGAATTGCGGCTCTAAGGAATCATTTCCGCACCGCACTCCGGGGCTCCGCCGATCGCCGCACACGACCCGAAAGCGCAGGTCCCGCTGCGGGATGCCGGCCGAGCAGCCCAGAAAGGCCGCGACGCATCCGGGACACACTCACCACCACCTCTTCGAAGATGCTCTGCAGCTGCGTTTCCATGGGCACCATAGACATCGCCATTGTCCCACCGGTCTGCCCTCCGTTAGATGGACACGGAGGCGCAGGGCGCCCCCTCCAGCCGGAAGTTCCCTCCCTCCGGCTGTCACGGAGTTCCGGCGGAGCGGGGCGGGCGCAGCGCCTGCGCGCAGTGCATTGGGTGGCTGCCTGTCGCTGCGTGTCCCTGCTGACTTTGAGGTTCTGCGCTGCATCTGCGCTGCATCCCTGCACGGAAACTGCTGTTAATTCTGTCAGAGCAACGTGTTGGAGCGTTTCTGTGCACTGTGGGCAGACTGGCTGGTCTTTTACCAAGTGGTAGCACTTGGGAGGGTAACCTGCTGCAATTCTCTGTCAAACTCAAAATCCATTCCCATCACAGGATGCGAAATGGAGCCCTTGGGAGGTGGTGTAGCTCATCTTATGCCTTGAGGATCCTTACTGCTAGCTCACAGGCTAACAGCAGTTCCCAGCCATGCCTTCAGCTGCAGCCCTAAGATGTACCAAGCCCACTTTTATCCTTAAAATTGGATTACAAGGTAGTCTCAACTCCCTAAGATGTCCCAGCGGCGACTTAGCTCATGAATTAACCCCTTATTGCATTGGGTTCGTGTGTCAAAGCAGTAGGAACTGCAGAGATATCCTCTGCGAGCAGGGACCAGCGCTGCCTCACATCAGATAAAAGCCAGCTCCAGCTGTTCCAACAGGGACCTGCTGCTGGGCAGAGCTCAGCCATAAGCAACACTGTGTGTCCCTTTGGGAAAACAAACGGAAGAAACGGGAAAGAGGCTGTACAACAGCAACTGGGAGATGTGAGTGAGAAATGTGAGAGAAACATTTAGTGAGAGAGTTGTGAGAGGGTTGGTGCAGGAGGACAGGAGGTGCTGCAAACTGTAGTGATATTGTTATGCTCAGTAAGTCCCTTGATGGATGACCCTATAGTTTGTTTAGACAACAGGAAGGGTCTGTGTTTTTGTACCAAACAGATAAAGAGAATTCTGTGAAGTCTTTGTACCAAATAAATAAGGAAGTTCTGCTTGGAATCCATTGTGAAAGCAAATATTGAATATGTACGTACCTCTGGGAAAACCTCTGTGTATGTAACACAAGTAATGTGTTTAAGCTGAAGATCTTTTGTGCAAGGTATGCATGACAGGTGGAGCTCAACACCCATGCATCCAGCTCTGATTATAATAAAGAATGCCAGCTTTCTAAACTCCAGTTTAAGTTTTAGAGAGTTTCCTGACAGACCAATTTATGGTATCCAAGGTGCTCCAGGCTGGAGCAGCAGTTCCCTGCAGACCAGTAGTTGCCCATGGTGGAGCAAGCTGTCTCCTTGCAGCCCACGAGAACCACACAAAGCTGGTCTCCAGGTGAAGCTATGGAGGAGCCTATGCATAGCAGTGGATGAGGCCTGAAGGAGGTATAGTTCATAGAGAGCCCCACAGGAGTAGGGCCTGAGTTGGAGGAGCTCTTGATGGGGCAGGAGGGCTTAAGGAGCTGCTGTCTGTGGGGACCTGTACTTGAGTAGTCTGCTTTGAAGAATGAGCACCATGGTAAGGAGATGTGTAGGAGCAGTGCTTAAAGAACTGCAGCCTGTGGGACGCGCATGTGGGATTAGTTGAGGAAGGATGGCATCCTGTGGAAGGGACCCCACATTGGAGCAGAAGCAGAGTGACCATGAAGGAGAAGCAGAGATGAAGCATTATGGAGTGAATGTAGACTCCATTCCCAATTCCCTTGCACCACTCTGTGAAAGGAGAAAGAATGGATGGAAGGGGTCTTTTTAGTTTGGTTTTTAGTTTGCTGAAAGCTCTGCTTTTCAATAGGCAGTACATTATATTAATCTACCTATGCTGAGTCTGTTTTCCCTGTGATGGTAAGTATTGAATGTTCTGCCTGTCCTTATCTTAGCCATGTAATGAGTTTTTTTCATCATATTTTCTCCCCTGTTCTGTTGAGGAGTGGGAAGTGGAGCTGAGCTGCCCATCGGTGTGAAACCACCATGCTCATCCATCCAGATCTTATGTTAGTCAGACTGCAATACATATGATCCTACCAATGGCAAAGAATCTAGTCCCTGAGGCCCAAGCCAGGGCGGTTACATACACAATTCAGTTTTAAGTAATGCCTTGTGTCGAGGACCCAAATGTCAAAGAGGAAGAACTGTACAGATCTTAAGGGCTGGGATTATGCCTAGGTGTTTTTGGCAAGGAATGAAGCCCTGGAGAATTCTGTGTGTTAGGTAATACAGGGCATGTAAGCTTTACCAAACAAGGAAGAAAAGAAACATTTGCATGAGAAAGAAATGACCCTCTTATTCCAGTGACTTAAAAGGAAACATACTTTACAAAATCACTTCAAATATTTTTAAAAAGTTAGCAAACATTATCAAAAGTAGCATTATAGAATTGTTATACAAGTACAGTAAGAAACTTTTATATCCATTCTAACTAGTGGATTGATCTATAATTTATTTTTATAATGTTATTTTGCTGGTTTTACTACTGAGAAAGACCAGGCTAAAATGGTTTACAAAATAAATGAACAATAAGGAGAAAGGAATAAGGTATTCTTTTTTTTTTTTCCAGGTAATACTAGCATTCACTTATTCGATAACCCATTTTTTTGGCACCCGATTGCTTGATCTAGATTATTATTACTCTCACCTTTTTTATTAATAAAATTAATCTGTAGACAGCAGTAAAGCATGCTGTGGTGTTTCAGAACAACAGATGTGACTACATGGTGCTTTTTGGGTATGAAACTTCCCCTTTTGGCTTCCTTTCCAGGATCTCTGCATTCTAGATGTGAGTTTCTAATTTTTCCTTTTTATTCAAACTGATTACCTGCAAATATTTATGAGATAAATGATTAAGCTTTGTCTTTTTCTTCTTTTCTTTCTTCTTTTTTTTTTTCCCCTCTATGTGAATGCCATTCATTTTAGAAGATGGACTAGGAATGAATATAAAGGTGTGTTTTCATTAATAAAGATAAATAAAGCCTGTCTAGTTCTTTGTAGTCTTAAGTACCCTTAAGTACCCATACAGGTGTGATAACACCATTCTTTCCTGGAATTACCTGAACATCTGCCTGCTGAGGGGAAGTAGTGAATAAATTCCTTGTTGTGCTCTGCTTGTGCATGCAGCTTTCCTTTACCTACTAAACTGCCTTTAACTCACCTTGAAAGCTTTTTTTCCTTTTGCCATTATTATTCTGTCCTCCATCCCACTGGGAAGGAGTGGGGCTTGGCTGTCTACTGGGGTTAACCCACAAGAGTACTTTTTGGAATCCAGGATGGGACTAGATAACATTCAAGATAACGACAAATTTGATTGGGATGTTCTAGACCAAATTTGTAGCTGTTATAGCTGTTGAAAACAACATGGAGCTCTTAGAGTGAGTCCAACATGGGGTTACAAAGATGATTAAGGGGCTGGAGCATCTCTCTCATGAGGGAAGACTGAGAGAGCTAGGCCTCTTTAGCCTGGAAAAAAGAAGACTGAGAGGGAATCTTATTAATCTGTACAAATATCTTAAGGAAGAGTATCAATAGAATGGAGCCAAGCTGTTTTCTGTTGTGCCCGGCAACAGGACAAGAGGCAAGGGGCTCAACCTGAAATACGGGAAGTTCCATCTGCACATAAGAAAAAACTTCACTGTGAGACTAACAAAGCCCTGAATAGGCTGCCAAGAGGGGCTGTGGAGTCTGTTTCTCTAGAGGTATTCAGAACACACCTGTGTGTGATCCTGGGCAATATGATCTAGAGGACACTGATTGAGGCAGGGGGGTTGGAGTAGATAATCCCAAGTGGTACCTACCAATCTCAGTCATTCTGTTTCTGCGATCTAGCTATTAAATGGCAGGCTTCTGTTCTTGCCAAGGGTCTTGCTTACTTTGCAGTATATTAGAGTCCAGTGATTGTTAGTGGTTGCTGTTTGCTCTATGCCTTATCAACTTACTTTGCTGTTCCTGGGAACATTTTGATAACAGCAAATGCTACACCCCTGGGATGGTGTATTGTCAGGGCAGTGCTGTTCTTCCTGTGCTGCTGTACTGGATAGGCTAGAGCTACAGTGCCTCAAGTCAGAGGGTGTGTGGCTTGTGAGTACTTCCATGCAGCAACAAGTACACCCCTAAGGGGACTGCAGCCCTTGGATACATCCATGCTGGGGCAAGGGAAAGAAGAGAAGTACAATGCAGTGTTAAATCTTATATCCTGATCCACAGGGACCATTCAGTTCAAAACCCCTGCCGTGGACAGGTTGCCACCCACCAGATCAGGTTGCCCAAAGCCCCGTCCAATAAAGGATGGAAACTCAAAGCATAGTTGTGACCACAGCAGGAGCTATAAAACCATCTGCTTAAGTATTGCTTTCTTTGGAAGCAGCAAGTACTCTGTGATGGGCTTTTAACCAAATACCAGAGTAGTCATATTAGCAAGATACTGCTTAGCAACATATTATTTCTAATCTACAGTTTATTTAATGCCATCTTTATCTTGAAATGTGACTGATGTTCTCTGTGCTCAAATGCTTCTTCTCAACCTTTGACCTTGCTTGGTAGCTTTCCTGCTTACTTTGGCATCCTGCAAGCCTATCACCAGTGCAAAAGTTAGGACTTCGATAAAGTCCTGTGAACAAAGTACATACACACTTGAAGCACGAGCAGCCTCTCAGTTGCAGCCAAGCCAGCTGTGCAGCGAGAGAAGCACAGTGTGTGTGCAGCTGAGAGCAGGCGTTGGCGGAATGGATCCAAACAGCGAAATTGGCATGCATCAAAGCGGACATTTGGATGAGATGATTTTACAACCAATGGAATATGTGAAGAGAAAAACACTCCAGAGATACAAGATCATCTGTGGTGTAAGTAGGCACTGCTCTTCAGGGCGGCAACTCCTTTTTTTCCTTTCAGATCTGTAAGAATTGCTTTAGCAAGTTTCAAATTCACAGAAGTTTTACTGGTTTCCTTATATTAATTTAATAATTCAGGGCAGTGTGATAAGTGGTGAAGTTTTGTAGCATGAAGGCATGAACTTCTCTGGCAGATTTCTGAAGTGCTTGTGGTACTTATCAAGAGGCTTTAGCTCTGTCAGAAATTTTTTTTCCTGGCAGTGAAGTGCACTTTTTGCTTTACTATGATAAACTGACAGTTTGCACAGTAGGTGGTGTTTCAATGCAGTGTTTTCTATATTTGTTTAAAATGTGTTTAAATCTGTGGGGAAAGCAGCCCCAGTTACTTTTTGGTTAATTTTTTGTGCGTTCAGACTCATCATCAATAAAAAAGAGTATGTAGGAAAGGCAGTGATGAAAAACACTTCTGAAACATAGGAAAAGATGAATGAACTGTTTTCATCTGGTGTTGTCAGCCTCACATTTCAAGTATCGTGCCAGTTCTTTCCTTCTTCCCCAAGGCATTGAGAGTCACACAGCTGCCTTATAAATAATACTATGTAGGGCTTTTTATACATTTTTGAGACCTTTTTTTGGAGCTGATACACATTTTTGGCTTCTGTTTTTGACCACAAGTGAAACAAATCTTGAATGTATACATGTGAAAAAGAGAGGCAAGTTGTGACACTTTTTATCATCATATCATGAAAACAGATTCATATAATACGACTTCCTATCTAATGCTTCATTGTGTAAGTATTGCATAGTATATGAGAGAAATATTGGAAGCTGAGGAAAAGAAGTGAAAACAGGCATTTTTCTCTTTGAATCTGCAATAAAAATAATTTAACCATGAGAGACAGTGTCAGAAGTATGCCTAAATAAAGTACAAAATAAATGGTGCTTTCAAGAGTTACTTGGAAGAATAAACTGAGAAGCATCCTAAAACACGGGCTGTTCCGCACTCAGACAACAAAACCCAGGACAGTCCCCTAAGGGCAATATGCTCCCTGTCCAGAAGTAGAAAGTGTTCTGGCCCAGATGTGACCCCTAGTTCTCAGTCCTGCCTAGATGGATGTGGCACTGAACTGTGGCCTTCACAGCTGGGTCCAGGTAAGGATCTCTTCAAGAGATTTCACCCTGCCTTTTCCAATGCTTTGAGCAACAGCACTTTTCCCACCTGTCTCTTTTATCCGGATCTCTTACCAATTCCATTTCCATTCCTACTGTTGGGATATTCGTCCTCTCCAAAAAACAGGGAGTGAGCAATAGGGAGCAAGTAAGGGTGATCTTCCCGGTTCATGGGAAGGAATAGTGTGCACTTAGGATGTGTCCCACTGGATCTGCTTTATGCCCAAAATGTACACACACCCTCAGCAGAGGCCTGGGCATCGCTCCACACCACTGCCAGTTGGTGAGATGTTGGGACACAATGAGCAGTTACACAGAGCCCAGGGTACTGTGAGCAGAGATGGGTAAACAGTAACAACATGGCATATCTATGCTTGCTTATATCCTGCTCACTCATGTAGGTTTTATTAGCTCTTTGTAATTTCCATAGTCGCAGTTAAGCCATTTGGTAATGCCTGGTGGATGCTGAAGTAGCAGGAAACAGAAGTAAACTGAGACAAAAGCCGGAAACAGAGTAGATTGCTTGATGGTGCTTTTTCTCTGAGAAGCATTTTCTTTCCCATCACTGCCTTACTGAAAAGTGGATGCATTGTGATACAGTCTGAGAGGGTTGTCCTTTTTTGCTGTTCCAGCCAGCATATCTGTTAAGCTGCGACAGGCTTCCACAGTGCTTTCCCAGTCTCCCAAATGTTGTGACTTTCTTTTTGGGAATTTTCTTGGACTACTTGTATATTTCTTGTTTCCTCTAACCTCACTATTAGAGTGTCTTACCCATTAAGAGAAAATGTCTTGTGGTGAAAATTTAGTATATACATCTTCAGTCTAGCTGAGCTTTATAAGAAATCCCTGTAGGCATTTCAGGAAAATATGGAAGCTATAGAAAAGGAATATTGGCTTGTGAAAGATAGGGATTTCCTTCTCTTTGCATAGATCAAGAATTTGAAAAATACATAAATGTATTTGCTACTTCCTGCTATTTTTTCCCCTGCAAAGACTTCCCCAGTCACAAGATGGGACCAACCATAGGTTAGAGGTGCAGTATTTAGGTGTTGCCTTACAAGCAGTTCACAAGATTATTGTTTCTGCACCTCTCCTATCATAATTTCTACTAAATATAAAAGCTTATTATGAACTATGATTTTTTGTGTGTCTATGTGGCAGGTTCTGCTAAGTGCTTTGGTGGTTGTATCTCTGGGACTAGGTCTGGGACTGGGACTAAACCGTGGAGCCCAGGAGCAAGGTATGTTTATGATACTTTTAGTGTAATTACCACTGAAGCTAGATCTGGTAAAGGCTTTCAATGAAGGCTCTTTTGTAATGTAATATAAATATTCAGTGAAAAGTTGCCACCTAAAATTCTTGTATTTTTTGAGTTGGACTGTATAAATCCTGTACGCATAATTTATGCTTGAAAAAACCTCTCCTAAACCAGTGCATGTCTCACTTCTCACTCTACAATTGTTAAACCTGCTTCACAACAATAAGAAATTTTATCTTACTAATGTTTCTATGAGAATTGAAATAGGATGTATCTTGTCATATGTAACACTTTACAATTATTTGAGCGATGTATTTTGTAGAAGAGATGGTGACCACTGTCAACATTCATACTTAGAGTGCATTTGACATAGTTGAGGTGGCTAAAATTTGTCATAAATTTTTTTTGAAAACGTATATTTATGGAATGCTATGGTAAAAAGGGATGTTTTGATTTGATGAAATGTTATTACTTAATTAAAAAAAAAACAAAATAGTGTATTAAGGAGTCAAGCAACATTAGGACAAACAAACATCACCTGGTGAATTGAAACACTTCCTTCAGAGTCAAGACAATATCAGTCTCATGCTGGAGGAGTTCAAGGATGCACAGTATCTTTTTCATTTCTAATCAACATATATCAAACTTTTATACCTACTTACTCATCAGCTTCTAACTCTTTTGAAGATCTTTCAATCCTAGCTGAACAAGACGGAACTGTAATTATTTTTTGATGACAGGTGTATTGTACTACTACTTCCTCTGTAAAATACATAGATACCTACCATGTGAATCTTCACTGACATTTACCTAAGGAACTTGGTCACAGTTGCAGTAAGTGAATGGGAAGTGGAAGATGGTGCAAAATGAAAATTTTGGTGTCTCTGCAGACATTACAGAGCAATTCTAAATAGGGCCTGCCTAACTTTGTTTTCTACCTTTATAACCAGATCTACTTCAAAAAGATGAAGTAATGACACACAGTGCTACATGGCAGAGTCAGAGGGGAAGCCTCAACCTGGAGTGGTACAAGACTGTACTGCTGCATTTCTTGTGAGGACAAAGGGAAAGACTGGCCCTGTTCAAAGGCAAAGGGAGTCATGGCTGAGAGGCATAGTTCCTGACATACTAAATTTTAACACTAATACCATACTAAATTTGCAGAACTCACACATTTCTGTAAATGTAGTGAAGAAATTAGAGGCATGGATTGCAGGTTATTAGAAGTATAAACAGTTATATTTTAGACAGAGGAAAAGGTTTATATTTCTTCTGAAATACATATTCTGTATTCTATATCACTTTAATTCAGGTAGAGGACCTAAACAACTTTGAGCTGTTTTAAAGCCAATGGATAGGGGAAAAACTAAATTAAATACTTTAAGTTTCAGTTTAAAAGCAAAGAAAAACTGCACATTGGTGGAAAATCATAGTTTTTCTTGGCAGAGCAGGTTCCAGCCATGAAATGATTTGCTGTTAGTTTCTTCTTTCCATTTGTACTTTCTCTTGAAATATCCATTTATGATCATTACATGCGTTTGTTCATTGTTCTAATTACTTGCACAACTTGGTTGCGTGGACAGTTATTGTTGATGTATGAACGTAAAGAACAAAGTGCGACTTCAGAGCTTTCTACATGTGAAAAAAGCTGACTAGCTTGAAAAAAGCAAGTTCTTAGCTCCACATGATTCATACACAGTGGATATTAAAGCCTGATTTTTATAGGCAACACACCTTGCACAAGCGCAAACCTTTCGGCAACGATTACAGAATTCTACTAGCAGGCCTAAGCACTTATATGTATTTCTATGTAATTCTGTGGATGGGTGACAAAACTGGAAATGTAGATGCTTAGGTTGTTTCAGACATTACTTCTGCAGTACAGAGATCACAGATGCAAGGCTCTTCATGACTCAAGGGGAGCTTCAGGTGGTGTTTTGTGATTTGAAGTTGTCCTTGGATGTGTCAGAGCTCTTGCTCCCTGCATGGAGGTGTCAGAGCTGTGGTGAGGAACTAATTGCACATTTCAGTTTCCTGTGTAAGGCCCTTCCTTTGGATCCTTCTCTTTCTTTCAGTCAAAACAATCAAACCTGCAGGATTTTTAGGCACTTTGTCCCAGCTAAGTGGAAGGGAGATGGTCGGGTTCCCGAGTGTACTAAATCTTATAGCCTTCCCCAGCCCTCTGGGTTTCTCTGTGTCCTGGACTCAGCAACAAGCTGGGGAGATACCAGTGGCCGAGATGTAGGAACAGCTGTGACAGAAACTCTAGGTGAGCACACTTGAAACTAAAACCAGGACATTTGCATCTCAAAGACCTTCTGCAGCTCTTGTGTTGCTTGCTCCAATCTGTGTACTAGCAACTGCAGTGGAAACTGATTCAGGAGGTTGTTTTGGGAAATCATTCAACACCTTTTCTATCTGTATCCATGATCTGTTTAGCTGTTCCAGCTGGGACAGGGCTGTCTTGCAGCCTGGGCACTAAGAGTCCCTGTCTTCTTGTTGCAGTCAGCTGCAGACACAAGTGCAGCGAGCCCTATCGGAAAGAGGTGGCAGGCTGCCAGTGTGATAGCAGCTGCGAGGAGCGTCAGGACTGCTGCTGGGACTATGAAGATGCCTGCGTGGAGCCAAGTATGTTCCCTTAGAGGCAATGCTCATTGGTTTCTATACTGTTTTCTTTTGTTTATAGTACTGACTGAAAAAAGACCAATTCTCTTATTTGCACAGGGATATGGAAAGCCGTCTGATTGAAAGCTTTGAGGCTTGCTTGCTGCACGATGATTTGGGGAGGGAGGAAGTTAGTGGTGTTGAGTGAATGCTGCATTCAGATTGAAGTCCTTAGCCTACGTGACAAGAAATCTTTCTGGATCTCTTTCAAATTATCTCATTTCTTTGCTATGAAGATGCGTGCCTTTTAGGCAAAAATATTTCTTCAATTAATCTGTATGGGTTTCACATATCACATTAGAGCATAAAGCAGTGTAGCAGAGAGCACGGCAGTACAGCACAGCCAACTCCCTTGGATAACCAGAGCATTTGCAGTGAATGTTTCCTGGTCCAGATTAAGTCATGGATGAATGGAAACACAGGTTTTCTTTGACTAGTTGACTGAAATGATGCTTGTGTGCCAGCACCTCTTGTCCTTTTGAAAATTAATGCATGTTTCCCATGAAATGTATTCTCGGCCTTATGTAGGCCTGAGAATTACTCAGGAATAATTAGCAGAATCAGGATTACAGTATTCCTCCAGGAAATTTATCTGTTTCTGCATTAAATCTAGATTCTTTGCCAGTTGCTCTGCATGCTCTCTTGGCAGCAGCTTGGGATTTTCTTCATCCTTATCACTTTCTGCCTGTTTCTGCCCTCCTTAGAGCCTTTTTGCTCTCTGCTACAGACTGTGCACAATAGAAGGGGAAAAAAAAGATCTACTACCTTCTTTTTCTCTTCCATGGATTTATTTATTTATTTATGTTGAGATCTTCCAGGAAAAGTGTGGAAGGCATTGAACAAGATGACTTTGAGAACGCATTTCTAAAATGGTTTATTCTATGATTTGTTGTTACCATTTGTTGGCAACAAAAATGGTCTTTATGTGTTAAAAGGAGTCTTGTGTTTTCATCTCAGATAAAACTGTCAAGCTACTCAGGTAGGAGATGTTAATATGAGTTTAACACAAGTTTACATGAAGTTCTGGGACTCAAATAATATCTCTTTCTTCCACTTTTCAGCTCGATCCTGGAGTTGCACTAATTTCCGTTGCGGTGAGACAAGATTACCTGGAAGTTATTGTTCTTGTTCTGATGACTGTTTGCAGGAAAATGACTGCTGTGTAAACTACAATACTGTTTGCAAAGGTAAATCAAAGATCATGTGAAATAAATAGTTGGACAAACACTGAAAATATGAAGGTAGATATATTTGGTTCTCAAAGTTAGAGCCTTACATTACATTTTGGAAAATGAAGATGTTTTGACATGAAACAAAATGATATGTCTGACTTGGGAGAAGAGGATTTTTGGAGAGAAATGTGAGATGTGTGTCATTCATAAGAATGTTGTAGGAGCAACCCAAATTTGGTGGTTGTGGTTGTTTGGATTTTATTTTCAAAAATAGTTGAATACATATTTTTTTGCTTCAAACTCCCTGGAATCTGAAGATATTTAATTAAAATTTCCCATTCATTTTATTGAAAATTAATTTTCAGATTGGATTTCTTAACTGAATATCTTTGAACATACCAGGTTGTGTCATACAGACCCTGTCTAAATCATTGGTAAATTTGATTATAGGAATGACATCTGCAGAGTATACTGCTGACTTAAAATATATATCTGTTGTTATAATTCCTGCATATGTTTAGATGGCAGAGACTGCAGGCAGCTTCTGCAATATAGTGAGAGCTTTTATGAAAGTAACACCCCCTGTTTTAGTATGTTGGCCTATGACAGCAGAGGTGGATGTTGGTGGTATGGCAGTAGAAGTTGAACCTTCCCACCAATGTCCCTAAATGTTTGCATTTAGACCAAGCAGTAATGTGAGTACAGTGAGGCTGTGAGTGGCATGTTTCTGCAGTGGCAACAGTGATGTGAAAAACAAGCCACATTCCAAATGGCCATGCACAGCTGTCACATCATGAAATGAAGAGTGTCTCAATTAGCTCATCTGTATGAATTACCAGGGAGCTGAATGTCAGCTTCAGTGCATTGGAAATGATAGTGGCAACATTAGAGTATCACAAAGTTTGCACTAAACTCCCACAAATGCTTGCACAGGAGCTGAAAGAATACCATATGCAAGTTTTTCAGGACCAATTGAAGAAATATGAGGCAGTTGGTAACAGTTTCTGGGGTTATAGAATTACCAAGTGTTGAGACATGGTGTCACCACTACAAGACAGAGTCAGAACAGTGGTCCATGGAGTGGTGACATGAATTCCTCCTCAAAGAAAAGTTCAAGATGCAGTCCTCTCTGGGTATAGTGATGTGCACTGTCTTTTGGAATAGGAAAGAGCATAATCCTTCTGGATCTCCTGGAACCTGGATAAACCTTCAGTTCTGACCTTCACACCATAATTCTGACTAAGCTGAAGGCTCAAACTTCCAGAGTCAGGCCAGAGAAGAAGACCACCTTTCTCTTGTAACATGATAATGTCAGGCCTCACATCAGTTTGAAGTCCATGGAGCACATTGGCAGTCTAAGGTGGACTGTCCTACTACACATACTATATAGTCTGGATTTGGTGCACTCTGATTTCATTTGTTTGGGCTGCTGAAAGATGGATTGAGTGGGCAACATTTTCCTGGCAATGACACTGTCATAGCAGCTGTGAAACAGTGGGTCACCTCTGCTTCTGTAAATTTTTATGAACTCAGCATGCAGGCTCTTGTTTATCACTGGCAAAAATGCATAGATAATGCTGGTGACTGTTGAAAAATAATTTTTTGAAGCTGAAAATTGTCTTTATCACAAAAAGTTATTGTCGGTCGTTATATCAGTGGAAATAAGTAGGAGGCATTACTTTCAGAATGACCTATGTATATCTGTCACCTAAATGCAAAGAGAAACTAAAAATAGTCAAGAGTTCGATTAAATGCTAATTTGTTTGAGTAGCAAGTGCTGACCTGGTTAAAATAACTGTACATTCCCACCTTTGTCTGCTTACTGGGAGATAAACTCTCTGTGTTAAGCTAAAAACTTTGACAGGCACTGCTTCTTTTATATATATATATTTCCTTTTTTTCCCCATGTTTCTTATTTCTTCTCTTATTTACATCTCTTATTTATTCCAAAGAGGTGGGCAGATTGTTATTATGAGTGAGTGTAGATGTGAAGCAGGTGGAGAATATTCATGAGAAACCAGAACAATGACTTGAAAGGCAGAAGCCAATGTCCTTGGAAGACTGAAGAACCTGTGTTCTTTAAACGAAGGTGGGGGAAAAGCTAATGAAAGCCCTGATAGTCATCACTAAATGTGTAAGTGGAATCTGCAAAAAAAGAAAGCAGTATTCCAGTGTGTATCCTGAATACAAGTTAAGTATTCTCCATTTTAAGATAGTTAAAACATACACGTTAAGCTTTCATAGTTATTTCTCCTCCATCTTGTTTGTATACTCAGTGTTTCAAGGCCTAATATGTTGAATTAAACGATTTCTAAAGGTATTTTAGCCCTAATTTACATTAATTCTGTATTGAAACAGAAGAAATTCCAGGAAGTTCTCTAAAAGGATCATCCAGGAAACTTCTTTGTTCTATTTGTTTGTATTATTATTTTTTTTAATGCTAACTCAATACTTTCTTTTGTCCTCTTAGGTGAAATACCTTGGGTAGAAGAACCATGTATTTCACTTGAAACTCCTCAGTGTCCAGCTGGGTAGGATAATTTTAAAAATCTCTTTAACAAATAAAAACATGATGCTCAGAAATAGTCAGTCAGCTGAAGGAGGTTTTTAAGAGGTTAGAAAAACAGAAAGTTTACTTAGAATAAGGTCCTGCCCATAGGGATGTTCTGTAGAAGTGGAATGTGGCTAGTAATGTTTTTTCTTTCTAAAACCTTTGTCATTTCGTTGCAGATTCATTTATCATTTACAAGGTAGAACAGAGTACAGGAGTTTGAATCCAGATCGTAAGTCATTTTGCAAAGACCTGGAAAAACTATTAGAGTTAATTCAGGATTCACATAGCACAAATTGTTCATGGTCCATTTAAGGTTGCTGACATAGTACCTCTGATAGTATAGATAAAAAGGAAGCTGTAAATGTAGCATAATGTCTGCAAAAGCTGGAACACAGAAGATTTGATGCTCACTTTTAGTTATTTTGTTTAAATATTTATCTACAGATGGACATCTTAGGTATAGGTTAGCCAGAAACATAGTGTAAAAGTTGTTCTCTAAGTAAAATGGATTATTTTCTGGTTCAGTTACAGTATTTTTGATGTTATCCTCGTTATCTATTTTACTGGCACACTATATTATAGCAATAATAACTTTAGTCGTGTATCTTCTTTCTAAAGTTCAAGTGTTCCTGCATGCACCTCCCAGAGCAATACAAAAATGCACTTCTAAGTTATTAGTTAACAAATAACTTCTCGAGTTCACAGTTTCATAGGCAAGAGCTTAAAAGCTCTGTGTGGAGAAAGACTTACATGCCATGAACACTGCTATATGGAGCTCCATTTTGGTTCAGACTCCACTCAAGAAGCTGCTTTATTCAGTGTTTTTTATACATACTGTTGATGCCAACGTGCTTTACTGTTTTGAAAAGAGCACTGTGAATGAGAAAATAACTGGGACAATTATTGTCCCAGTTTTGTCTCTTGTGATATTGTGAAAATGCAACTTTTTTTCTTTCTTTTTCTTTTTCTTTTTCTTTTTCTTTTTCTTTTTCTTTTTCTTTTTCTTTTTCTTTTTCTTTTTCTTTTTCTTTTTCTTTTTCTTTTTCTTTTTCTTTTTCTTTTTCTTTTTCTTTTTGTTATAACTCAAGGAATTACTCAAAGCAATTCATGCGGAGTCATTGCATTTAATTAATAGTTATTCTCTCTCAGTGTTTTCCAGGTTTATATAGCAAACCTTCAAACCTTTCCGATGAATTACAATTAGTTGGGCTTTTTTGAGGTATTTTGTACAGTGGAATCTATTTCAAACTACATTTCTCATTTAATGGTAGTCTTTATATGTTGCTAATGTGACCTTGCAACATATAATGATGGTTAATAGACTGAATCACAAAACTAGACTACTTGATCCTACAGAATATTTTCTCTTCGAATTATGAAGAAAAATGCTATAGCACTATCATTTTATATCTGCTAATGGATTTTTGAGTCCTTTCAGACTGGTTAGAAGATAGTATTTTTAATAACTTACGTTTTTTCACAAGTAGCACTTCCTAATTAGAATTTTTACAGCAAAAATTGAAAGACTGTTCAGGAGATAATTTTCTATTTCTGCACTTTTTATCTACCTGTCATCTGAGCTAAGATCTGAGGCTTTCTAATCTTTATTCTTTACATAATGTCTTAATAAAGTCATGATAGCTGCATTCTTGTAGCTTTAAGTGCAATTTGTCATTGCACTTAGGGTGAGAAAGTGTTCAGTGAGAGCTGAGAAGGTTGAGAGGTTTAAACCACAAAGAACTTGAACTACTCGATAATGTTTTCACAAAGCAAATGCTGTAAGGCAAGAGAATGCCTCAAACCTGGCATCTCAAGGAGATTACATTCCCCCTGAAGCCACCGGAGCCTTGCTGCCTACTGGATGATTGCTGTGTTTTCACAGTCCTTTGTGCAGCTGTCCTGAGATGCATAAAGAGACAAGAGACAGAATCCAACTCATTAGTATGTTCAGAGGTGCTTTGGTTGTCCTATACTCTGGGCTTGAATTTGGATCCTAGTTTGTAGATTTGTGTTTGTAATTAAAAGATGAAAAAGAACCAAACAACTTATTTTCTTAGGTTCTATACTTAATGAGTAGCTTACATTTTATTCCTCGACTGTTTTCTTTTCAGGAGAATTGTGTATTTGTACTGTTTATTTACCTCTCACCATGATATTAACTCTGGAAAGTATATGGGTGTTCTAGATCCTGCTTATAAAAAACAGAATTTATATATTGCAGTTAATGACTTTAACAAGTCTTAATTCGCCAAACTCCTTAATGATCAAAAAGTGATATTTTCTTGCAGATTTGATCTGCCACCACTTATCCTTTTCTCAATGGATGGTTTTAGAGCAGAATATCTGCAAACATGGAGTTCTTTGCTGCCAAATATTGAAAAACTCAGTAAGTTACCCGGAGTGCTTTGTGTCTTTTCTTTAGAAGTCTGCATATAGCCTTTCTAGTTCCTTTTGCTGCTATGTTGTTCACAACTGTTTCTCAACAATAAGATCCCAAATCAGGTCTCTATCATCAGTTGTATACTTACAGTATTTCGTATTCTACATTAATTCTTGTATCTGAATGCACAGCAAACAGGACTTTTTTTTTTTTTTAAAGGCGATTAATATTGGCCTGCAGCTTTTTATTACACAAGTAGTTTGAAACATACATTCAAATATATTTTAAAGCTGCAAAATAGTTCCAGAGCTGGATTTCATTCATTCTCTGTACTCTATTAAATCTTCCTACTGATAAGGAAGAACTGCATTGGGTTTTTGGGAAGTGTCCCTCAAAGATGCTCTTTTAAAGGTCACTGTCTGGATCTACAGGGAGTAGTAAAGAGGAATTCCTTTCTTTGTGAAAGGAAGACTGTAAAGCTGATTTGTAACATAAAATTTTCCCTCTCTACCAACCTAAGCTTGCATTTTTGGTGGAGGTAATTAAGCAAGTTGTTACAGAATATATACACCATGAAGGTAATCACAGTGTAGACCTACCTTACGAGGAAACATGAGAATGTATGTGTCATAGTTTGAAGTCAGATTTCCCCTCTAATAGCATAGCAAATCAGCAATTAGCTGTTGTAATTTTTTCCTGTCTTTAAAACTGTTTGTTTTCAATTTGAATATATATTTAGATCTGAATATATATATTCAATATCTATATGAATTGTTATCTTTTGCAGAAACATGTGGCACACATTCAAAATACATGAGAGCTGCTTACCCCACAAAAACATTTCCAAACCACTATACTATTGTCACAGTAAGTGAGAGTTTGTTATTTTTACTTGTCTTTATCTAGACAACACAGAAAGAATCCTGTGGTGTCAGGGAATTAACTCATCTAATGACTAACGACATGAGAAGTCAAGATACAGAAGTGAGGGACAGACACTGTGTATAGGGAAATAAATAGTGGCTAAATATTGGAAATAAATGTCTGTATGTTACCATTTTCTGGTCTGTGAACCAGTTATTCCTGGCCCTTGCCATTCTAAGTGTATACAGATGAGTATGGATGAGGGCACTGCCATTTGATGAGTGTCTTGCTGGGATAGGTTTGGCAGCTGATGCATGGCCATGGGACTTAATCTACAGCAGATCAGGTTTTAATTGGGCTGTGAAGACGACAGGGAAACTAAAAGAGAACTTGAAAGGCACACTGAATTCACTAGTAGGAATGTGATATTCTATGGGAATTATAAATTATGTTCTGTTTCTGTGATAAAACAGCCATAAAATAATTGTAACACCACATTGCAACGTAATTTAAGTTGTATTTTATTTTCAGGTTCATAGGTTTTTACTTGTTTCTTTTCATTTTGCAGGGATTGTATCCAGAATCTCATGGTATTATTGATAACAACATTTATGATGTAGATTTGAACAAGCATTTCTCACTTTCAAGCACAGAAAAATTTGAGCCTTCATGGTGGAAGGGTCAGCCAGTAAGTTTACTTCTCTGTTATATCTCTATGTCTAGTGGCTCATATGCCATGTTGTTAAAACAAAAAGAGAACAAAATGCAAAGTTGTGTGATATATTTGCAGTACACAGTAAATGTCATGTAGCCTTCATATTGTAGGCTGACTATGAAACAGTTCACTTTTTGTAAAGATAGAGGAACTCCTAAAATGTTAACACTGAAACTTAAACCAGCACTTATCCTTTTCATAATGGATGGTTTTAGAACAGAATATCTGCAAACTTGGAGTTCTTTGCTGCCAAATATTGAAAAACTCAGTAAGTTTGATAGGGTTTGTGCGGAGTTTGATTGCTTATTTTTTGACAACTATCTAAAGAATGAAATCTACAAATCTACTTCCAGAATACATCATTTTATAAAACAAACAAACAGCAACAAAAACAACATAACAGAAGTGTTTTCAACGTCCAGGCATGTAAAAGAAAGGGATAGAATAACCAAGAACTTCATTTCCATCAAAATGAGTATTTATGTGTAAATTTCGTCCCATTTCATCGAAGAAGCACCTGTGATTATAATGCTATTCATTTACTGGAAATATCAAGCAGTACAAAAATGGAAAAAATATAAACACCTAGTATCTGCTTAACATATCTGTTTAATATACATACATATATATGTGTATATATATAGGGACAGAAAGAGAGAGTTAAATTATATATCCACTTATAGTCTCTATATATACTTATATATAGTATCTGTGTGGTGATGTTTCTAGTATATTATAGTGGCCAGGTTTTACTGCTACTGTTTCCTGAAAGATTCAGTCAGGCTCCTAGCAGAACCGTGGCTGGGCTCTGTGAGATGAATAGGAATACACCTTTTTACAATAAAATCATATAACTGGAAATCATATCTTCCATTGCAGTGGATTCACTTATCCACTCCACTGAATGTGTCATTGGATAGAAGGTCACTCACTGCCTGTTGTCACCTATGAAAATATCTATATGACATCATTTCTACACTGAGAATTTCCAACAAATGGCAACATGTTGACTCCTGTGCTACAATTTTTTTTTCAGACTATGTACATAAGAAACAAACTTCAAATCAGATGTGTTTGTTGGTCAGCAGCATGATGTATGAAAGAAGAAAGGGAAAATATATGCTTGTAGGCCACATTCCTAAGCCACTTCAGTATTTTGACTCTGCTCATCTGAGGTCCTCCAGCAGTATAAATGCCATAAAATTGTTTGTTTGTATCTTTATCCATAGATATGGCTGACAGCCATGTACCAAGGTCTGAAAGCAGGCACCTTCTTCTGGCCAGGCTCTGATGTTCCAATTAATGGTACATACCCCAACTTTTACTATTTATTCAATAGGTAAGTTTTTATAAGGATTATGGTAAATTGCCTTAAATTACTACAAAAATTCAAAATGCCATATAACAGCTGAAGGAAATAAAGTACAAGATTTTTTAAACACCAGTCTGAGTGACAAGTTCCCTATTACATAGTTATGATTTTACCATGGAACTACCATTAACAGTTAAATTTTAGGCTATTCACCATAAGAAAGGGAAAGGTTACTGTATGTGTGTTATCCCCTGAGACAGTTTTAAATGTTCCAGCCAACTGGAAACCACTAATTTCCCACTAGGAAGCCTTCCTATGATGTAACCACTTCTGTGTTATTATAAAAACTGCCACATTTTAACACAAAAAATTCCCACGTAATATCTATATCTATCTATAATATCCTTCACAAGTTCTCCTACTTGAGAATAAGCTTTCTACTAACTTAAACCTTAAGTAACTCAGAAGCAGTGGCACGAGCCTATAGAAGGCAGAAATTTGTTGAAGTAAGACCTCTGCATTGAGAAGCTACTGAAAGAAGATGGGCTGTAGACAAATTCCCTCTGATTTTGTGTCATGGTTCTATGTTTGAAAAGTATGATAAAGTGCACATTGCTGCTAATTCTCAGGTTACATGCATGAAAATACAATAATAACCTTCATAGTAAACTTTTTTCTTGTGGAAGACATTGATGCCAGCAAATGATTTCAAAAGTTTTATAGTTATTTCAGTAAATGATGATTCTTCATGATTACTAAGTAAATCTAAAGTAAGCATGTAATTACAAGTATTAACAGATAACAAATGTTTGGCTGTGATATCTAGGATTGGTACTCAGAAAACAACTGAGTACCATAGTTTATTAACATGAAGCTTGTGCATGACTTTGTGGAAAAGTAGAGATATTAAATGAGTAAAACTCATTCACAGGAAAGAGGGCATGACCTCATGAAGATTTTTGTGGAGACATTGCTTGCTTTTAAAATATGAAAGTCCAAGGTCTAGACGTGGTGGAAAGAATGAAAAAATAGTCTGACTTGTATTTCAGGTTTTTCTGAACTTGAAAACTCCTTTTTTGCATGTATTTACTTTTAAACATATAAATAATCCCACCCATATTTCTGTTTTCAATATCAGGGTCTATCTGTTTTATCATTAAAAATGCATTACATTCAATCAAAAATGAAAATAATAAAACTGATTACTGGTATATTAATGTGATACATCATTCTTGCAATCCAAGTCATTGTCTTTACCATACAGGGTGTGCTCTGTATATATGTTCTTCAAAATTAGAAGGGCAAATCAGAAAGGACTTGCTGATATACTTTTTTTTTTTTTTTTCAGTTCAGTTGCGTATGAAGAGAGAATTTCAGGAATACTAAAATGGCTTGATAAAACCAAATCTGAGAGGTAACAGCAGTATTCCAATGGTTTGTAAGAATACAGCTTAGAAGGATTTTAATACTTGGCAGCTGAGCTTTCTGTTGGTATTTGTGAAATGTGGAATCTTCCTCACCATCTCAAATGAGAATTTGCTGAACTTAAGCCTTTTCTATAAGTACAGCCTGTTGCACAAGTTAAATGAAATAACATCAGATGAGGAATCGCTGCTTTTTATATTTGGAGTGATAAACTACCATGTGATATGTAAACAAGTGAAATCTTTTATATCATGATTTGTTACCAGATTTCTCTTGTGTATGCACTTAAGAGGTACTCTCTAGAGCCTCATCACTTAAGCAGATTGAGGTAATTTTGTTGGTAGTTCCCATTTATATCCAAGGAACAGCTTGATTTTTCTCTTCTAAGATTTTGAAGTTCTAGGGAGTGTTTTCTGGATTCTATTATAGATACTGGATACAGTTTCTGAAAGTGTAATTTCAAATAATTCATGTTGGTTAACTACAAAACTCACAGTAATGTAGATGACTGTATTTGCTGTCTGGTTTTTGTTGCTGTTGTTAAGTAAATTGTATTTATTTACAATTCTGTACATATTTCCTTTCATTTCTTTTTAAAATGAAAGTATTCTTTTGTAATTATGTCTCCAAGTTTTCACAGTATTCCTTTTTTATTTATTTGTAACTCAAGGCCTGATTTCTACACTTTGTATATTGAAGAACCAGATACTTCTGGACATTCATTTGGACCAGTTAGTGGTGGTGTAAGTAGCTTTTTTGTTTTTACTAGACTAAATATCACTAAAAATGGATGATTACTAAGAACTTATCCAATTTATAACTTGGAAAGGATACTAGATCAAAAATTACCACAATTCTTATATGAGTTTTCATTCCATTATATTCTTGTTTGTGATTGAGCGTGCTGTTTGGATTACAGCTACTTTGGCTCATACACACTGCTGAAATCATAAGAGATTGGCAGAAAATAATTGCTGAACATGCTGTTAGAAATAATATTAAGTTTCAAGCTGCATGTATTTAAACTGAACTTGAATTTTATCAGCAAGTGATATTTGGAAGTGTGTAGCCTAGCAAATTCCCAGAACTGTCTTCTGTTTACTTTCTATACTCTACTTCAATGTTTCTTGTTTTGCAATGTTTCCTTTTTACTTGCATGCACAGAAGATATTACATCTTTAAGGAGCCTAGGATTTACTATAACAGCTCCCTCCTGGAGTGATTTTGTGCAATATCTTTGAAAATAGTCTTCCACAGAGGGCCTTGTTGTGGTGGACAGGGATGAAAAAGCTCATCTTTGTAGGATAGTTTTAGTCTGTCTAAATTAGAAAGTGAAGTGAATTTCTCTTTGTTCACAAAAGGCACACAATCTGTGACTGCATGCGTAATTGTGTGTGTGTGTGTATTGTCCATGCATGCAAGAAATTCGAGAGTGCAGTAGGGGAACAAAAGGCATGCAAATGCTCGGGCTCAGTCAGATCTAGTCCTTACTGCTCGCACTTCAAAGACAATAAGTCAGCTGTGCCAGTTAGAGAAGAACCATTCGCTGTGAAGTTCTGCAAGGTGGGTTGTGCTAGATTTCTCACATGTCACTTCAGTGGTTGCTGGTGATATTCTGCAGGAAGCTTAAAGGGACTTAAGTGACTTAAATGCTGCGCTGGTCTAATAAGTAACGTGTATGTAAATATTTTCAAAATGCCTCTTATTGATAATACAATGGCATTGTGATATTACAAAAAATTACGTGCAATGCTATAAATATCACATTTTACATAAATTGAGAGTATGGAAAATTTGATCTTAATGTGTAACTTTTTTTTCAATTAACAAATTTTAAAGTCAAGACAATAGAAAAAAAATTAATAGATTTAAAAAAAAAAAGTATTTAGTATAGGAAATCCTGTGGTGGAGTAGCGGGCACACCTGTACTCTAGTAGGGATGGCAAATTGTGCTGGAGCAAAAGAAAAGCAATATTAAGAACATGAAAGCTAACAGAAAAACATGCTTTTTTCAGTCTTTCATGTTTGCATTAAGAGATAACTTTTAATCAGTAAAAAGGAAAGGTTCTAAGGAAGCTTGTTTCTCTCACAGGTAATCAAAGCTTTACAGCTAGCAGATCAAACGCTGGGAATGCTAATGGAGGGGCTTAAACAGAGAAACCTTCACAACTGTGTAAACCTCATTGTTTTAGCTGATCATGGTAATGTATATCATTTTGTTTCTCAGTGTTTCTCTTCACTGAGTCATTGTTTTCTTTTGCTGTATAATATATGTACTTATTACTTTAAGTTAATTTTATAATTCACTTTATCTAGAAAAATAACTGTTTCTGTATTCTTTAGGGATGGATATGACCTACTGCAGCCAATTAGAATACATGACTAATTACTTCAGTGAGATTAATTTCTACATATATGCTGGGCCTGCAGCTCGCATTCGAGCACGCATCGTTCCACAGAACTATTATACTTGTAAGTGTGGACCAATCCTGGGATTGCACAAGCAGTACGACAGGAAATAAGTAAACATAAAGCAGACTTTCCTTGGCATAAATCGCAGTCTAAGTCAGACAGGAACAAGGTATTCTGAGTAGTCCAGTGGAGTGAATAATGTTGTTTTTTTAATGTGACTTAATCTCCTTATAATTGTTGAATCATTTCTACTAGTGGTCTTACTCTTTCTGAAAGAATTTTCCTTTGTAAAGTGTCCAGATTCGTTTCTCAGAAAGCTGATGTTTATAACTGAAGTTGCTCTTCTAAAATGTGAAAAGTGAATGCGCTAAACCATGCTGAACTATCTTAATGTATATCAATTCATCTTTCCTTTATAACAGTTGACTCAGAAGGAATTGTTAAAAACCTCACAGTAAGTAAATATTTTAATACTTTTTCCTAGTAGTCACTTTTTTTATTTATTTATTTTTTTAGTTCAAGATATACATTAATACATGTGGGGTGAGTGTGATGTACAAACTGGGACTCATTTGAGAAACTTGGTGCCTTGTATTTCTTTACATTTATCATTTACAGTGAGTTAAGCATAAAAACAACTCTCCATCTTTTCTTTCCTTCGGTGCCAATTTGTTTTCTATTTTGTGACTAGTCCTAGTCCAAACAGTAGGCAGATGTTCTGATGCTTTTAGAAAAACTACTCAGCTTGGAAAAATACTAGGCTATCTCAGCTGGGTATATTTCTGATGAAGCACCACTAGATGTCTTCCTGTAACCTGCTGAAAAACTGAATGCTGAAAGTCTGCTACCTGTAGCTTTTGTGAGCCACATGAAGTCCAAAGAGCAGTAAACTTTCCTGGTTAAATTCTTATTGATTCTGAATACCTTAGAACACACCCTTTGTTCCTCAGCGTACAAGGATGCATGGAAGTAGAATATCAGAGGTTGAGAAGGAGCCTTTTCAGTGTTGCATTGTCTAACCCACTGACCTGGAACATTTCATACCAAAGAGCATTCTCTAAAGGCAACTGCAGATTCTGCATATTCTCTTCCCTGGTTGAAACTGCTACCTTTATTAGTTATGAGGAGAGGTGTAACATCTCTGTCTTCTAAGAATAACTTGGTATGAGGAGATTTCCTCTTCCCTTGTCAGTTCATACTTACTGCTTGTGTATTTTTTTTCTTTCAAGTTGTTAGGAGGAAGGTTTTGGACAGAGAAGGGAATTGTGTATTGTATATTACTGAAGTCATTTCCCTCTATTTTTTCTCTTTAATTAGAGTATTGTTTGCAGAATGATCTCTTCTGAGCAAACAGAATTGCTGAATCCTTATTTTTCATTTCCCACTATGTTTCTTAGTTTACTATTAGGGACATTTACTTTCATTTCACACAATGATGTCCTTCTACGCAGAGCATTAAAGGTGAAGATGTCAGATCAAGTCCAAACATACTGTAGTCTTGTGTATTGTCCGTGGAATAAAATATGTAAATTTCTCTGGCTTAAACAACTGGCTAGCAGCTCTTCACTTGATGTTTTCAGTGTTCAGTGTTGCCCCAGTGCTGGATTAGTGAACTGGATTGATGTCTCTGAAACATCACTACAATGATTTCTGGCAGCTGGAGTGGTTCCTAATGACCATATACAGTTAAATCATTGCAGCATGTTGTTTTGCTGTCAGTAGACTCACAGTGGCATGCCTGTTAACACAGCAGTTATATTAACACATTAAATGTGGATGTAAAAGTCTTCATCTAACAACTGAGCACTAGACATCACCTGTTCAATCTTGCAGCTAAAACTCTAGACTGTACTGTGTTATGCATACTTGGTTTTCTTTGCTATTTATTGAATGGTGTAGTGATAGAAGATGGCAGAAAATCATTAGCTGCTAGGAAACATTCTCCTGTAGGTTGTGAACTTACATACCAAATGCCAGTGGCATTAGTACAGACATATAGAGTAAGCATTACTACTAACTGTCTTTCAGTCTTAGTATTACCTTTACCACAGTATTGGTGTGCTAACTGTTATAGCAATAAATATTATAAATAAATATTATAGCAATGTATTTCAGTTCCAAAATAAGTCACTTTTCATTCTGTTGCCTCTTGGGCCAGAAATGGGATCTGCAGGTTATTGAAGAAGCACGCTCTGAATAATACGTTTTGTACTTATATTCCTGTCACTAGGATGTTTGTGATAATAATGAATGATTTATGGTGTATTTTTGACACTGCATGAAATTCACTACTGGATTTTCTTCTGTCATACAGTGCAAAAGGTCACCTCAACACTTTAAGCCCTATCTGACACCTAACTTGCCAAAACGATTTCATTATGCTAACAACATTCGTATTGATAAAGTTCATCTTCTGGTGGATCGACAGTGGCTGGCTGTGAGGTATCATCATCTTTATCGTCATGCTTTTTTCCTTTTCATTTCTCTCACTAATACTTCCCTCATATTCAACTTTTCACCGATGTTCTGGTGCCTCTGAAAACAGGATACATGGGCATGACAAGTGTGTTGAATCAATATAGAATGACTATCTCTTTATTTTTCCATGTATCTCAGCAACGGGTAAATTTAAGCAAGTGTTAGTCATCATAAGAAAAGGTCTCAGTTCAAAACCGGGCATTTCTTCTTTTTTTAAAAAAACATTGATTCGGTAGCTGTATAGGATACATTATGTTTCTTTTCATCACAATCTGCATTACCAGACAGAGAGATCTATGTAGGCTTGAACACAGGAAGAGCAAAAGTAGTGCAGTATTATTTCAGAGTCAGTTCTAATAACATACAGGGTCTGTGATTTGGGTTGATAATTATTAGCTGACCTTATTTATGCCATTTTAATTTACAGTGTATGATGGTTTCTCCTTAGGGACAACAGTTACACATTTTGTGATCAGGGTAACCATGGTTATGACAATGAATTTAAAAGTATGGAGGTAAGATGATTTTGATTCAGGTCTTGCATCTTCTCATATAGAAAATCAGAATGTGCTAGATGAACCAGGATAATATGTGTCACTTTTTGCAGTGTGCTTTTTCTTATATGTCATCC
Source organism: Tetrao urogallus (assembly GCF_951394365.1). Lineage (NCBI taxonomy): Eukaryota > Metazoa > Chordata > Aves > Galliformes > Phasianidae > Tetrao > Tetrao urogallus. The sequence goes on along the minus strand of NC_136814.1, from coordinate 56,406,100 downwards.
AGACCTGTAAACTGTGAACACATACTAGATACACAGATTTCTATTGCTTTTCATCAATGTGTACATGTCTTGGCACTTTGGTAAAACTTATTTTGTCTCACCTTAACTCCATAGAGCTATTAAATCAAGCATCTGTGTTCACATATGGAACAATAAATTCTTTCCTTTTCTACTTAAGCAAAGACTGAAAAAGCTCCATAAGCTCTGGGAATTCAGTAGAGCATCTGAAGGCTTGCATGCTCAAATTAGCGTAATCTAATTTTTTCTGCTTGTCTTACAAGCCCTACACATGTTATCAGAACAAAAGAAGTCATTTTTGTGTAACTTGTGTATTAGTGTAGCTTGTACTGAAGTTTTTTCTCATTTTCACTTCTGGTTACAGTGAAAAACTGTCAAAGTCATGAGCTTTTGAGCTCCAGAGGATGCATTTCTTAATGTACTTTCTTTAAGCAAGGTTGAGCATGCCCGTATTCTGTGTCTAGTAACCAGAGTCTTCCAGATATTCACAACTGTATTAAAATCACGTTTATATACCAATAAGAATAGTGCTCAATGTTTGCATGGTAAAAAAGTTAAAATTCTGGAAACAGTAATCATAGATAGTCTTACAGTGGTGACACAGTAATTGAGTAAACATGATTTTTCAAAATAGTAATGTCTTAATGTTGTATTTTAAAATAAATTTAGGATTCTTTTCCTATTATGAGAACGTAGGAATATTATTTTAAAATAAATTGTTGTCCTGTTTAGTCATTTTCCCAGTGTTTCATGGCAAGCAGCTCAGGAGGCTTATAAATTAACAGAAATTAATGTGAGACCGAAGGTTGTATTAGTGCTCTGTCAAAATGCTTGCAGACCCCAGCAGGGGCTGCCCAGTACCATTGGTGGTACTGCCTTAGGTCTCTTCAAAGCTTGAGATGGGTTTCGCCAGTTCCCTGCTGCTTGCTGTAGGCACCTAAGCTACCCAAAGACTTTTGCCAATGTAACATATGTTTAAACAAACAAAACAAAACAAAAAAACACCACAAAACCAAACCTTTTATTTCTGGCTTGATGTTAGCCTTTAAATGGGATGTATGAGTGCCATGACTCTACATTTCTTGAAATGGCATAACTTTTACCAGCTGTTGCAATGAAAATATGAAAAGGAGTGAATTTGAAACACATCAAAAGATAATTTTCATAAATATAACTGAAAATGTTAAAGAAAGAAATAAAAAAACAGATAAGAAAACAATTCTTCTTCAAGTTATATGCAATGGGCAAAATTTGCCTTCTTGATCAGAGCAATCCTGTTTTGTAACTTTTATGACAGTGTCCCTGTTCAAATAAAGTACAACTGAATTACTTTTTAATTTGAGTTTCTTTACGTAACAAGTTTTGTTTTATTACAATCCAGGCTATATTCCTAGGATATGGCCCAAGCTTTAAAGAAAAAACAGAAGTGGATGCTTTTGAAAACATAGAGGTTTACAACCTTATGTGTGGTGAGTAGAAAGCATCTAGTGCTTAAAACGATAAGCCAACAGTGTTTTCAAATACAGGTGTGCTGAGAGCTAAAGGGTAACTAAAACTGTAATGAACTCATCTAAAAGCAAGGTTTTTAATACAAAATGCAAAAGCCATGACATTTTGCCTTCTGTATGCTGAAACATTCACTGCCAGAACTTGTTCTGCTTTGGATGTTGTCCTGATTGCAGGAGTCCACTAAAGAACCAGAGAGAAGTGCTCCTGCCACTTGGGCTTGCTGTTGAACCTTGTAGAGGGTTACAACTCTTGTATCTTGAGGTGGATGATTGCAGCCCTGGCAGTGAGCAGTTAGGAAGTATAAGCCTCAGAAAATATGGATTAAAGGATCACACAGAAATGCACTAAGCTAATATGCTTCATAATGTGATGATTTGCAAACAAGTTTGTAGTCTGCGTAAAATTGGAGAACCTTACGAATGTTACGGCAATGTATAAAATTGTGTGAGTAGTATTCAGATATATTGATGCAGTGGGAATACCAGTAAAGCTTTTTATCTAGAAAATTGCATGATTATAGTAATTAACTCAATAGTTTCAATAATTGAATAGGCTATTTTTTTCTATATTTAGAAGAAATGCATAGAAAATGGATAGAATTGCAGATTGCCGTGTTAAAACTATCGTTTTAGCTTTAAAATGGCTTTAAATTTGTTTCAAATTTTCAAATTTTCCAACAGATCTGCTGCAAATTACACCAGCACCAAACAATGGCACACATGGTAGCTTAAATCATCTGCTAAAAAAACCTTTTTACAGCCCTTCATATGCAAAAGAAGAGTCATCTCCTGTTTCATGTCCGGTTTCCCATCTGACTCCGGTAGATGAACTGGAATGCACATGCCAGGGTGTAAGTAAGAGTTTGGGAATATTTTAATCATGTTTGGCAAGTGTGTTCTTTTTTAATTTTGTAAGCAGCAGAATCATTCTGAAGGATTCTATAATATTTTACAGGTGGCAAATGCTTCAGTAATTAACGAGAGGTTAAATCTCACCACAGATGAAAGTAAGTAGTGAGAGATGAAAAGGACAGCAACATTTTTAAATTTATGACTATTTTAAATTGCATTTTATTGGTTTCAGTGGAAACTTTGGCAATGTTAACTACAATTTAGTGTGAAATGGGAGAGCCAAGTCGGAAACTTAACTTTTTTTCCTTGTTTCTTTGCATTTCTATAAAAGATACTAATTGATGCTTTTGTAGTAACATTTGTGTGGAAGAACTAAATCTGAATCCAATTAAAATACTGGGAAAAATTATACAGGTTTCAGTGGAAAGCTTGTGTACTTCTGGAATGTATTGCCATAACTGTTTTTTTGCCACTTTGCTACCCCAAGCTTTTCTTTGGTGAAAACTCACTTATTATTATTATTTATTATTATTATTATTTATTTATTTATTTATTTATTTATTTATTTATTTTCTGGTGCTTCTGGAAATTCTATGGGGCATTACAAAACTTCCCAGCCCAATATGATATAGTTCTCACTTCACTGATGAGTTCCAAAGTTTTATATATGAAATTAGAAAGAAATGAGAATTTGAATGTCTGATGTCATACTTCTTTGAATGAAAACTATTTTATACACTTCTTTCCACTGAGCTAAGAACTTTAAAGTATGTACTTGTGTATATTGTCACTTCTATTTGTATTTATTAGTGCTTTAAATTACATTTTTCTTTGTCTCTTTTCTCTGCTTTCTTAAACCTTGATTCCATCAGAAATTTTATAGGAGAATGAATAAATATTTTTTTAATTATAGTAAAGAATGCAACTTTGTATAATTTGCCATATGGGAGACCTCAAGTTCTTCAGAAAGAAAGCACCTACTGCCTCCTTCCCCATCATCGGTATGTGAGTGGATACAGTCATGATATCTGGATGCCACTATGGACTGCGTACACTGTGACTAATCCTGTAGGTTATCAGATATTAGTATAATTCATAAATGTGTAAATAAGGTGGATTGAAAATGTTCATTCATGAGGAATTCTGGTTAAAGACTGATGGATATCATGCGACTGAGGCCTTTATTTCCGAAAAGCAGACTAATGCAATGATGCATGTTTCCTATAGAAAGAATACGAAAGAATAAATTTAAATCAAGGAGTACAAAGAGGCATAAGAGGGTCTTTCCATTTTTTTTTTCTTTTTTAATTTGAACCAATCAAAATGGACAATATTCTAAAATGCAATCGGAGTGTTTAACTTCTGTAAAAATGCGAAGAAATTAAATAGCAGGTAATTGAGTTTGAAAAAGAAAACACAATTACATACAGAACACATGCTTTGATATTTTATATGATGCTATTGTAAAATATAATGTTTTAGAAACAGTTATACTGATCAGCATCACTTTTTACCAATTCTTAGGTTGTGTGTGTTAATGTATCTCAGTGGAAATTACTGAAGCTAGTCAGTAAAATTTACTCTGGTTTTATTTAACTCTTTAGAAACTCAGATTCTTATTATCAAGACAGAGTTTTCAGATGCTACAATGTGGTGATATTGTCATCTTTATATATTCACTGCTTCTCAGTGGGATGTGATATCAAGTTTGTATTTCCATAAAAGGGATGAATGACCCAAAGTCGTCATTTGTTTTTGCCTAATGTGAAACTTTACTCCTTCTGCTATAATTTTACATGCCGTGTGAAGATTTTAGGGAATTACCTAAAAACAGAAAAAGAGGAAAAACACAAGGCAGAGAACATCAGCATCCATTGCTTACCCTGACCTGATTCATTCTGAAAACAGAAGATTCAATGAAGGCCGTTTGAGAGAGTTAAAAACATACGGAGCATTATGTTGACCACAACCGTGGGTGTAATACTTTTTCTTTTTTTCCCTTTTCACAGGAAAGCACATCTTCTCTTCCTCCCACTGTTTCAGACTGTCTGCGGGCTGATGTTAGAATCCCCGTTGCTCATAGCCAAAATTGCTCCAACTACCCAGAAGGGCTGGACTTGACCTATGGTTTCCTCTACCCTCCCAGTGAGCACTGTTCTTTTTATAGCTGGAGTTTAGAAAGTCTTAATCAGCTGGATGTGGGTTTATGTTTAAACATATAACCAAACACCAAAGCAAACTTCTTTGGATCAGCATGTTGGGCAGAAAAAATGTTTCCAGTGTTTGTAGACTCACCAAAAGCTAGACAACAGCTCCTTGCATCTAAATATTTTTGGCTTAGAGCATTTAGTTTTTTTTTTTTTTTTTTTTTTTTTGGAACAGCTTGATTGTGATAACAGGTTTGAAAGGTGTAAATGGTTGGAATGAAAAGCTGTCTGTCTTTCCCTGTGTGAATATTCCTTTCCTATTGCCAAATTTGATAATGATTGCATTGAATAGACTATGTAAAAAATTTGAAGATACTAAATATGCAGAAGGATTATACAACCATGCTCAGATGTCTACTTAATTACAAATTGATAGAAATCAGACAGTCCTTGCACAGAACCTTTGCCAGCATATCACAAAGGTACTGCACCATTTGTTGTATTTCAGAACATACTTTTTTTTCTGGGGAACTAACTTTATAGGTAAAGGAAATTAAAAGAAAATTAATCTCATGAAAGTAGAATAGCTTGCAAGTTATAATAGCAATAAATACAGGGACATTGTGCTCTAATGGTTCCTACTCTGAGCAAATAAACTAAAATTATTCTGTGGGGTATTACATTTCTTGTAAATTTCTTGGGGTAAGAAAATTTCTTGCTTAACTGTCATTGGTGTTTGTCATAATTATGATGGAAGTCTAGCACAATATGCTTCAGACATAAATGTATTTGTATGTAGTTTCACATACTTAGTGTCATAGAATTATTTGAGTTGGAAGGAAGCCCCAAGGTCACCTAATCCAACTCCCCTGCATTAAACAGGAAATGTTGTGTTTTCTTCAGAATAGAAGGAATTGTAAATGTTATGAAATGTATAATGATTGAACGACATGTACCTGCAACTTATAGTGATATCTATCAGATTTGTCTTTGTCTAGTATCTCATTAATGTATACTTTGCTCTTTTACATAGATTTCAATTCATCTGCACTTGAACAATATGATGCCTTACTCACCAGCAACATTGTTCCCATGTATAGAGCTTTTAAAGGTAGGATCCAAGATTTTGATTAAATTTGATTAATTGCCTGTAAATGTAGCTCTGGATTTTGAATAGCTGTTACAAGGACTTAAAAGCATTAATTTGTAGCCTTCAGTATATCCAGGTCTCATGCAAATGTATACAAAGCTTTAAAAATCAGATTTATAATATTTTAAATGCACTTATGTAAACTATTGGGTTTTTTTTGTTTGTTTGTTTGTTTTTTAATGTTTATAATCCTGTCTGGCCTTTACTTAGGTATACCTATTTGCTTTTGAATTTTCTCTTATTTCCTACATGTCATGACATGGAATGCTACCTGTGGAATACATATGACAAGATCCTATTGGTGAAAGGCTCAAGATGAAGGAAAATGACACCTTTTCTTTCCTTTTGCAATGTCTTAAGGGAAGACAAGTTTGTAAACCATTTACTTTAGACTAAAACAAGAGATAAATCAATAAGGTTAACCTACCAGCCCTCTGAACTCATGTTTGTTTGTTTTTTTGCCTTCATAACTATTCAGTTTCATTAGCTTAGAATATACAAGTTATATTTGCTCAAATAACATTTTTAAATAAGCTGAATTGCCAGTGATACTTTACGTGAGTGCTGTAGAATTACACTAGCCCTCAGGTGGTAAATATTTCATACTCAAAGTCATTATCTTGGATTCTATCAATTGACAGTTGTGGGTGCTAGCAGATAGGCCAGAAATAAATGGCCTCTCAGCTTCAGAATTGCATCTTTGTCTTCAGATCAAATGCATTAGCTATGGTAGTGCAGGAGCTTGCACAGGTGTGATAGTATTTACCATAACTCTTTAAAAGGTGAGAGAGCACAGTCCATACTTTCTAATGAAATCCAAACTGTGTGTGAAGATTTGTTTTTACAGGCATTTTAGTTTAAATTTTTTTTGTGTTACAGGTAAGTAACAAAAAGGCACAGTGTTCCTTTTTTTCTTCTTTTTTTTTTTTTAGCGGTGAAGTAACTGATTTTAAATTAAATAGGCTTGTATTTTCTTTCATTTGCAGACATATGGGACTATTTCCATGATGAACTTCTTCAGAAGTATGCTAGAGAAAGGAATGGAGTAAATGTTATCAGTGGACCAGTGTTTGATTACAATTATGATGGCCATTTTGATACTCTTGATGAAATTACACAGTAAGTACATGGAAAATTCAAATGATGAGTTATTTCCTGCTGTACACAAACAGAATATTTTCATGAAGAACAAACAAGCAAGTATCAAGGAGAATTGAATCTTCCCTTTATAATGATAATTCCACTGTTACTCATGCAGTAATAGCAAATTACCTTGCAAGCAGGTGTAATACTATAGAAACTGAAATTCCAGTAAAGAGGAAAAAAAAAAAAAAAAAAGTTATATGTGTAGCAATCTACATTTGTACAGATATGGGCCAGTAATTTGCTTCCCAAGTTAATGCCTACATTTTTTGGCCTCTCTAGCACAAATACTGGGAGAATATGTAAATACACAAAAGACGTGTCTACAATTGTCTTGCTTTTATGCTGTACTGTCTCAGCTGTTTGTAATTTTTCACAGTTTTCTCAAACTGTGTTTTACCAAAGATCAGTTTTGTGTCTTGGATGCATTCACTGAATCATATCACTGAGCAAGTAACGCATAATATTCCTGAGTGGTATTTTTACATAGCTTACGCAGTTGGAGGTCCAACAAGTTCTAGATAGCTTTTAATGAACTTTGGTAGCATAACAAAATACATTTTAAAATTCAAAAGTGTGTAGAAAAAGGACTAAAGGAAGACTTATGTAAAGCAGAATTCTGTGAAGTAGAAATATTAAGAGCAAATATTTATGCTAGTGAATGGTGACAGGAGGAGGAAAAACAAAACAAACAAACAAACAAAACGAATAAGAGCAAACAATTTGAATTGTGCCAAATATAGGGAATATATCTTTTGACAGTAAGAACACGTAAGCAGTAGACAAATGCTGGGAAATCTGCACTGCTGAATCTGTCATTGGAAATGTTTTATTCAAGGCTAGACTTAATACCACATCTGTCAAAAATGGTTTGAGAATGGGAAAATCTCAAACTCTGCCACGAAGTAGGAGGTTGCAAGGGAGGAGAGACTGGAACTTCCTTCCAAGCAGAAAGCTGTAATACCCAGTCAACCACATAATTTTGTCTACAGTTTTGAACAAGCATATTTTATTCAGCATGTTAGTCAGTCATACTAAGCAGAATAATGGTTTCACTGATGGTGTTTGGTTAAATCTTGAAGAAATGCAGCAAACTCAGGAAGCTCCTCAAAAATTTATACACAAAAGTGGCCATGTCAACAGAACAACCAACAAATTGAATAAATAAGTTCTGAATTAGGAATCCTAAACTGGTAGCTATGTCATCATTCCACAAGTCATCATTCTGGCATTGCTTGCTGACAAGAACCTGAGGCTCATCTTTTCTCTCTTCTGTTTAGTTTAGTGTGGTAAAATTCTTAATGTAATGAAGGGCACATGTGACATCCTTAACAAGCGCCATCCAGATGCATCCAGATGCATCCAGATGCAGAGATCACTGACTTTGGCAAAATAGACTGCTGAACTAATTCTGTCATTTTCACATTGAAAACAGTGCTTGTGGCAAAAAGACTAATCCATGCATGTTTGGCTGTTCATGAAACAAATACCGAACTGTGAGTCCCTTCAGGTGTTAATTTAAATTAAAAAAAAATAAAAAGCGATAAAATACTGAAAGATCTATGCTAAGATGGGTTTTATAAAATACTAGCAGCATCAATGGTTTTTATAGTTGATATCCAGATAAATTTCTTAACTAGTGTTTATTTTGTAGGCATGTAAACAACACACAAATCCCTGTCCCAACCCATTACTTTGTGATTCTGACCAGCTGCAAGAACACATCCTATACTCCACTGAACTGTGCAGGCTCCTTGGATGCTTTATCCTTCATCATTCCTCATCGACCTGACAATACTGAAAGCTGTGCTGTAAGTATAGTTTTATATTTCTGTGTGCAAATGAGCTTTGTGAACTGATTTTCTGTGCAATTCTGAACGATTATCTGGAAAATCTTTAGATGTCTGAATATTTAACTGATTCATTCCCGTGAGCCGAGAATGAATTGATAGCTAGGGATGAAGCTCCAGAAAAGGTAGCAGGAAACATAAGAGTTGTTTGAAGAAATGAGGGCTTGATTAGAAAACTTGGAAATATTGTCACCTGTGAGGGGAATGAGAAGAGCTAATAACAGCAGCATAGCCAGTCGTTTGATGAGAAAACTTTATGGAAGACTACAAGACAAACTTACTCCAGAGGTATTAGTGGTCTTAAAGTGTTTCTCTTTTCAAAGTAGTTAGAGGAATTTCTTCAGTCCTTTGTTCCACATATATAAAAAATTAGGCAGAAAGCAGTTAAAGTAGTTGAAAATCCTACTTGCCATTTCAGCATAGTTTTAACTCTGTGCTACTCTGGAGATGAAAGATTCTGGGACATCCATTTGGCTATTTAAATGAAAGGCTGCAAGCATGTCTAAGAAATCCCCCCCAAAAAAGTTCTACAAACTGAAGTCATTTAAAAGCCACTCTCTTGTTTGGTGGTTTTGCTAGACAATGACCAGTGCTTGCATGTTGTTCTTGTTTGCTTTGGCAGGATAACAGGTCGCCTTCTGAATGGGTTGAAGAAAGAGTTCAGGCCCATTCCGCTCGTGTTCGGGATGTGGAGCTGCTCGCTGGACTTGACTTTTACCAGGAAAGACAGGAATCTGTCTCTGAGATCTTACAGCTAAAGACATTTTTGCCAACATTTGAGACTGAAATCAACTGAATTTCTGTTTAAAAAGTGCCAGTATTTGGAAGGAAGAAAATCAAAATGATTTAACTTCTACTTGAGTAAATATGAGGGAAATGTAACTACAGCACCTCATCAAGAAAAGACACATACACAGCTAATTTCTTTTCTTTTTTTTTTTTTTCCACATTTCTGTTCCTTCAGTCAAGTGTTTTGTATAAACTGAATAAAAAAATTAACTAAAGTTATTTAAGTCATCTTGCTAAGCCAAAATTTCAAAATAGAATGTTTTAATGTTAATGAATGGACAAAAAAACCCCAACAACCCAATGCCTGTAACATGAACATGTGTAACGTGTCGTTACTAAGCCAGATTTTCTAAATAGATAATATTTTAATGGTTTTAAAAACAACAACAACAACAAAAACTGTAACAAGAACATATTTTTTCGTAGTAACCCCAGAATCGTCTACTGTATAGAAAATGTTCCTAGAATAGAATTGGAAAGTGAAACACTTTGGGAGGAACGTTTGTGTTTTTTCCCATGTGTTTATCAGTGAAGTTAAGGTTATCTCATGCTTGTATGCTCTGGAATGTTCTGAATTGCTTTTTCTCATCTATTAATCCACATGGATACTGCCATGTACTTAAAAAACATTCAGACTGACACAAAGTCTATATGTAATGGAAGTGTCTTCTGTGATTATCCACTGCCTTTTCCACTCATGTTAGTAAGTGGAATTATGCTAGTAAGAGCTGAAGTGAAATTAGAGCAATTGATCTGTGCATTCTTTACCCTTTAGAAATCTTAGAGAACAAGAAAAGGTAAAAGAAATGCTCTATCAGAAGGGTTTTGTCTTGATATCTATCTGTATTTGCAGTTTACTATCTGTATTTACAATTTACTATCTGTATTTACAGAGTAGACTGCCAGGCAATAACAAGATATTTGTGTTTATTTTTAAAGAGTTAAACCTGAGACTAGAGCACAAAGTTAGTAGTGACATGCAACAAATAATCAGTGTTCCCTTCTGCAGTGACTTTATGGACACAGAATCTCTACCTCAGACTGCACTCTACACAAATTAATGCTGTGTGCTGGTAAGTGGAGCAAGGCAGTGGAAATTCCCAGATCCTGCTATTACAGAATTACTTGCATTTTGAGCTGATTTTCTTCACTGGAAATGCTGCTAAATACAGGTGTGAATAACAGCATGTGATTGACCATTTGTCTGATTTATAGGTTCAGTAGGGCAGTTTTGAAGAAACATGTTAAGAGTGTTTCAATTTATAATTAATTCTAGACTGAATATGTATCCTTAAAAGAAGTTTTAGAAGACAATTTAAAAAAAAAAAAGTCAAGATCTGGGACCAAGGTGAAAATCCAGGTTTGAGTCTTTGGTGAAGTCATTGCACCATCTTTAATATGGAATTGTACTTCATTCAGCAGTGCAGAGGTATCTAGGTCGGTCCAACCAATTCAGAGACTGCTATTAAACTACAATGAAGAATGCAACTGATTTTTCACTCCACTGTAAATCATATTCTGAATGAATCTAGATAACACACAATGATTGGGGTATGTAATGTAACTATCCTAGAGTCATAGAGCACATTTGTGAGGTGAAGAGAAACAGAGTTTCTTAAGTTAATGATATTTGGTATGACTACATTAGCAGTTTAAATAGAACTACTTTGATGTAACACTGTTGTGAGTTGGTATATTTAAATCCAGATTAACCACTGTCTCACCAGCCAAGGCAGATACAAGCTTCAGACCACTCTAGCTCAATCATGAAAGCAAAATTCCAGGCTTTATGGACAGTTAGGTCTCAGTTATGTCTATCTGTAGTGACATTAGCGATGAAATATTGCATTAAAGATTACCCAAACTTCTGAAAATTAGTTTTATCCATTTTTTCACACACAACAGGTACTGCACTTAAATAATGAATTCACTGCCTTCCTTCAAAAAAATATTTCAAATTCCTCTATTTCCTCCATCCTATAATAAATAAATAAATAAATGCAACAATCCATGCCGTGCTGCTGATATAAGCTGGCTCCTGTGTGAAGGAGCTGACAAAAAGTATGTTTATCATTTAGTGTTGTGTAGCATCTAACACAACAAAGTCTTGATCACACATCTGGGTTTTACACAAACTGGTGCTGATGGAGCTGGAAGTTGCAGTTATTGTAAGAGGTCAAATATGAAAGCATTTTTTGCTATAGTTATGTTTATTTTCTCTGCTGTTCATTCTGCTGTCATACTGCCTAAAACTCTTGATCATCTACAGCTAAAGATGGGAAGATTGAATTGGAATAACCAATAGAAAAATATCTTTAAGGTTGTGATTCTTAACCCTTTATCCTTTCTGTGGCATTGACCTCTTGGTACTCTCAATATTGGTGTTCAGCTTTCTCAGTGATACCTCTCAGTGCAGTGTCACAGAGCTTCCATCACATCCCATGACATAAATGGTGCATTGGGTTCTGGGAGAACTCCCAGCTGAGAGTGAAATCTCTTGCAGGTAGGGTACAACATACAGTTTAGTTTACAATACAGAAATCTTGCAGCAAATAAGCACAATTTTTAGAATTTTCCCATTTATTTCTGTGCCTGGGTATTCTAAATGGAGCAAGTAGGCAAAATTTCATCTTGATGTGTACATCAATGCCAGTGCAAAAAGCACCTGAAACCTGTAACCTCAGGTAGGTACCTATCAGTATCATGGAATCATAGAATCACAAGGTTGGAAATGATCTATAAGATCATCTAGTCCAACTGTCTCCTCATCACCATTGCCACCACAAGCATTAAACCATATCACGCAGCACGTCATCCAGACGCCTCTTGAACACTGCCAGGGGCAGCAGTAACCACATCTGAAACTATTTCAATAAATCAGCAAATGTTTTGAGCAATTTGATTCTAGATAGCTTACAGATACACTGTGCAAAACTGATTATTGTAAGAAATCTGGATTTGATGATTTCTAATGACTTCAGTGAGCTTTACATCAGGCTGGTGGAATGATGATGATTAAGGGAAACATATTTGGCCCTTTGTAACACCCTTCCATCACGCAAAGGGCTGCACATGGGAGAAAATGCAGACCTCCAATCCTGCAAGGGAAAATCATTGTTGCTTAGGCTTTGCAGACTTCAAGAATTTTAATGAGTTCATAAGCTTGCAAAAGCCATTTTGTTTAAACTTGAAAGTAAGTGAAATGCCTTATCCACTGACAGTAATTTATAAAAAAACACAACCTTTGTCAGTTCATAAGAAAACATTGAACACTATGAGCCTAGCTTTGCATTATCAGTAGAGGTATAGTGTGAACGTTATGTTTCTTCATTCAAAATTATTTTTGTAGATCTTCTTTTTCTAACAGAATTAATTCTGCAATTTTCATGGAGATGGAAATTAATTGCTGCCTCACACAGTATTCATATGCCACAAAAGCTGCAAACTGCAGCACAGTGATTTGATCTTAAAAAAAAATTATTAATTCAAATAACATTCGAGCTGCTTATATTTCATGTCTGTCATGGCTGGTTGTGCTGCCCCATTCTAACAGAATTTCAAAAGCAGTGAAAACAATGTAGGAAGACAGGACAAAGTAGGTGTCCACATAATGTATCTATACAACTGATCTATATGTTCGTTTTAATCAAGGCAGAGATTAAAACACAGAAACACTACAAGGAACAAAATTTGATACACTAAAATCAGCATACAGCAAATATTTACTTTACTCTTAAAAACAGTCTTTTCCTTGGATAACCACTCTGTGTGTTCAGTGAACTAAGGAACAACGTTGTCTCTGAAAGTTTCAAACTTACCCTCTTTCCTAGGGGCTGTGGGTGTAACTTTCCAAAAACGACAAACCCTTTGTTTCTGTATCTTTCACCCAGTTTTAAGAGGCTTAATCATCAAGCTGGAATGGAACAGATGTAAAGTATTCTGCTGTCTATAAAAACAGATACTGCTGAGACCCGGTTCTCATTGCTGACTTATGTGTGTGAAGTAAAGTTGTAAATTCTGTAATGTGATTTACCATAGTCCGCTATAGGAGCAGAGGAACTAAACATTCCCACTGCCATTGAAAATCTGAACTTGGGAGGATTTGGTGGTTTACTTTTCTTATGCTGCTTTTCATTTTCAGTATTAGAACAAAACCTGTGAGCAAATATAGAAACATGGCCCTACGTGTAGCCAGTGTTGTTGCTGCAGCAAGGCAGGGTGATAATGGATGAGAACAGGCAAGGGCAACACAGCCAACTTGGCTCCAGAAAAAAACAGAAAATCACAGCTAGGGCAAGGAAAAGCTTAACAAACACTTCAACAAGGGCTACGGTGTTTCCCCTGCACTACGCCCTGGCTCCCAGAGACTGTCACCATATAAAATACTTTTTTTTCTTTCTCCTTCATATTTATTAAAGAGTCTGCTGGCTTTTAGTCAGTACCTCCCTGAAGGCCACCTTCAAAGTCACATGCAGACATTTGAATGGCACAGAATGCTCTTGACTCCTTTCTTGGCCAATCTCCCTCAAGGAAAATAGGGCTGTGTTTTTCAGAGTACCTCCCACAGTGCTCCTGCAGTGTCTCAGTGTCTGCACGTAGGGTAATGGGATTTATTTTTTTTTTAATATTCAAAACATAAAGCTGTGTTTATAAGTACAGATTTTTTTTCCGTCCTAACTGCGTAACTTCTGTGCAGTGCAGGAGTCCCTGCCCTTTGGATTGCTGTCAGTGAGGAGGTGGGAAATCTATTGTGCATCCAGATCTGATGTCATGGAAGAAGAAAAGGCACCTGCCTCCCCTCAACCCAGCAGCACTTCCTTGCCCTGGAGACAGCCGGGATGACCTTCCTTACCATCATAGTCTGGAAGGAGCAGGAAATCTGAAGCCTTCCCAGTCCCTGCAACAGTGATCAAATAACAGCGTTGTCCTCAGAAAAATGAAAATTGGTGGGAAAAACATGATTTTTTTTTTTTTTTTTTTTTTTTTTTTTTTATCAGCCAGGTGTATGATATAGGGCATTTTGGGGTTTGGAATCACCCAGACATGAAGTTGGTGGAGTCTTTAGCCAATGACCCAAATTACTTTTGAATGTATATGAAGGAGACCTGGCAACAGATGTGCCAGGCAGCAGCCTGCTGTGTGGCTGCAGAGAAACAAGTTATTGGTTGGTGTCCCCACTTTGTTCACAGCTTTCTTAACAAAGGCTTTTCCATTTCCTTAAAAGAAAACATCCCAGCTTTTTTCCTAATTTTGCCCTTTAGCCACTTGTATTTTGCTCAGTAGGTTCCAAACAGGTTATCTGTGGTCATTCAGAAGGATTTCAGTGCATATGAAGACAATTTAACGTTTATCAGCACAAATTGAGCTGTGTCAGTCAGATGAAAATATAAACAGCTCTATTTGACCAACAAAATACTCTTTATAATAGCTCTGGGAACCTCAGCCTTCCTGCTTTTCTCTTACAAACTCATGCAGAACATGACACACAATACTGTCTTGAAGCTCAGGAATAACAGTCAGCTCTCTAGGGAATGAAAGAACATGGATGGGGAATTGCCGAGAAAATGAAGTTCTCAGAATGCTCCTTTTGCTTTGTGAGCAAGCCAGTGAATGTAATTTCCATTCATTCAGCTGTCCTCCTTGTGTTTTGTTTGTTTGTTTTTTCCATTGCTTTTTCTTTTCAAGGGAAAAAAAGCTGACGGATTTGTGTCTAACCACCAAAACTACAGCTGTCAATAGCACTTATTTTCTCTCAAGAACATTCGAAGGATATTCCCATCAGCCGTGCATGCCAAAGGTGCTTGAGAATTGATAACTTCTTATAAATTTATATTCTCTTTTAGGCAATTTTTTTTGCATTTTCTGTATCTGGGAGCATACTTTTATGCAGCAGCGTGTTGCAAAGGGATTAGTTTGCAGCCTTGCTTTTCAGTCCTCACAAAGGGACATTGCCCACATCTTTTCTTCTAGACAGTTCAAATTCTTCTTAGGGTTTTTTTTAGGTTATGGATACCAGATATTTCATAGTACTACCAAGCATTTCAGGTCAGTTTCTGGTTACAAGGAAGAAGGTCTGCAGACTTACAGGAAAGGTGATTTCAAACTGTTCTTACTTAAATTATTTCCACAGAATGAGAAATCCTGCCTCATTTTCTTTCCACCATTATATGTTAGATCACAGTTTTTGTGGCATTTCAGTGAATCTTATAAGCAGCACTTAGTTTTAGCTGCATATCCTTAGGAAATGCAGATGATATGTTCTACTATTTTCTAAAAATGCATCCTTATTTATGAAATAAAACTTTGCTGACAACTTTCAATTTTTGCCTGAAGTATCAAACATGCTTCTGTTAGCCTCGCAGCAACTAATTGCCCATAATCTCCATTCCCAAAGGCACAGCCACACGGGGGGGGCAACAAACTGGCCACCATCAGTTGGGAGATGAGTAAAGAGGAGGCAGTGAGGCTTCTATCAAAGAAAGATGGTTACTTACAAGTAAAAGTGATTATATGAGAGGTACTATGAAATTTCTATGTTTACATAGTATATGGGTTACAGAAGTATTGTCCTTCTTTTAAAATGTTCCTCACGTGCAGAAGAGAAGATAAACAACCCAGAACTCTCAAATGTTGTAATTATTAAAATCTACCATGTGCTAGAATACCTGTACACAGGCAATGTGAAAACTTTCTAGAGACAGAAATTAAAATAGAATAAAAGACTTCTGTGTCTTGCACAAGACAAGCTGTGTCGAGGTAGAAGGCAGAAATCAGTACGTGCTGTTAGTGTAATTGTGGAAGCTCTTTTCCAGAGATAAGAACTGAATGCAAGCATTGTATTCAGCCCTGCAGAGAAGGACCTGGGGATCCTGACGGATGAAAAACTTAATATGAGCCAGCAGTGCACTCTTGCAGCTTGGAAAGCAAATGGTATCCTGGGCTTCATTAGAAGAGGGGTGGCCAGCAGGGACAGGGAGGTGACTGTCCCTCTCTACTCCACCCTCATGAGGCCCCATCTGGAGTACTGTGTCCAGGTCTGGAGCCCCCAGTACAAGAAAGACAGAGAGCTGTTGGAGAGGTCCAGAGGAGAGCCACAAAGATGATCAGGGGACTGGAGCACCTTCCCTATGAGGACAGGCTGAGGGAGCTGGGCTTGTTCAGCCTGGAGAAAAGAAGGCTGCGGGGTGACCTCATTGCAGCCTTTCAGTACCTAAAAGGAGCCAACAGACAGGAGGGGAATCAACTCTTTGAAAGGGTAGATAACAGCAGGACAAGGGAAGATGGTTTTAAGGTGAGGGAGGGAAGATTTAGGTTGAATGTCAGGGGGAAGTTCTTTACAGAGGGAGTGGTGAGGTGCTGGAACAGGTTGCCCAAAGAGGTCGTGAATGCCCCGTCCCTGGAGGTGTTCAAGGCCAGATTGGATGGGGCCCTGGGCAGCCTGGTCTAGTATTACATGGGGAGGTTGGTGACCCTGCATGTGGCAGGGGGGTTGGAGACTCATGATCCTTGAGGTCCCTTCCAACCCTGGACATTCTGTGATTCTACAATTCTGATTGATTGCTGTGAAAATCTGATCCCAGTGAAACACAACTGATGAATGATATAAAGGTCAATAGGAGATGTCAAAATGTTTGATTTCTGGAATATCTTGGGAGCCTTATGAAGTCTGATGTAAGAAAAATCATATTTCTTCACGAGAATTGATTTTGTATTTTCTATAATAGGTTTATATACTGTAATAGATGCAAAGCAACTGCAGAGAAAAATAACACTGACAGGCTTTGTATGTTCTGGATAAGATTTCTGTTTTATGAATCACTCAATCCACAGTCTATTTCTTGTCAACGAAGTGGCACAGCATTCTGCACAGCTATAGCATGGGATAATGATATCTGGGATATGGCACACCAGTATGTTATTTATGCCCAGGGACTTTCCTGTGTGACGTTTTTGATTGTTTACTGAGGTTTGAGGTTATACTGAAGAAAACAGTGATTTCCTTTTGGCCTCTGATAATCCATCTGTGTTTTAATTGCTCAGTGTCATTTGTAAATTGCTTTCAACTTCTACATACCACTTTTCAAACAAATGAGATGTTCCATGTTCGTTGGTGTTTATCCCAGCACAAATACAGACTGGCAGAGAATGAATTGAGAGCAGCCTGGAAAATGGCATGACTGTCATTGGTGGCATTTCTCCTTCCTGTACCGCTTGTAATTGTCAGAAGCTAAGCAGCCTGTTAAATGTTTGTCCTCATGACTTCCAGAGGTAAGTGTTGTAAGTAAAGACACAGCAGAGCCAATGCAAGACTTGCTAATGCACAGTGATAATAGATTTTTGTTGCTGCTTAGTAGGTGAAGGTGACTTCAAACTGTAAGGGAACATTGTAATTCCAGTTACTGAAGAGGTGACTTCATTTAGAATAGAAGCAAAGGAAGACCCTGGCTATGACATGGAAAATAAAGTCCTTGCATTCTTACTTTTACGACTTATTAAACAATAAATTATTTTAAAATTGTTAAACAGAGGAAACGCATGAACGGAAAGAGTATAAATCACTTTTTCTAGGAGTGATCAGTGATGAAGAGCAGAGCAAGGAAAAAAAGAGCTATCTATGCTACAGAACAATGCTGGTAATTAAAATTATATACAAATTTACTAGCAGTAGATTCCAGCTGGAAATCAGAAGAAAGGTTCCCACCAGTAAGCTTCTGTAACAGCTACCCACTGGAAGTTGCAAGGAAAAAAACAAGAGAGAGCTTGGTCAATATATGAATCAGCTTGAATTACAAAATTAGCCATGAAAGCAGGGAACTGCCTCAGTGACTCAGATTGGATCTGTGTTCTTTTCCTCAATGAATAACATCTGAGTAAAAAAGCATCTTTACCATAAAAAGTTAATGCAATTTTGACTCACCAAACAGAGCTCAAGGTTATTAATGGAGATAACATAGAGATTCCTGATAGCCAGGAACTTGAGAAATTCATCTGAATTTATTGCAATTTTAAAAAAGTACCTGTGCTTCCAGGATTTCTGTGAATACTGATTATGCTGCCACTTCAGCAGCTCAAACTGCCTTTCTGCTTTCATTGCACATGAATTATCTTTCTGAGCACTTGGATAGGAATACTGTTCCCTTCTTGATTTCCTTCAGCTGTGTTTGTGAGGTGGAAAGTATGTTTGTGAATGGCTGAAGGAAAAAGTTGGAGCGATAGGACAAGAGAGTGTCCTTAATTTCAGGGTTGGAGTTGCAATGCAGCTCATAAATATCTCCTTACAGTATTAAATTTAGTGACTGTTTTGCACAGCATCTCTAAAAACTGCACAGAGTCTCTCTGAAATGTGATGACAGGAGATGTCGTGCTTAGCCAGAGAAAATACCTGTACAGAGTGCCTTTGACTAGTTAGGGAAAAAGGGCACAGATAGAGTTGGTCAGTAGAAGCTAATAAGACTTAGTTCTTTTATATGTTGTTGTTGTCCTAAATTAGTAAGCCCACTGAAATTAAATCATTTTGCAGAGTCTGACTTTGCTTTAAGTGGCATCCCAACACAACCTTGTCAGCCAAACAGTTTTCAGAGTAAGGTTGGGTGCTGACATAACATACCTGTGACTCCTTTTTCAGGATTTCTTTGAGCAGGCAAACAACTTGAACGCACTGAGTCACAGATGACAGCCACTTCACTGCACTGCTGGCTGAAATGACAAAATCCATAGTTTGGACCGCTGTAGGCACAAGCTTGATGCTAGATTTTGAGTGTCTCAACAACTGATCTGCTACCCGCCTTGCTTTTTTTCCATTTGATTGCTCTCTCCATTTGAAAGATGGCTATGACCTGGTGCAGACTGTGAGAATGCCTGAAGTTCTAAAAATTCTCCAAAGATAGGAAATTTATTTCCAGCAAAGTATTTCTGCCATGAATTTCCTCTTCAGCTTGTCCAGAAACCCATGCAGTTGTACTCAATTTCTTTTCCACAGTCACATCCTAACTCCTCATAAGAGAAGTATTAGAAGGAACATATATAGAGGCTGTGGTGAGTCCGTCTGACTGAAAAAAGCTCAGACACATGGTGGAGGTGGTGGTAGTTACTGAATGTGCTCAGAAGTTTTAATTGTGAACAAGCTGTCCTTCAGGTCATACCCATTTATATTCACTAAAAGCAGAGTCAGTCAGAAGATGGAGATGAAATGCACGAGACCAAAGGAAATCATATCAAATCATCTAAATGTGAGAGCTGATTGACTAAATGACTATTATGTGACTAAGTGGGTCCCTGCTTCTTCATAGTTTTGCTTGCAGCATGCAGCTGTCGGTCACTATTCATCAGCAGAATTTTTTCACTAGTTACTGAAGAGTACTCAGCTGTTATACTGGGCAGTTGCAAGGCATGTCTGTAGGAGAGCTTGCACACTTCTATAATAGTTGAAAAAAAAAACCACATAGTTTTCTGCATTTCTGTCCACCTCTCAGTTATCTACATATCACCAGTGACCTTGTAAAGAACATCAGAGGCAAACTGCTCTACATGTTTGACCTGATGTATAAACTAAAACTTATATGCTGGAGCTTTGAATTTTTACTTTGTAAAGGGGAAGAATAACTAGATTTATTGCCCTGTTGCTTTTGTAAAAAGACTGTTCCAAATATTTTTCACATAAGCATTGCAAACGCTCAGTATTTATGTAGTTCACAGGGTACAATTAATGCTTGCTTATCTCTCTCTGCTGTTTCTAAGAAGACAGATTTCTGGCATGTACATTGAGACTTTAAGATAATATGCAGAAAGGAACACAGTAATATTTTTCTTGCATCTTCTCATCCTATTCCATTATAATTTAGCTTCCAGTGGAGAAGCTACACGACAGTAATATTTGCTAACATGTAGGTTTTTGTTTGTAAACAAACTACGGGATGAGCAAAGTACAAGTGGATTTTGACAAAGTACGGTCTGAACAGAGGACTGTTGGCATTGCTGGAACTGGTCACTGGTGCTTGGGATTCACCTAACATTATACCTTCTTATCCAGTGCCAATTGGTTTTTCATTTCTGAGGCTGGTGGTTTTGGTGAGAGACCAGGCCACGGTGGAAGTCCTAGGTGTCAATTTGATCCTGTACAAGCAGGCCTTCTTATCATGTTGATCCTCCACTTTGGTCTCAGAGGTACTGAGTTGGATTCTATATGCTAGAGAGAAGCAAGTTTTGAAATGGGACAGGTATGATGCTCTGGCTCCATACACTGTGTTAGTCAATAGCTTCAAACCTCACTGGGGAAATTTAGTTATAAAGAATTGTTCTAAAAGCCTGAGAAATGTCTCTGTGAGGCACTTGGAAAAGAAACTATGGCTAGTCTAAAATAGTCTATGATGATTAATAGGATTCTGTAATGCAGATTAGATTTTCAACAGAATCTCATTAGATACTCCCATCTCATTAGATACTCCCAATGTTCTCTAAAAATACTGAGAAGAACAAGGATATATGCCCAAAATTTTTCTTTTTTCCTAATTATTTGCATATTTTTTTTCCCAAAAGCCCAGGGGGCAGGTTAGATTGCTAAATCATAAAAATGTAGTAAATAACTTCCGATTGTCTATTAAAACACATCATATGAAATTCCTTGTCCAATCTCTGTTCTATATGGAGAACAATTCGAAGATATCTCTGGAGGTTCTTTTAAGTTGGCCAGATTAAAAATATGACTTAAGGTTGAATATATATGAAGATCTTGCCTAGCTGTTAGATGAATGGTTATCTGTATCTCACAAGGCATTACTATGAGTGAACTTGTTGCCATTGAACACTATAATCTTTACTGACACTGGACAAGTGGTAACTAACAAGGAAGAGCCTTAACATAAATGCTCTGCCATCTTCATAATGACAACTCTCACTAATTTTCAGATGCTTGCTCTATGAATTGAAGAAAAGAGTAAGTACAAGGGTGACCAAGTGCAAGGTCCCAGTGGTGAATTACACCCTCAAAGCATTATAGGAAGGTACCTTCTAAAGACAAGCTATTCTGCAGAAGTTGAAATGGTTAGCATGAGACAATCTGATTTACCAATAACTTGTAAACTATGTGTCCAAGGAATCTTGTACACATCTTGCCCTTGGAACTTTCCATGAAAAAAAACCACCCAAACACAAATAAATCTTCACTAAAAATATATTTCTTTCTGAGTGAAGGTAAAATGACTTTTAGACACCACTAACATCCTGGTTGAGTCAATTGAACATCCCTTAAAATGCATAATTTGGCCTGTTTGGAAGTATTGGTTTTTAGATGGTGACAGTACAAACATCCTTACAAGAGTTGACTCTAAGTATATTTATTTTTGCCTCCATATCTTCTTACAAAAAGACAAATGAAGAAAAACAGTGAACTTTTGAACTTTTCTGTTGGAGTAGTTATTTGCTACACAAATTTCATACACTTATCTTTTGAGATGCATTCCTCTTTTTCAGCTTCTTAGTCCTAGCACAGAGAGCTCATATAGTCATCTGTCACTTGCACTCAGAGTCTTTGCATTGCATGTTCTACAGCGAGTGATGCTTAGCCAAGATTTACTGAGTGACACAAACTTTATTTTAAGTGCTGAACTACTGAGAGTCTGGAGACAAAGAAGGGTAGGCAAGGAAACCTATCATGGAAGGAAAATAGTGTATCTGACACTTTAAAATAATCTAGTTGTGCATATCCAGGGAATTGCAGGACTAGTTTAATGCAGACATACGAAAAACAATAAGAGTGTTAACAATGGAAACAAATGATACGGAGTCTTATAAAGTAAGCTCTGCTTCTCAGAAGTAGAAGGAACCTTGCGTAAGCTTTGGTTCAAACTTGGAAGAATGTACTTCCTGGCATTCTCCACTAGTCTGAACTAGATATTTTTTTTCTGACACGTAACTGGAGAATTTTTTGGGCAGTCTCTTGGAGATGTCTGCATCTATGCCAGATGAAGTAGATGAGTTTTAGCAGTAGGAACTCTGCTAAAGATTTCAAACTTATTCTCAAAAAGAGAGGTAGGTGCAATGCACTGCTCTAGAACATCTAACTGCATCTTTGAGATCCTGAAAGATTAAAAAAAAAATAAAATAAATAAAATAGAATTGCTTAAACATGCATAATTTCCCTTTCCTGGTTGGCTTCTAGCCTAGGCCATGTCCCAGAAAATGGTCTCATTCTGACACTCTGAAGCAGTTTTACCAGAGGCAATGTTGTGCATCCTGTTAAGCTTTTTATAAATATTTCTAAAGATCTGTTTTCAAGAATGCAGAGGAGGCAAACCATGCCCCCCCCCCCCAAAATACTAAGATGCTCTCCATGAGTTTCCCTGTGTAGTATTTGGTTGTGGAATTCCAAGAGGAAGAAGCACAGGCTAGCTTGGTGACAAAGTAGAGTTGAAGAATTGGGATGAGCTCAGGTGATGATCACCTCCACTTAGATCCAGACTCATTTTGGAGACAAGAATGAACAAGAGACAGAGTTTCCCTGTTTTTCATCTGTGCAACAAGTCAGAAGAACAGAAACATAAAGGGTAAGCAAGACGTGGACCAGAGAGAAACTGAGGCTGATGTGGCAGTGTAATGAAACACATTTATTCCTGACAGTAAAAACACATAAAACCCTAAATTTGGTTGCTTATTTGCATCAAAAAATAGTTACTGTCTTCCTAGAAAAAAACTCCAAAACATTTTAGTCAGGCTATTTAGAGATTATTAAAAGCTCATGGTTTATTAAAGTTCTTGTACAGATGCTGTTTTTAAAGGGTTTAAGCTTTCACATGTGCTCTTCTACAGATCTGTCAGGATTGCAAAACCAGATGTCCAGTTAACAAGTATTTGTTGGTGGTACTGGTGTTATCCTGGAGCACAGAAACCCCACAGCTAACCAACTTACTTGGAAGCTTTATAGATGTCCTTTTATGGAAGGGAAATTTGATCCCAACAACAAAATGTTTTCATTAGGTGTTTTGTTCTATCCAATCTGATATAATGCTTGCATGTACAGCACTGAAATTCAGATAATCGAGAAACAGCATCTGCAGCATTAAAAAACACACAGAACTCTCCTCTCCTCTCCTCTCCTCTCCTCTCCTCTCCTCTCCTCTCCTCTCCTCTCCTCTCCTCTCCTCTCCTCTCCTCTCCTCTCCTCTCCTCTCCTCTCCTCTCCTCTCCTCTCCTCTCCTCTCCTCTCCTCTCCTCTCCTCTCCTCTCCTCTCCTCTCCTCTCCTCTCCTCTCCTCTCCTCTCCTCTCCTCTCCTCTCCTCTCCTCTCCTCTCCTCTCCTCTCCTCTCCTCTCCTCTCCCTTCCTCTCTCATCTCCTCTGAATCTTTGAGTTTTCTCTCTCAATTTTTCCATTTGGTCTTAGCACTATCCTTGTCATGCCTTTTTCCTCCTTATGCTTTATTTTTTTTTCTTTTTCTTTTTTCTTTTTTTCCCCTTAAACAAGTAACTGTAACAAATGGTTACTGTAACAAATGGTTACTTCTCTCATTATATTTACAGGTACTCTTTAAATTGTTTGTGAGGTTTTTATGTAACATTGTATTTTACAATACCAGATGTTTCCTTAAGTGTGCACCAAGTTCCTGAGTCATTTGTAGGCCATTAAGCCCTGAGACAACTTGCATTGTGAAAGTCACAAAAAGTTTTCTGCATTTTGTTGTGTTTTTTCTCCTTTTTTTTTTTTTTTTTTTTTTTTTTCCATGATAATTCAGCATTGCATGTCTTAAAGCGTCCTTCTGTGTACTTTCTGAAAGATAATTTTCCAGTCTTGTTTTGATGGCACTTGTTGTCCATATAAAATAGATGCTGTTCCAGCACTGAATTGCAAACTTTGCATTCCACGCACTTGCTTCCAGTAAAAGGCTTATGAATGCCAATGACTGTAGTATAGCTGCTGAAAAGGAGAAATGCAGCACCTGAATCATACGTTACTCCACAGGGCATAGAATTTTGTGAAATTACATTAGACTACATAATTTTGCATGATGACAATAAGCAATAAATTGAGTTTTTCTTCAAAACTGAAACAGTAAAACTTCTTACTGCAAAATGGAGTATGTGCTACATGTTTGCATGTGTTTAGGAAGTGGCTAGACATGATGAAAAAGCATTTTAAAATAGTATTTAGCAGCAGAACTTTCCACTGGCTCAAAATTCTCCTCAGCTGCAGATCTCTGACTGCTGTTTAAGCTGACTTAATACAGTTGTTGTGCTCTTAGCATGAAGTAATGCTGGATTTCAAAGTGATTTAGGAATACAAATCTGCCTGGAGATGCAGGGTGTGCATTCCTAAATTCCTTAGGCACTTTCTCAAATCTCTGCCTCCACTTGTGCATCTGTTTTGAAAGCAGTTTATTTATTTTTCCCTCTCCTGTTTGTATTGAGTTTTGCTGTTCACTTTGAGCTATCAAATATCAATGAGATAATCGAATCATACAGTGGCCTGGGTTGAAAAAGACCTCAAAAATCATCTAGTTTCAACCCAGTGCTGTAGGCAGACTCACCAATCGCCAGAGCAGGCCGCCCAGAGGCACATCCAGCCTGGCCTTGAATGCTTCCAGGGATGGGGCATCCACAACCTCCTTGGGAAACCCGTTCCAGTGTTACCACCCTCTGTGTAAAAAACTTCTTCCTAATATCTAACCTAAATCTCCTCTGTCTTAGTCTAAAACCATTTCCGCTTATCCTATCAGTTATCCACCCATGTAAACAGCTGTTGCCCCTCCTTTATATACTCCCTTCAAGTACCACAATGAGGTCCCCCTGGAGCCTTCTCTTGTATAAAGGGATTTCTCAATGTGATTTTGAGTCACGCAGCTGGGCCCTAAGGATACATTTGACATATTCAAAGGAGAAAATGTCATTGAGATTTCACAGTGACCTTTCTATATGTTTTCTCCTGATTCACTGATTTTCTAGGTATCTTAAAAGATATTGGTTTTTAGACAGAAAACTGAAAGAAGTTTGTAGCTTGTCTATATCATGCGTAGAATAACATGAAAGGGAACAGAAGTTCTGCTTGTAATTATTTATATATTTTTAGTAGTTACACAACATTTAACTTGTGAAAGAATCTTCTGTTTTCCTTAAATTCCCAGCTAGTTGCAGTGGCTGCTATTGTACCTACACTACTGCTGAGAGTCACTGCCAAACAATCAAAGCTCTACACTCCCCAGATTCATAAACACTGCTTTCACTAGAAGAAGCCCTGAATTAAACCAGCAGGTCTTCAGGAAACTGCTGGACTAATTACTCCAGTATACAGTATTGGTTTTTTTTTTTCCCTTCCAGTTTGTAAACTTCTTGCAATTTTTCCCATATATGCACAAATTTGTTCTTCCTGGTGATATACTTGCATATGCAGACCTCCTAGCCGTGGTTGGCAACTGTAAGACCATTCTTGCTGGTGAGATTAGTCTGATAATAACAGCATAACTGCCTTGCAATTAATTTTTGCCTGGGTAACGTTAAAGTATTCAAACATCTTCTGGATATTTTCATAGGTAGTAACTGATGCATCCCATCAAAGTCTGTCTACGTATTGTCAGTGTCAGGATTATACAGTGTAAAGGTTTTTAGCCACTTTTTTCTAAAATCAACAACATTTTTATGTTGCTTAGACACACAATTGCTGCAAAGCAAATACAATGGTTACAATATAGACTTTCCATTGTTTGCTTGTGTTGTTGCCTTCAATAACAGCTGTTGGATTAACAGTTATTAAATTTGTAATAATCTATGCCAAATTAAGACTAAAAGTGGGTAGGATTACCCAGTTTTTCAGTATTATAAAAAATACTAGTGATAAGTTTATTATCTTTAGATTTTATTTTCCTTGAATAGCAGTAAAACAGCTAAAAAAGTGGGCAGTTATTTGCAAAAATTATTTTTGTACTTATCAAAAAAGAGACTTTTTAAAGAGCAAAATTAACAGTTTTTGAAATAAGCACTTATAAAAAGCTGAATTATTCTATTTTTTAAAAAATCCCATTAAAGAGATATCATGATAGAAAATTCAGATTCTGAGACTTACAATTTGAATCCTGAAATTTTACATGAAATTGTGTCTTTGCTCAGCCAAAGTTCATGCTGGTTTTTACAGATTAAATCTTTTTTTTTTTTTTTTTTTTTTTTTTTTTTTGTAAAGTTGGTGACCTTTGAGCACTAAATTAAACTCTCAAGAATGATAACTCAGAAACTATGTAAGTTTGATTTGCTTGTTGCTTCTCAGAACAGTTTACAGTGCAGCTCTCATACAAGAATGCCAGAGAAGTCCTTATAGGGGGAGCTGAGAAACACAGCTTCACTAGCACGCATAAGGGCAGAGTCCAGCATTACATTGAGACATAACAATCTTTAACAAGCAAGTCCTTGGTCTGGAGTTTCTGGTCTTTTTTGCAGCTACAGAAATTTTTCTGAGGATTAGATAAAGCAACAAGAAGCTCACGGTTGCGACCACCCAATGGGAGGAGCTCCGTGCTACAATGTAAGTGTCAAGACCGTGCCAGCACAGAACTGATTATCACCGGCAGCTATCGTGGTACTACTTAGCCCACAGGCTAAACCTGTGGCCTACTGAGAGAGCAGGAAGGGTCCCTGTGCCCTGTCTGGCGCCCAGGTGAAATCTGCTTATGTAATGAGGTGCCCCACGCACACCTTGCCACCCAGCTGCATGTCCTTTGTGCTACAGCCTGCTTACAAAATGGGGTCAGGCTGAGACTTCACGTGTATCTGGTGTTTGCTGCAGTCTTTTGAAGAGGCATCCACTGTCAACCCCATCCAGATAAAAAATGCAAGCAGCAAATGTCATGAACACTGGTACGTAGCAGCGTGTAGAACTCCCGTGTTTGCCTTTCCCTCTCACTGCATTGTTTGTGTTTGATTTTCTTCCCTGATACAGTTCGTGGTTGGAGAAAAAATTAAAATTGTCATACTCTGATGACTTCCTTTATGGATGAGGCCTGGAAACACAAGGTTCTCTACAACTACTTGAAGGGAGGTCAGCTTCTTCTCTAGCGTAACTAATGATAGGACTAGAGGCAATGGGCTGAAGTTGAGTCAGGAAAGGTTCAAGTTGGGTATTAGGAAAAATTTTTTCTCCAAAAGAATGGTGAAGCACTGGAATGGGTTGTCCAGGGATGTGGTTGAGTAATCCTCCCTAGAACTGTTCAAGAAACGTTTAGATGTTGTACTAACAGATGTGGCTTAGTGTGGAAATATTGGTGGTAGGTGGACAGTTGGACTAGATGATGGTGATTCTATGAATCTATGGCTGATTTTAAGAGGTTTTCCCCTTACATTTGGTGAGGAGATGAATTGCTTAATGCTTGCGCTGGCTGCTGGGAATCTGGGCTCCCTCTGAAGCTTTCTGTGTCTGCTGAAAATGCCATAGCCAAGTCTTTTGGAATTCGGATTTGCAATTTTAGTAACAATTGAAATTAATTAATTTTACAGTTATATACTTTGTCAAATATTTATTAAAACTGTATTGACCAGTATTTCACAATCTCCTTCTGAAGCAGTGAAGTATCTGTGGATTCCTGAAGGCTTAGCATTTGAAACGTTCTATCTTGTCTCCTAGTATTCATCAGAAAAGGCTTCCCATGTGATTTCAGAACTTAATCATATTTGGTTTTCCTTTCCATTCTTGTATAGTGTACCTTAGACACACTGCCAGTCATCTAAAATGAGCATTCTTCTCACAGGTGGGTTAATTATTTTCTACACAGGTTAATTATTTTCCATGCCTAGCCTGAAGTACCTTAACTGTTTATATTGACATAGAAAGAAATGATAAAATTGGGGGTGTTTCACAAATATTTGTACATAGAAAAACAGCTGTCAATGGATTGCTACTCAATGAATGATTTGAGAGTTAGATGCAACTGCAGTAAAGCCCTTCTTCAGATGGGAAAAAAGGGACACATTTTTGTCTGTGATCTAATTATATATCATTTCCATTGAATCACCAGTGCACAACATGTGTTGCTGGAACTTTTGAGTTGATGACTTACACAGTACAAGAAAGATTTCTACTTGACTTACTCTTAAAAGCTATCAGAAAAATACACAAAAAAATGATGAAAAAATGAATTTTTAATTCTTTAAAATTAGCTAAGAACTTTTAATTGCCCAGACATACTGGGGGGAAAAAAAAAAAAAATCCTGCCAGAGTGTTTGGAAATAGAAAGAAAAAGAAGATTTTAACTGAAAACCATGTGACTGCAATATCTTTTAATTTTTACAGGAAAAAAAAAAAAGGGAGGTTGTAACTGTCTTTTGTTGCACTAGTTATTAAAACCACATTCAATGAATAAAACTGCTATTTCTGCTATTCGAGTTTTTATGAGTCTTTTAAAGTTATCAGACAATCTCAAATTTACATTTTTTTTTATTAGATGTCAAAGTCCTTAAAAATGTATCAGTTATTTAGTTTCACAGATTGAAATGCTGGATTAATGGAATAAAGGAGATCTTATTGTAGACTCAAGAGTTTGATAGCCACAGCCCCATCTGCTTTTTCCTTTTCTCTGTCACTAAGTGAATCATTAGTGCAGAAATGCTCAAGATGACACCTGTGCAGTCAAAACAGGCCAGAATGTGACTCAGAAGGTGATGACAGTCACCCTTGCCCAGGTCTTTAATATGCTGGGAGCTGTAGTAGCAGTAATTCTATAAATGTTAAATAAATGCTAAGTCTTTAGAATTTTTGTTTATCCTGGAGACTGTAGTGGCCATCTGATTATGAGACTCAGCTGAAATAGAAAACAGAGTAGTAATATTTTGGAAGGGAACAAAATCGCGTGAAAATCTGCTACAGACTTCTTAAGTCATAGAATCATAGAATCACCAAGGTTGGAAAAGACCTAAAAGATCACCCAGTCCAACCGTTCACCTATTCCCAATAGCTCCTACTAAACCATGTCCCTCAACGCAACATCCAGTCTTTCCTTGAACACCCCCAGGGTCGGTGATTCCACCACCTCCCTGGGCAGTCCATTCCAGTGCCTGACCACCCTTTCTGAAAAGTAATACTTCCTCATGTCCAGCCTGAATTTCCCCTGGCGTAGCTTGAAACCATTCCCCCTGGTCCTATCACTAATGACACGAGAGAAGAGGCCGACCCCCAGCTCACTACAACCTCCCTTCAGGAAGTTATAGAGAGCAATAAGGTCTCCCCTGAGCCTCCTCTTCTCCAGGCTGAACATTCCCAGCTCCTTCAGCCTCTCCTCATATGGCCTGTGTTCCAGACCCCTCACCAGCTTCGTTGCCCTTCTTTGAACACGTTCCAGGGCCTCAATATCTTTCTTGCAGTGAGGGGCCCAAAACTGGACACAGTACTCGAGGTGCGGCCTGACGAGTGCTGAATATAGGGGAACAATCACCTCTCTGCTCCTGCTTGCAACACTGTTTCTGATGCAAAGTCCTTGTATTTCAAAGCCATCACCACCTTAGAATGAAAGACAATCTAATTTCAATATATATATCTATACATAAAATGTAAGTAATGATGGAAAACGAGTTTTTTCATAGGATGGCTGAGGTGTCTTCAGTGTCCATCTGCTCAAACCCTTGCCTGTGTGGGGACACTCATAGGATCGTCCAGGCAGCTTCTGAAGATCTCTGTGGAGGAGACACCATAGCTTCCCTGGACAACCTGTGTCAGTGCTCCATCATCTACACAACACAGAAGTGCTGCTTGATTTTCAGTGGGAACTTCCTCTATTTCATTTTGTTTCTCAGGGCCCACTGGAAACAAATGAAAAGAATTGTAAGAGTGGTTCTGTCTCTTTTGCACCCATTCTTCAGATATTCATAAATGTTAATGAAATCATCCCTGAATCCCTGTTTAGCTCCAGGCTGAACAGTCCCAAATCTTTCTGCCTCTCCTCACAGGAGAGGTGCTCCAATCTCTTCTGTATCTTCATGGCCCTTCTCAGAAGTCTGTATCTTCTCCAGTATGTCTACATTTCTTGTGTGGGGGATCACAGCATAGGACCTACTGGTGTGACCTCACAGGTGCTGGGTAGAGGGGACCTTCCCCATTGCCTTGACACAGCCCATGATACCACTAGCTTTCTTCATAGCAAAGGAACATTGCTGGCTCCTATTCAGCTTGATGTCCACCTCACACATCCAGGTCCTCCTGTGCTAAGCTGCTAACTTTTAGCAATTTTAAGCACAAGGAGGCTTTCCAACTATTGATGTTACTGAAGACTTCCATGCTTCTTAGAGAAATGACCAACAAAGCATTCTCTGAACCTTTCAGGCAACTGGTAGGCTCATAGTCCATGTGGAACTGATAACAAACAGCCAGATGTATAATCCTTGGAGCAAGCTGTCAAGTAGGGTCATTAAAAAAGCTAACAGCGCACCTCTCCCTTATCAAACAGTAGGGCTGAGCTAGTGAGAATAGGCAGGGAGAGGTCAGACCATGGATGAGTAGATCTAAACACAAGACATAGAAGGGTGTGGACAGAAGGGTACCTAGGAGGTACATACACAGGTACTGCACTAATGCTGTCCCGGCCTGCTGAGACAGCTAACCCCAAGTTGCCTCGAGTGAGAAGCGACATTCTCCACTCTGCCCCGTAAACACTGCCTGCCAGCTCCTGTTTTGTGCTCGCGGTGACGGCGCCTCACACCCGCAGCCACCCAAGCTGCAGGTTCACCAGCACAGGTGCGGATGGGCCGTGCCTGCAGGCCGAGGGCGGGGAACGGGGCCGTACCCGGGGCTTGCAGCCCCGGCCCGGCTCGGCCCCGCCAGCGTGGGAGTGGGGGCTGCCGGCGGCCGCGTTCCAGCAGGGGCGGAGCCGGTCGGGCCGGGCCGCCGCGCTATTAATAACGGCGGCCGGGACGGCGGAGGGCAGAGCGGCGGGCGGCATGCAGGGCAACGGAGAGAAGGCGGCGGGCAACGGCCGTCAGGAGGGCCTCGGCGGGAAAGGGGAGGCCGACGGCGAGTTACAGGCTGCGGCCG
The DNA here is from genome assembly GCF_951394365.1 of Tetrao urogallus. Lineage (NCBI taxonomy): Eukaryota > Metazoa > Chordata > Aves > Galliformes > Phasianidae > Tetrao > Tetrao urogallus. The sequence continues at coordinate 56,374,655 of NC_136814.1, read as the reverse complement.
TACCAATGCTGCCGGCCCTGGAGGTGGCTGAGGAGCCGGAGAAAGCTCCGGGCGGCAAAAGCAAGGACCCCAACACCTACAAAGTGCTTTCCCTGGTAAGGGCCGGGCGGGCCCGGCGGGCAGCACCGCGGCGCTACGCGGGCGGGCGGGCAGCCCCGGCTGTCCACCCTGAGGGTCGGGAGAGGCTCGTCCTCGCGGGGCCCTCGGAGCCCCCTGGGAAGCCCTCGGCTGGGCTCTGCCAGAGCAACAGGGCGCTGCGGGGTCGCCTCGTCCTCAGGCGGCAGTGCGGCGCTTGCGGTGGCGTGCTTAGCAGTTACCGGCAGCAGCCTACCTGGCGGAGCCGGGGCGGCTCTCGGCTTGTCGTTTCCTTTTCGTCTCTTGGCGACGCGCGCGCTTGAATCGCCTTGATTCTTTCCTAGTTTTAGCGATTATCCAATGTTCTTCGTGCGGTTCTAACTAGAATGTAGGGGAAAAGTAAACGTATTCAAATGAGGAGTTACGACTGGAAATTCGTAAAAGATTTCGGGAGGACAGCGGAAGGATTAAAAGGTGGCTTTGTGCTGCATTTGAAACGCTGTGCTTTGAAAGTTTGCCTTCCGAGCGTGCCTTGGAGCCGCTTTCAGTCCTGGTTCGGAGGACCTGTGTCCAAAGCCATTCTTAGCAGGTAGGTCAGCTTCCAGTTTTAGCCACGCAACTGTATTATAATTATCCTTCCTGTAGAGATGTGAAAATAAGACTGTCCAGACTGCCCGGAGTGATCATTACGAGGCTGAAGTCATTATCAAGCTTAAACTGTGGCCTTCTTGGAAGGAAGCTTCTGTGGAACTGCAGCAGCTTTTATTGCGTGGTATATCCATAAACAGTACACTTTCAAATCAAGTTACCTTTCCAGGTTTAGCATCACTTGGTCAGTTCATCTGAAACAGTAACCATCACACTGGCAACTGCACACTGAGTATATTTGCTAACATAATAGGTTGTGAATTGCATTTACATGTTTGTTAGAACACTACGAAACATACTCAATTTCCATAAGTTCTATGATTATGTGTAGAGGATTGTTGGTTGTGGTTTGTGTGGTTTTTTTTTTTTTTTTTTTTTTTTTTTTTTTTTTTTAATTTTTTTTAATTTTTTTCCTCCTGGCAACTATACTGATGAAAAGCATTCTTAAAGGTAATGGGCTGCAGCTTATTTCATAACTTTGTTCTCTTCTGGGAAGGACAGGATGTCCCAAAATAAGGCATTGCAGCAGATGGCTGAAAAAAAAAATGGGCTCTTTTCGCCATCAAAATGGGTTGTGATAGTGAAAAATCATATGCTATTCAAATAGAAATAATCACTTCAAAACTGGAGTTAAGCACAAGCTTAAACTTTCACATGCACTTATGTACACTTCTGAATCACATCCTTATTTTTCAGACCACAGTAGTTCTCGAAGAACTGGCAAGGCATTCATCCTGTGCTGACTTAAATTTTTCAAATTAAATATATGTCATCTATACAGAAGCAAGCAAAAAGCAACAACTGTGTAGCACTGTTTGTAGTTATTGCAAACAGCGATAATTTAGAGTATTTAGGCAACGTTTGAAAAACTTACAGATACTAGATAATATTGGCCTGAGTAAAATAAGGGTATACTTAGCTTAAACATCATGGTAGGAAGTCAGAATGGTAGAAAACTAGACTGGTGAAAAAAGGAGTTGACTTGCTTGCTTAGTGATCCTGATTGTGCAGTGGGAAACAATAAAAGTGATGTTGCCCGAAGTAAGCATAGGGTAACTTCTTACACCTGCCATTATCCTTGTTGCATGTGCTGTTGCTACCTTTATTAGGGTAGATGGGAAAATGTGATTTCAGGTAAGTTCTCGGTGTAGTGGTATTTGTTTTTTATTTTTCATTTTTTGTTGTCTGCTTGTTTGGAAAAAAAATAATTTCTGGAAAGCGTGGACTTGCTTATATTCCCCTATTTCTGTGCATGTGTTTGCCATCCAAAGATGTCTGTACAACTTGAATGCAACTTCTGTGTTGTCAGCTTCTGCTGATGAGGTGATCTTATCCCATTAGAGAAAAGCTGTGAAGTCACCATATGCAGAAGGCTGTCATGTAGAACTGACTTGTGGGTGGTTTCAGGAGCCTCTCCATGTCTCATGGTGGTACTCAGCTATTGTGAACTGAATGAACTGTGAACCAGCAAACACTGGGTGAGGGAGGATGTGGGTAGATGAGGAAGTGGTATAGAATCACCTCTGCTTTTAGCAGCTTTTGTTGTGGCAGGCACAATTTTAGCTCAGCAGTAGATGTTCATATCACGTGTCGCTTTTCTGGTGCTATGCATGGGCAGGATTTCCTGGATAGCGGGACAGACCTGCAGGGATTTATTAACCCATCATTATTCCTGAAGAGCAATTGAGTGCAAACATCCAGCGCTCAGCAATCTTGGGAGATGATCTCTTTATTTATGTAATCTCCTAGCACATCTTTCCATTTACTACTTCTGTGTTTTTACCTTTGTCCTTCAAAGCTGAATGTGCTGTTCATGTTCTCTCCAGGCTCATCTGCTGCCTTTACGTGACTGACCAGCTGGCTGCCTTTCAAGAGCAACTTAATTCTTCCTTAGGTTTAATGTTTTCAATTCAGGTTGGCCAGGAAATCTCATTGGGTTTTGTCTGATTCATTCATTTCACTAAAATTTTCCATGTGTTTAAAAGCTGAAATGTTGAGGAGGAAAAAAAGTAACAAAATGTTTTTTTCATGTTCACAGTTTCAGACTTTTTCTTTGTCAGAGCTGGAAAAGTCATTTACGAGTGACACTTGCATTAGAAGATCACAGATCAAGAATTTCTGATTGGGGGGAAAAAAACCAAACCAAAATATTTCAGATAGACTTGGAACGGAAACATTGAAAGTGCATGATTCTTATAGAGACTTCCTGAAGCATTTTGAAGTACTTAAGATAGTAAACTGTGAGGCTTTAAAAAATATTGTAGGAATACTCTTAAAAATAAAAGTATTTTGGAAGCTTTGTGTCTTTTTTTCTTTTACTTTCTTCTAGAAGGCCAGTCCAAGTTTTCTTAATTTAGTATTTTATACTGAAGTATACTAGTTAGTATTTTATGTACCTGTGAAAAACAATTGTATTCTGCCTTTTTAAAAATTTTTATTCAGTTGCCTTCTTCTATTCATAGGGAGAACAGGTAAAGCTTGTGCAACACTGTGTGAATTTAAACAATCTAGTTACCAAATTAAGACACTGTGACTCTGGTATGTACTCCCAGAATCTGCTTTGTGTTTTTCAGTTAACTACTGACCAATGCAGATACTCTGAGGAATGGTAAAGAATATATGGTTGCACAGCTGTAGGCTTGGTTACTTTCCCTTGTTATTGAGTGAACTTTTTATCAACCTGAGGATTAAGCTAAATTACTGGGCGGGACAAAACTTTGTTTTCGCCTTTAGGTTGAAGACAGTGAATGATACCATGATAAAGATGGCATCCCTGGGAATCTCTGCACTGTTCTCAGCTTTCTAGCAGTGAAAATTAAGTCCATGTGCTGACAAATCAAGAGGAGTTTTTTTTCTTTCTCTATACTCAACACTTATTAGATCCCATTTGAAATATCAGGTTTTGAGTTCTCTGGTACAGAAAAGATCAATCTAAACAGGATTGTGATCAATGGAGGGACACCAAGGTGGTCAAGGACAGAAGCTCCTCACTAATGTGGAGAAGCCAAGGGAGCTGGGCTGGTTCAGCCTAGATGGGCTTGGATGAGGCTCAGATCCTGCCCATGATAGCAGCCTTCCCCTACCTCTAAGGGTGTTTTCAAGAAGATGAACCTTGTACCTGTATGGATGTACAAGTGGAGACATGAGACAACAACTTAATTTGAAGCAGTAGAGGTTCTCATATTGAGTATAAGGGAGGAAAAAACCAGCACCCTGGGAAGACAATTCAGTATTTGAACACATTGCCCAAGAAGGCTGAATGGTTTCTCTTGAAGGGGTTTGAAAACTCAACTGCATGTAGCCTTCAGCAGCATGGCCGGAATTTTGTTTTAAACCTGCTTTGGTGATTGGACTAAAAACATCTTTGAGGTCCCTCTCGTTTAGCCTTATGATTCCATAAATCTGGTTCCAGTTGTTTGTTGCTTTCTACATGAAGGTTAGTGTTTAAGATTTGAATCATAAACCCCTTAGCAATTGGGGTGCTTAGCCTGATGCAGATCTTTTCTTGTCAGCATTTGCCACTGCTGTAAGCAGGAGAGACTCTTAACTCTAGAAGAGTTGTTCAGGAAATTAGTTAGCAGAATTCACTGGGAAACTGCTTTTGAAGGCATTAGAATCCATCAGTACTGGTGGCTTTTTTTGTACCAGTACCGCCTCTTAAGAGCACAGGGAACAGGCGATTCCAAAACATTAGAAGTCAACACAGGTGGCTTGCCTGTGCAGGAATCCTGATCAGAGCTTAGGCAGAAAATGTATGGCTGCTGGAAGTGAGGTTAGGTGACATAGGAGGGCTACTGTGATGAAGTTTGTCACTGTAAGAATAAAATTTGTTTGGCCAAAACTTAGAGTTGAAGCTGGCCCTTAATGTGGGGAACAATATGTTAACAACAAAATGAGGACCAGAGATAACGTGGGTCTCTTACTTGATGAGAATGGTCACATCACAAATAGGGATGCAGAGGCAGCAGAGATGTTTAATGCCTTCTTCATCTCTGTCTTCGGTTCAGAGTTGGAGGATTTTGACTGCAGTAACAATAAATTCCCAGCCAGCCCTAAATTTGGTGGCACTTACTGCTTCAACTGGATGCATATATGCTTAACAGTCTGTACAAGCAATGAATATACAGATGTTATAGTATAGCAGAGAGCTTGGCTATGTAGTCATTACACCAAAGCAGAAAACAAAAAAGATAGGGATGCTTACCCTTATCCTGGGCTGGCTTAGGAAACTCCAGTGGAGTGGATCTCCAGAAGAGAGCCTTCCCCAGTGGTAGTCAGCTCTTAAATGGGTCTAGGGGGGGTGAAACCAAGCTCCACCCCTTCCAGCAGTACAGGTGAATTGCCTTCACCTGTGCTCCCATGGCTGACTCATTGCTCACCTCAGGTGATCAATCAGAGGTTCAGGCCGTGACTCAGCACTTCCCATACAGAGTCTCAATGGATTTTATTCCAGCATACTCAGAGAGCTGGCTTATATCATTGTGAGACCTCTTGATGAATTTCAATGACCCTGGGAGTCTGGAGAGGACCAAGTTGACTGGAAGCTAGCAAACGTTGTTCCAGTTTTCAAGAAAGGCAAGAAAGAACACTGGTTAACTACAGACCGGTTGATCTCCCTTCAGTGCCTGGTAGAATTATGGGGAAGATTCTTCTGGGAATTACTGAAAAAAGACAGTGCAGTCATTGGTCACAGCCAACTTGGGTTTATGAGGTGTAAGTCCTGTTTAATGAGCGTGGTTGGCAGACTTAATTAACTTTTATGACAAGGTTACCCACCTAGTTGACCAAGGAAAGCCAGTTGATGTCATTTTGGATTTCAGCAAAGCGTTTGATGCTGTATCTCACAGTATTGTTCTGGACAAAATGTCCAGTATGCCATTAGAGAGAAATACAGTGTTGTGGCTGAAGATCTGGCTGGTGGGTTGAGTGCTGAGGATTGTAGTAAATGGGGTTATGTCAGGCTGCAGATCAGTCACCAGTGGGATTCCATAAGATTCAGTTTTAGGGCCATCTCTCTTTAATATTTTCATTAATGTCTTGGATACAGGACTTGAAGGTATACTAAGTTAAGTTTGTGGACAGCAGTAAATTGGGAGGAGCTGTTGAATCCCTCAAAGAGAGATCTTGATAAATTGGAGGGTAGGGCAACTGTAAGAGTTTTAACATGAGCAAGTGCTGGATTCTGCGCATGAGACAGGACAGCTCTGGATATATGTACAGACTAGGGGACGAGAGGCTGGAGAGCAGTATCACAGAAAGTGACATGAGAGTGCTGGTTGATGGCAAGTTGAGTCTGAGTCAGTAACGTGCCCTGGCAGCCAAGGGGCCAGCCATTCCCTGGGGACCATCAGGCTCAGTGCTGCCACTGCACAAGGAGGAATTATCCCACTCTGCTCTGTGCTGTGTGGCCTCACTTCAAGCACTGAGCGAAGGTTTGGGTGCTACAATATAAGAAGGACATAAAACTATTACAGGGCATCCAAAGGAGGGCTCTGAAGATGATGGAGAGCCTAGAGGTCAAGATGCATGAGCAACATCTGAGGACCCTTGGTTTGTGCAGCCCAGAGCAGAGGAGAATAAGGGGAAGCCTCATGGCAGCCTATAATTCTTCAGGGGTAGGTGCTGATCTCTATTCTGTGGTGACAGTGACAGGACACAAGGGAATGGCATGGAGCTGGGTCAGGGGAGGGTCAAGTTGGAGCCTGGAGCAAGGTTCTTCACCTTTGGCACTGGCACAGGCTCTGCAGGACAGTCACAGCTCCAAGCTTCCGGAATTCAAGGAGTGTTTGGACAACGCTTTTCAGATGTACCATTTGAATTTTGGGTGGTGCTGTGTGGAGTTGGACTTGATAATCCTTGTGAGTCCCTTCCATGTCAGGAATATATTTGCATTGTTTCAGAGCTCTCGCATGACCTGAGAGTCACTTCATGTGTGGATAGGCTGTAGTCAGGTGTGATTTGCCACTTTTCTTAGTGTACTTGAGTTCATTTTGAGCTTGGTAGGTTAGGCACTGCTACCAGCATAGGTGCCATTTAGGACAGGCTGCAAAATGCTCTCCTCCCTTATGTAATTGAGCTGAAGGATTAAAACTATGGTGGAGGTTTTCAGTTGCGCTCCTGAGTGCAGTATATGAGTGCTGCTGGTTTCCCTGGCTACAGTTGCAGTGCAGAGCTTGGAATCAAATCAAGTACATCCAGCTGTGGGGCTTGCATGTTTCTGTTAATGTTGATGGCTGACTGTGTGGTTGAAAACACCCATGCTGTGCCTAGGAATTTAAGTTTAGACTATCTGCCAATAAATTAGACTGGTGTGCCTGGATCAGCCATTTGGTCTGGTCAGATTGCACAAAGGAGTGGGGCCATGATTAGTATTATGTGTGCTCAGAGGATCTTGAACATTCGGACCATCTTAGGATTTTCATTTCCTTTCTTTAATTTTGCAGTAATTGCCTACCTGCTACGAACAAGCTGGCTTCAATTTCAGGCGAAGTCAAAGATACAAAATTATGCAAGGCTTCCACCAAACCTCTACTCTTAAAAACTTTTTCTTGGCATTCTTTCATTAATATCAGTAGAAATATACAATGATTGAATTATTCTGACCTGACTTTGAATGTTGATGTCAGCTGAAAGGAGAAGTGAAACAAGGTAAAGGTATGAAATCATGGAAAATTTGAAAAGTTTCTTGCTCCAGAGTAGTGCTGGAAAATAATGTATTGGTAAACATCACTGTGAACACACAATAGGAACTGAATAAATACTAATTTTAAAGAATGCTCTAATGGGATTTGTCAGTGTTTCATATCACCGTCATCAAACACGTCATTTTCAAACAAGTTATTTTATAATGTCTTGGAATTTTGAAAATAACAGGGGAAAGTAATTGAAGCAAAGTAAAAATACACTTCTTGCACTGAAAAAAAAACAAAACAAAAAATCACCCTAAATAAACTTTCCTTTCCTGTACAGATGTTGCACAGGTCAATGCCATAAAAGTGTTTATATGACAGCGGTGGATATTGTTGTAAATGCAGTGTGATGGAGAACACATTCCATTGAGCAGAATAAGGAAGGGCTTTCGGCTATTGTTTAACTATTCAGCATTGCATAAGAAGGCTGGGGACAAGAGAGAATTAATGAAAAAGAAGTAATATTTACAGCATTGAAAAAATTCAGATGCACCTTGTCCCAGTTCAGCTCTCTAAAGGCATGTAGGCAAGTTGATCTAAATAAAAATATTGTTGGTCTTCCATTGTACTCCTCTCTATCAGGATCAGATGGGACGGTGCTCAACTGCTCTTCTGGCTGAAATACAAAGTTTCCAAGTTGTAAAGTGAGGATCTTTTGATAGTCTGCCTTTTGTATTTTGAGGAGCTGTATTCAAGGAATACAGAGGTAAATAACAGCCTCTCTATCAGCCCTTCACTTTGGAGCCAGGGCTAAAAGTGTGCCTGTAAACGGTTAACAGCAAGATTAGTAAAGTGTCATAGTGAGTCACTCTGATACCCTGTTTGTCTTATTCCTGTTCCCCTTTGTGGATCACAATTTTTTTGATACTCCTTATGGTCCATTTTACAGAATTTATTCACTGACTCTGTAAGGTTACTGTGTCTTCCCGTTCAGCCTAAAATTGCTGAATGGTGGCAGTAGCAACATCTGCAGGTGAAAAATGGAAGTGGCTTACTCAGTAAATTCAATAGTATTATCAGCATTCAATAAAAGCAACACTCTTCTTGTTACTAATCTTATGAAAGTACTATAAATAATGACAACTTTAGATTTATTCTTGAAAAGAGATTTTTGGAAGAGGAAGAGTGTGACCGGCAGAACACCATATTTTCTTCTCTACTTTTGCTTTTATTAATGTGTTGGCAGCTACTGATTCTATTTTATCTTTTTTTCTCTTGTTAAAGCTAGACACTTTAAGAGTTTTGTGAGGTATTTAGAGTTGTAGTTCTTTGGTTAGCTTCTTGAAGGCTTTTTGTAGCACCTTGCATTGGCTCAAGCTACCTTTAAAACATTCTTGTCCCTTGAATGACCTTAGGCTATGGCTGCAGTAGCATACAATGTCTGAAAGCATTTCATAGAAACAACATGAATAGGCCTTCTGCATCCTTCTTTGAGAAGAAAACCAATGATCTCTATCTTTTGCCTCTGTAGACTTCAGGCTAATTCAGTCACCTTCACTGTTTCAAGACAACCAAGATCTCAGAGTCTTAGCAACTCCCTTTCCCCTTGTGGACTGCAGACAAGGAATGTGGATCAACACAATCAAGTCTTTGAAAATCATTAAAAAATTTAATTTGGAAAATTAGAGGTGAATGAAGGAAATATGACGTGTGTAACACATTTGTTTCAGTACTGCTAACTTCTTTTTGCTGATTTACTTAGCCTAATAGCTGTGCTGGTATGAATGAAGTATCCGTTTCACTTCAGCTCAGTAAAATTTATTAAATATCCTCCTGTTTGTGTATAGAGCTGAGTTGGTGAGGGTTATCCCTACTTAAAAATAGCTTTTATAAACATGAGCAAATGTTCTGCTGCCTTTGGCACGTGTGGATAAGTTGTTTTTGTTTTCTTTTTAAATCTGTACGGTATGTTTTCTGTACTTTTAATACGCCCTTTATAAAGGCAGAAGGTGATTATGCTCTTACTTGAAATTAATTATTTATTACTATCTTCTTCGCAGATGAAATTCTTCCTCTAGAGTCTTTCACTGTTAAAGTCTGTGTCTATGTGTAATTATTTTAGGCGCATAAAATGGTGAAAACATAGCCCTTCACAGATCCCAGTGGTTTTGGAAAATTCCACATGTTTTTGTAATACTGGCATTACCAACCCAGTCTAGACATTCTCACTTCATGGGCAGACGTGACACAGCAACTGCAAGAGTCAATCATGGATGTTAGAATGAAAATCCACTGTTTTGCATGGTTTCTTTGTTAATTGCACAGCAGTTAGTTAACTAATGTGCCTTAAACCGTGGAGTGACATAGAACACTAGGGATGAAAAAAGAAAGATAGAAAGCAGCTGAATACACGGTAGACAAAGAATGAGGAGAGTCAGCACAGGAAGAAACTTAATCCAGAATGATTATGCCTTAAAGGAAAAGACAATGTATTTTTTGCCATAGGAAATACAGAATGGATGAATACAGGGTAGAGTAGGGGAGATGGACAGGCATAGTAAAAAGTGAAGAGAAATGGACTGTGGCAGAATAATATTTTAATTTTCCTTTGCAAAGGAACGGTGAAAGGTTTCCCTGTGTATCACTGTGTATCACTGGGACCTGCCCTGTAGTTAGCTGATCAGTCACTTTGGCATTTGGTATCTACACACTGCTCTTAAGCCTTTCCACCAGCTCACTGAAACCGCTGGTGGATTTCTCTTTGACTTCATCCCTACAGAGATGAGTGGTGAAAATAAGCCTGCCCTCTAACCATGTTATCATCTTGCCATCTTCCCAGCTCAAAATAAAAGGCTTTTGAAATGTTCTCAGGATTGCAGTTTTCCAAATACTCAACCACCTATTCCCAACCACTATAATGTTTACAAAGCAAGGCTTTTATTTCTTCCTCCCACGTAAAGGAAGCAGTGATAGACAGAGATTCATCCCTGGATGGCAATGTTTTTGATTCCAAAACAAACTTTCTCAGAAAATATTTTTAAAACAAAACAGGACATTTTCTTCTCTTCGGTTGTTACTGTGTTGGTTGAGAACCTTACATTTTGTTCTAGCAATCTCTCAAAGTAAAAATCATAAAAAGTTCATGTGCTGCTTTTGTCTATAATGAGGTCTGCTTCTTTGCCTTCCTATTATGTGTTGTATTCCCATATTCTTTCTGCAAGGTTGTAACAAGGTTCTTGTTAGTAAACCTTGTACTATATGTATGCAGCTACTTGTCTGTATTTAACAGCAATAAACAAAATCTTTACACAGCAGAATGCAGCATCCCAAACCTGATCTAGGTGTATGCAAAATAGTTCAGGTAATATTAGTAAGCTACCTGCCGCAGTGAAGTCCCGAATAGCAAGAAGTGAAGTAAATTAGTCCACCTTAGGGCTGCGTTAGTGAGATAACCTTTTGTACCTGGGCAGTCTTCTTTAAAGTCAGTCATTTCTGGTCATTTGCAGAGCTGATGATCTCAGAGCATTTTCACTGATAGACAACATGTTAAGAGTTACTGTAATAACTCTTGCTGGGCTTAGGCAAGACTGCTACTGCTGTTGGCCAGGTTTAGTTGTTCCACATTGTTCCATCAGAATGCTTGTGCCGTTTGTGTGGGTAATATTGAAATGACTAAAGACTGAAGGTAAAGATCTTATTCAAAGTAATTATGTAGTATAGGGTACTTGGTCAGCTTTGATTGTCCCAGGACATCATGAAATGCTCTAAGCTACCATCCCTAAGAAGTTTCTTTATTAAGCTTTGAAGGAACAAAAAATAGTCTTAAATATATTTTACTGCAAAATTCTATGCTCTTTCAGGGCTAGTGTTAAGAAAAGAAAGGCTTGAATATCCATTGTTATGGTACAGTATAGTTCCCAGCTTTTCTTTAGTTACAGGTGGACAAAGAATGCCACGTAAGGACCTGGAGATTGTTGTTTTTTTCAAGAAACTCGAGAGCAGAATAGATTTGTACTAGGCAAAGCATTGGTAGTGTGCCGTGTTCTGTGAAGCTCAGTAATTTCCGTAGTATCGCTTGCTGGAAACACAGCTTCCACTACTTTATCAGAAACATTATCATTTTCCTACCCAAAAGATACTAGTATGTCCCAGTAAACATTATCCTTTCCATGCTTTTGCTTGTTGAAATTAGTTATATTCACAGAAGTGAAAACTGGAATCTTGGAGCACAGTGCAAAAACAGGGCTTTGTAACATTCAGTGCCAGAAGCTCAGGAATAGGATTACACTCAGAATAGAGTGGTTTTTATTTGTTTGATGCCTGCTTGTGGTTACATATCAGCAGACATTCTACTCTTTGAGCTTAGTAGCATGGCACAAAGCAATAAATACATCATCACCCTGAAATAAAGTAGACTCAGGTTCACTTTTTATAACCGAATTCAAGAGTTTCTATTTTCCAATAGTAATGTATAAATAAAAAGAACAGTAATAAGTTTTGCTCTCCACAGTGATTTTCCTAAGCCTTGAAGTCTAGCATCTGACACACCACCTACCTCACTGTATGTGTACTTGTCTAGGTGATATTTCATATGGAAAGTTTCCAAGGTCCAGAGTAATTTATAGGTATTATACTAAAAAAACTGATTCAGCAGCTGTTGCTGATGGGGAAGGAGGTAAAAAGAGAAATGCTTAATGTGGGCAGTACTTAACTTTTACTGAAGTGTGTTTGAAAATATTTAACTTTTGATTCAAAGTCATTTTTCTCAGAGAAGAATGACCAGATGTACATTCTCTATTATCTTCCTCAACACTTCTGAATACGAAAGCATTATTTTTCTGAAAGTGCTTTCTCTTTCAGGACTTTTAGCTAACATCAGTATTACAATTTACATTCGAATAGAATCGCAGTCATGAATGCATTGCTGGCTTTCTAATTACTATGGATGTAGTGATAATATGTGCACTGTTCCTCAAAAACGAATCACAGTATCACAGAATCACCAAGTTTGGAAAAGACCTACAAGATCATGCAGTCCAACCATCCACCTATCACCAATAGTACTCATTAATTAAACCATATTACAACACAAGAACCAAACACCTTCCTTGAACAGCTCCAGGGTTGGTGACTCCACCACCTCACTGGGCAGCCCGTTCCAGGGCCTGACCACTCTTTCAGAGAAGTAGTATTTCCTAATGTCCAGCCTAAATCTCCCCTGGCGCAGTTTGAAGCCATTCCCTCCAGTCCTATCATCAGTTACATGACAGAAGAGGCCGATCCCCAGCTCACTACAGCCTCCCTTCAGGAAGTTATAGAGGACAACAAGGTCTCCCCAGAGCCGCCTCTTCTCCAGACTGAACAATCCCAGCTCCTTCAGCTGCTTCTCATAAATCCAGTGAGGATAGTGAGGTTAGAAGGAATCTATCCCTTTATTTAAGTAAGCATTAGATCTTGCTTGAAGTGCTGGGTATGAGCAATATGGTGCCTGTTTAACAGCCTTAAAGCATTGAGAATCCAAAGTAAACATGGCGACAGTTTCTGGTCGGTGTAAGACACTGTGGTTGGTCTAAGGTGACATCCCACAGCTGCTTACCATTGTATAGACCAACACCGAACTACATACTAGGAAGTGGGAAAAGGTTTTCCTGCTTAGGAAAATTATAGGTATCACTTAAAGGCCAGGGCTTCTGTTTGCAGTCTGTGGTCAAAGGCATAACTTCATTTTCTTAGAACAGTCCAGGAGGAAGGAAGAAGTGGAACAAAGAAAGTTTTGTAGAAAATGAATACATGTCTAAACATAAGCAACTTTTTTTCATTTGTGAGAGGGAAATAAATCACAGTATTTACTTGACCTAACTTAATAAGAAAGTTTAGAAACCCAGTCTAGAGAATTTTCTTTCGTGCACAGGTAATCAGTTGAAATCAGTGAAACTGCTGCTGTGAGTGAAAACTGCTTGTGCAAGTGGTGAAATCGGCCTCCTAATCTGCATGTTGATCACGTTCAGTACAATTGTGCAGTGTTACTAGAGAAAATGAAGGCTTTCTAAACCATTCTGTGGTCACTCACAATTGCTCTCTTTTCCTTTCTGTCCCACAGATACTCTGTGTCTGCGTGCTAACAACAATCCTAGGATGTATATTTGGCCTGAAGCCTAGCTGTTCAAAAGATGGTAACTATTATGCTGTTTATTAGTAACTTTTATAGCAATTTCTTTTTTTCTTCTTCTGTGAGTTAATTTTAGTATTATCAGAATGCCATCCTTTTTTGCTACATGAAGAACATTGGATGCATTGGTTGAAATAGTTTCATTTAGAGTGGTATGAAAATACTGGGAAATAAACATCAGGTGTCTTTAGTACCTGTATACTTCTTTGGAAAGTAAACTCATCCCTGTGCTCAGTATCTAAGCTGGCAGCTTCCATGTATCTCAGCTGCATCTGTGGTGATGTCATGTGGCTGACTTTTCTCAGTTCCCCATTAAAAAACAAAAAAACAAAAAAAAACCCCAAAAAACACACAAACAAAAACAAAACTCAAAAACCAACGTTTTCATATTCCACGTTGTCCGGGAACATTTATTTTTCATCATTTCCTGTCAACTATGAAAATAAAAAGGTTGGTTTTTTTTATTGGTTGGAACTGTAGTCTGAAAATGTTTTTTGTGAAATTTTTTGACTGTTTTCTTCCCTGAAAATAAACGATCTTTTTGATGGTGAAGTTTCTTCAGACAGAAGGTTAAATATTTTAAGAAATCAAGCTTTTCCTTCAGAACAATTTTATTCATGCTACAAATCTAAAATAATTGGAAGTATGTTTAACAAACAGTGCTGCAATGATTTTTAACCAAGATGCATAATATTAGCGCCTTATTAAGAATCTGTTTAACTTTCCCCATTTTATTAGAGCTTTACCATAATTATTACCTTTTTTTTTATTACCTTATACCACACACTTCAAGATTTTTGAGAAGTGAAAAACAGAATTGTGGATTCACTTCATTTACTGCTTACAGTAAAACGCTGGCCAAATAAGGTGCTGCTAATGCTGCAAATCAGTAGTATGTTATTATTTTTTTCTTCCTGTGTCTCTGAGTGATACCTTGACTGTGATACAGTGGGATGTAGAGCTGGGCTTCTTCAATTTCTGTTCTGGAGTGCCTCTGTTTTGTGTGAAAATAGCCATTCAGACTATGGAAGAATTGCAAGCCTGCCTCATGTGATCTAGATTTTAACTGATGATTATTTGCTTACCTAAAGTAGATCATTGTCAGCCCCAGAAATGAAGATCAGTGTTACCTACACTTTCAAGGTGTTCTCTAGCTGAAACATGGGTTCATGTTTCCTCAGTGGGTTTCCTCTTATGGAGATATTTCATGTGCTAAATAACTGTACAAGTATCTCCTGGAGATGCAGAGAGGCAGTGGCAGTCACAACTGGAATTGTAGTCCTTTCTTTCAATGATGTCTGCCAGAAATGAAACATCACATTCCCGTTAAAACATGACACCTTCATTCAGTAAGAGAAAATAAACATATTTAGTTGGTTTAAGACTTTTCTTCAGCTGCTGCTTTTTTCTTTTTCTTTTTTTTTTTGCAGCTACACTGTGAGTAGTGAAATGATCAACTGTGTCACTCTTTAGGCTGATTTTTTTTTTTTTTTTGCATATAGATTAATAACACTATTCTATATTACAGTAAAAACTTGCAAAGGTCGTTGCTTTGAAAGGACCTTTGGAAGCTGTCGTTGTGACAGAGATTGTGTTAAGCTTGGAAACTGCTGCTTAGACTACCAGGAAACATGCATACAACCAGGTAAGGATGGAAAAAATTATGGAGGCAAGCTCTCATATGGGCCAGCACATGTGAGCTCTGTTGTGGTCAGGTGGTCATTACTTCAACTTTAAATGCTTTTCAGGGGGCAAGAGAGGGAAGACTGAGCGCGGTGGCTCTGCTGCAGCAGTCCCACATCCTCCTACTCACTCTATTGGCAATGGTTTTACTAAGGGCTCCTGGGGAAGGAGCTTCAGGACTATGTGTTCTACACACCAGTAAAGCTTGAATGTGGTTAATGGGAGAGAGAATGTGAGAGTGTGTTGCTGCACTCTGCCTTGAAAAGCACAGCAAGAACTGTGGCTGAAGGTCTCAGCCAGCCTTTTCTTTTCTGTGCTTGGGAGTGAGAGAACAGTGGCATGCATTGTCCCGTGGATTCCGTATATTGGGTCTTTGTGTCAGTTACGACCCACATGAGAAAGGGGGAGGACAGAGCTGCTCTGTGAATGGTCTTTTCCTATCCAATACCTTGCTGCTCAAGCACTCTGCCCTATTATTCCCCTGCTTCAGTGTGAAGCAAGGTTATCATGCTGGCCTCTGGGACAATGCGGGACAACAAAATAGGCTGCAGTGTTGGAAAATGGTCTCAAAGCAGGAAGTTGTCATGATTTATCAAAAGCTGCAAGCCAGATAGGCAAAGGTGTGACAAGTACCATGGAGAAATTGTATGGAGTAAGATGATATTTTGGATAGTAACACTAAAGATAGAACTTGTAGTTTTACCTTAATACATGATATATGATATTCTTACCACTTGTTTCTCATCTTGCCCAACTTTACAAGTCTTTGTAAAACTTATTAACATAGTCTCACCCTGAAATTTAAAATTCCAATGCTGACTTTTTAGAACCAAATGATTAAACTGAATTCAGCTGTTTGCTTCAACTGATTATTGTTCAGAGGTCCTCTGCATAAAGCTTTTTGCATGTTAGAAAACTTGTGTGGGACTTACCCTCCTCTCTGTTTAATAACACCAGTTTAAAGAATTCTTTAAAACAAAGAGGAGAGCCTGTCTAACAACTAAGTTAGGGATTTTCTTGATGCACTTGTTGGGGAGCTTGTTTATAGTATGTGTTTATTGGATTAAGTCCAAAGAAATTACCATACTTAAGAAGACCTGTAGATACTTTCTGTTGACCTTTCATGATCTGCGGTATTTTCAAGCATATGCTGCATAATTATCTTCAGATGTCTGTGCATTCAAATTGTTTAGCCATGGCTGTTAATGTCTTCCAAAATGCCAAAGGTTGTGCTATTATTCATGCATCAAATACCTCAGGACTTTCTTTTTGTGAGTACACATTTGAGAACTTACCATTCAATACTTTAATGTGACACTTGCATGGGTGTTAACTGTTGTACTGTCTGTCATCTGTTTGTAGCTCATATATGGACATGTAATAAGTTCAGGTGTGGAGAGAAGAGGCGACCAGAGTATCATTGCTCCTGCTCAGATGATTGTGTGGAAAATAATGATTGCTGTGTCAATTATCAAGCCGCATGCAAAGGTAAATGCCCTCAGTGAATTCCTGTAGTGTCTCTTGTGTACCTCTGTTTGTTTGAATGGAATAAGGTCACAGTATTTTTAAAAACATCTTATAAAGCAAAAAACTTGCATTGATCAATAAAGTAATTTACTGTCTTGAAAAATAAATTGCACTCATTTGTTTTAAGGAGAGGCAAGCTGGGTTGAAGAAGAGTGTGAGGACATTACTGAACCTCAGTGTCCAAAAGGGTGAGGATATTGTATATTTGCATAGCTTCGCTCTTTGTTTTTGAGATTATTTTCCTTCCTGTGCCTTCCTGGGATCTGCTTACCTTTCTTACTCATAGTAGGAGAAACTGCCAGCCATTCAGACAATATTGGGTTGTGCATACTAACAAGCTGGGTTGCTCAATCCCAGCAGCACTAACATATTCCAGCACTTGCTTGACTTGCAGGGTATATCTTTTCCCACACTTTGCCATCTCTCACAGCTGTGTGTATATTCTGAGAAGCCCTTCTTTGTACTAGCCATACTGTTACTCAAAACATGCTCCAACATACCCAGTCTCGAGGACCCACCTGGCAGTCTCAGACTCTCTTCCCCATTACCCTGTGTCTGCTTCAACCCTATAGCTGCAGGACATGGGCAGATCACTGTCCCAGTGTCATTGGCACTAGGACAGAATTTTTAGCAAGCTAGCTGAGCTACTTTCTTCTGAAGACGTAAAAAGGTTCCATGTGAGCTCACAGAATCACAGAATGGCCAGGGTTGGAAGGGACCTCAAGGATCATGAATCTCCAACCTCCCTGCCACATGCAGGGCCACCAACCTCCACGTTTAATGCTAAACCAGGCTGCCCAGGGCCCCATCCAACTTGGCCTTGAACACCTCCAGGGATGGGGCATCCAAACCTCTCTGGGCAGCCTGTTCCAGTACCTCACCACTCTCTGGGTAAAGAATTTCTCCCTACTGTCCAACCTAAATCTCCTCTCCCTCAACTTAAAACCATTTCCCCTCGTCCTACACATATCAACCCTTTCAAATATCAACCCTCCCCTCTGTAGGCTCCCTTTAGGCATTGAAAGGCTGCAATGAGGTCGCCCCGCAGCCTTCTTTTCTCCAGGCTGAACAAGCCCAGCTCCCTCAGCCTGTCCCCAGCTCCCAGGGGATTGTTGATCATTGGGTCTGTTCCACATAGGGTCTGCTCCTGAAAGCTGTATGGCACCAGCATGTGGGAACAGCACAGTTCTCAGCCAATGAGTCAGGCTGCACTTTGTGTAATATTCTTGCTGTGGGATCTTCAAATTTACAGTAAAACGGAAGTTGATTGCACCCTGTTGTTGGGTGCATCAGGCATTAAGAGAAGTGACTTAGCAATTCCTGACTGAAAAGCATTCCACTGGAAAAGAAAGTGAATATATGCTGTGGGAATGAGTTGAGTTCAGCTACATTCTTGTCTGAAAAGTGTCAAAAACAAATGTTGATGATTTTGAAATGATGTTCTGGAAATATACTTAGCAAAGTAAAACTTTTTGTTGTTGTTACTCTTTTTAAGTATTTAAATCATACTATCTTTATTGGAGTTATAATATTGTCAAAGTGTACTTTTTTTTTAATGTTTCTATACCAAATGAGCATTTTTCATTCTGATTCAGAATAGCAAACTGGCACTTCAGAATCTGTTTCAAGACAGATACTGGAGGTTCTTTTTGCATTAAGCCCAAGTCCCTGGTAAGCTTCTACATAGAAAAACTGTAACCACCCAGTTGTGGAAGCTTTTGTGATTTATTCCTCTTCTGAAATATTAGTGTAGGGCTGTGTGCTGGAAACTGACCCTAGGATGCTGACTAAGTTGCAAACAAACAAACAAGCCTCACGCAGATCCACAGTTAATGGTGTAAATGTCATAGGGCAACTCCTGGTGGTTAACTTGTTTTAAGGAGAGTTTTGGTTTTTTGTTTTGTTTTGTTTTGTTATTTTTTTCCTATTCAACCCATGGAAAGAATGCATAGTTACTTTACTAAAATTGTTTTAATTGTGGCAAAACCAGAAATGTTGCAATAAAACCCAGCTAAGGAAAGGGTGATGTGTGGTCAAATTTGAATCAAGCAGCGTGTACTGAAAGCTCACCTCAGACTGTTAGCACACAGGCTTCTCCCCAGACTGACAAGTCTGTAAACAAATCACTTCTTCCTGTGGCAGAATAGGCAAGATCACAGTTGACTTGAGCTCAGCACTTGGTTTTTGGCCTCAGGGTACTGGTTCTGATTCTGTACATATTCATGTATTTGTTTTCTGGGCTCAAATTGGATTGTTCATGTAGTGCAGAGGAGACAAAAACTGCAGTGTTCAATGATGTGCTAAATCTGAGAAAATTTGCTGATTTCAGTTTGACTGCTCAAATGCTGTAAATGAAATACAAATGAAGATAATCATATGAGCTTCAACAAGAAACAGTGCCAGATCCTGCACTCTGGTCACAGTAACTCCATGCAGTGCTAACAGCTAAGGGCAGAGTGGCTGGAAAGCTGCATGAAGGAAAATGATCTGGAGGTCTTAGCTGAACATAAACCAGCAGTGTGCCCAGGTGGCCAAGAGAGCCAGTGGATCCTGGCTTGTATCAGAAATAGTACAGCCAGCAGGGAGGTGATCGTCCCCTGTACTTGGCACTGGTGAGGCTGCACCTTGAGTGCTGTGTTCAGTTTTGTGTCCCTCACTGCAAGAAAGACATCAAAGCCTGGAGCGTGTCCAGAGAAGGGCAGTGAAGCTGGTGAGGGGTTTGGAGCACAAGTCTAACAGGAGCAGTTGAGGGAACTGAGATTGTTTAGCCCAGAGAAGAGAAGGCTCAGGGGAGATGTTACTGCTCTCTACACTGACCTGAAAGGAGGCTGTGATGAGGTGGAAGTCAGTCTCTTCTCTCTGGTAACCAGCAATAGGATGAAAGTAATGGCCTTAAGTTGCACTCAGGAGAGGTTCAGGCTGGATATTAGGAAAAAATTCTTCTCATAAAGAGTAATCAGGCATTGGAACAGACTGCCCAGAGAAGTGGTGGAGTCTTCAGTGAGCTGGAAGAAACCCTGTGTCTGAAGGTCATTCATTCTTTACTTTCTCCTTGATAACGGAATCTTTTTTCTTCCTGTTGAAGCTTACATACAGCTGATGGAAAAGATGAAGTTTTACTTCTAGTACTTTATGACTGTGTATAGGCAGAGTTCTATAGGACTTCTCTGTGTACAATGTTTAGGTTTTCTTGTTATTTCTGTGGTCTAACCAGACTGAGAAGCAGGTCGGCTTGGCAGCATTGTCTGCAGTTCAGTTCCCGCAATCTTGCTGGCTGGTGAACCTGCTAGACCACAGCAAGCCTGTATTGCCTGCATTATGTTTCCATTGAACCCAGCTTATAGGAGTAGATAATTGCCACTGCATTTCCTTTAGCTTGGAGACAGGATGTAACTGTGGCATACGTATTTATCCAAGTGCTGTGAAACAGCCTTGTCATACAGCTTGCACATAGCCAGCATGAATCACAGACCGGGCCAAAACTTGAGCCACTGAACTCTCACCTCTGCTTGCTCGTGATAGCGCATTTTGAAAGCAGCAAGTATAAGCTTAGATACCACCAGAAGGTCATAGAAATCACTGATTTATCTCAGAACTGAGCTTATGTCAGTTTGTGAATTAGGGTTTTACTCAAAGGGAATTGTACTGGAGCTCTTCCAAAGAACACGGTCTAACGTAATCTTTCATGCTGTGCTTCCCTGAATACAGGATAGGTCATCAACTATTTGAATTTCAGCATGTGTAGAGGATACAAGAAGCAAAATGTATCAATGGCCTATCTTGTCAAGTCTAATTTATGTGTGTGAGGTGGTCAGTACCTGGATTTGCAGACAACTAAGACATATACTAAGTGGTTGGTTTACTTGTAAATGCCAAAGGCGCAATAGTATCAAGTCCCGTTCTAAGGAGTTTTTGGTTTTTAGCTAGATTTGTAAGCAAGTATTGAACAGACTTTGCCTCAAAAGTCATATTTTATTGCAGAACATTTGCAATGAAATATTTTAGAAATTTTTTCATTGGAGAGAATCAATTTAAAAAAAAAAAAAAGAATTGAGAGAAAGTGTAGAAATCAAAACTTGTGATAGAAAAAAAAAATGCCCGTAATATAGGTGAAAAGATAATGGGTGAAGAGTTTTCTTACTCTTTTTTTCACCAGAGACTTTACTCTTGGCCCTGATGGTCATACGCTTCTTGTTCCCAGCTTACTGTCTCTATTGAACTTTCCAGAAGATGGTATTATAGATGATATATAGATGAAAATCAGGCTACAAGCACACATGTTACAAATACATTTTAATAGTTTATTTTGTCTGAGACAAGGCAGGCTGCGTGACAGTTCTGACTAAAGAAGTCATTTTGGCTGAACTGTTTTCCAGTAGTTTCTACCTGTTGATTAAAATTTTCTTTGGATAGACGTGTTCTGTTTGTCTGACTAATCTTCAGGTTAATGCAGTCACGTTTGTTTTAAACTGAAATAAGGCTTATAAATGTTTCACTTGTCAGGGTAAATGGTGGTTTGGATTTTTTTGTGTGGTATGTCACTTAGGAAATTGTCAACACTTTACAAGCAATATTTGTCTTCTATCATCACTTTTATTTTGGGAAACTGAAGTGCAATAAAGTTTTTTTTTAAAATTTCCATTTTACAATTTGTAAACAGTAAAAGGAAAAATGAGCTTGCAATTGGAGTGTAAGTTATATATTCATTTATTTTAGGCAAAACTATATTTTCAGTGATTGCTTTGTTGCTGAACTGCAATGCTTTGGCAGCCTTGCATGTTCTCATATATAGGTTCAATGCAAGGATATTTTTTCTTCAGGGAAGAAATTACTGATGTCTATTCCTGTCAGTGATGCAGTAGATTTAGTGCTTACAGTTGAAGATAAATAGTTTGGACAGGGCTGAAGCTGGGAACAAATCAGGGTTGGAAAACATACGTATTGTGGAGACTGGAAAGGGAGAATTTGTTTTTGCTAGTTCCAGTGAAATCAGTTTCTGAATTTACCTGTCAAATTCTGGCTTGAAATATTGTTACAGTGTTCCAGTTGTAGGGCCGCATTTTTTGGTTTGAGATTGATGGTACTTGTAGTATTAGAGGGAATGGTGGTTCAGATCTGTGTGGTTAAATAATCTTTGTAAGATGAAAGGAAAAAAAATGTTATAGTAGCGTTTGAACATATCCTCTACATGAGATTTTTCTTAGTTTTGTGTAGTCAGAAGATAAATTTTGGTGTTTTTTTTTTTTAAATTTTTTTTTTTTTAACAGAAAAAAAGTAAATTGTGAATTGTAGAGGAACAAAGTGAATAAAGGAGAGCTACAGATTACCATTGCTTTTTCTCTTTCCCTTTTGTTACCTGGGGATGGAAGGAATTGGGTGATGCTCCAGTGGGGCTGACTTGAGGATAGAGTACACAAGAACCCAGATGGGTTGTGTGAGCATCTTGGCTTGTACTTTATTTTTATATTTGTGAAGTTAGGCACTGTCATGGGGTGTGCATATGTGTCTGCACACCTTACCTCAGCCTCTTCAGTCAGGGTGTTATGCTACCCTGCAAAGAAAGGGGATGCAATGGATGTCTTGCATGCTGTTATGCCAGCCTGTGAACCTTTCTTCTTGGGCCTGGTTTGTAGTTCTCTCTTTATCAGTCTGGTTTACAGTCCCGTAAGGAACATGTCTAACATTATTGGGAAAAGTTTTTAAATTAATGATATGAATTTATTTTTCAGTGTTACTTTTAATACTTAATATTCTGTTTATACAGATTTAACAAATCTCCGGTGTTACTGTTTTCGTTGGATGGCTTCAGAGCAGAATATTTGCAGACGTGGGGTGGACTTCTGCCTGTTATTAGCAAATTACGTGAGTAGTTTTCTTGTCTAAGCAATATCACGCTGTCTTACCACAAAACCCCATTGGTTTTGTTTTTCTGTAGATGCCGCTACTCTTACTTTTAAAAATCCTCACTAATCTTGCATAAAATTCAAGTTTTTGCCTTACATAACAGCTTTATAGAGAACTTGAGATTTTTGGGGGTGGAAGGGCAAGGAGAAGAGAGGGTATTAGAAACAGTTTGTCTGGACTTTGGATTTTCAGTATAACCTTAAAAATATCAGCTACACAGCCCTTGCAGTATTTAGGAGATAGACGCTTCTGCTGTGAGTTTGACGTAGGCTCACATTTTAGTCTGCATTGCATAGTGCATTGCATAGTCTCATACTTAGCTGGAACGGCTTTGAAGAAAATCAGGTAGAAGGCATTTCATTTTGTTTGGAAAAAAAAAAAAAAAAGGAAGATACTAGGAATAGATCATTTAGAAGGGCTGATATGTGGCATAGAATTATGATGAATCTGAGAAAACATTTAGCAAACATTTTCAGAAAAAATTAGAGCTTCATAAATGCAGATTTTTTTTCCCTGTGGACTGTGTAGTATCTTACTGAACTTTGAAGTTTCTCAGTAACTTTACTTTTCCTGTCTCTATTTTGCCTGTGGTCTGTAAAGAATGGTGGCATTTCTTGTCTGAAAAATACGCCAATCTTGTTGTCATTCATAAATTACTACCTGGTGTGACTGGTTTCAGTTTGACTAAAAATAAATCAGTAAAAATACTTGCCTTTTTACAGTGGTTGTTACAACTCGATCTATTCCAGAGCATAACAATTCACAGATGCATTTGAGGTTTTGGCTTTTCTTTTTATTCATTGTTAGAATAAAATGAGGCTTTGAAAAAATTTCATAAATGCAATTATTGAAATTTTCACCATAACAAGGGCTTTGAGTGGAGATGCTGGCTGTAATCAGGGTTACAACTCTGGCTGAGATATGAGACGGTGTCAAAAAGCATCTGCAGGACTTCTTGGCTGCCATGTCCACTTCTATATGCAAAGTTTCTCAGTTCTTTGGTTTGGATAGGTTACAGTGCAACTTTTCTTCGTGACTTTCATAACAAGTTTGTATTTCTGTTTCCACTGAATCCATGATGAATTCTAACTACTAAGAAATTCAGTTGCCTCAAACAAATCTTTCAATGTTTTCATGAAAGAGCCATGGAGTTTTAGGTGATCAAAAATTAGATTGTTTGAAGATTCTAAAACCAGAATGTCTAATAATGTTTTAGAATAAAATGAAAAACAATATGGATAGAAATACGATTTCTATGTTAATTCTGCTGTTTTCTACTACTCTGGAACACTTTTTGTAAGCTGATAGTCCTTTATAATACTGTATAGAGACTAATCAGCCTGGTCTTTCTCACAAAACCTTGCTCTCTAACACTTTTTCCTCAGTAAAATTGTTGAAAAGCTTAGATGAGGCAAATATCCTTCTGTAAAAGAAAAGTCATCAGATATTGGTTTCACTAAGGAGCAGATCATATGACACCGAGCCTTCAGGTTTCCATGTGCCTGGCACCCCATCCATCTGTGGTCACTGAAAATGGTGCAAGCTGTCATTTCTGTGAGGGCATAAATATTTCTACAGTATTTTATTGTGCTACAAGGGGTAGTGAAGTCTATCCCCCTCTGGAAGACTGAAAATTATAGTGAATAAATTGCTTGGCAATTGTTAAAAGATTGTGCTGAATCCTTCTGAAGGTTGTAGTTATCCCTTTAAAGGACTGACAAGTGTTTAAAAGACTTATAGTTAATAAATTATGGCACTTACAAAACCATGAACAGTTTTTCATGTTATCTAATGTAACTGCTTACAGTTTCCTTACATTAGAGTGTTGCTAAATCCCCACATTTTAATTCAGACATATCTACAGTACAACTCTCCTTGTCTTCTTGGAGATCCTTGGTAGAGTAAATGCCTATAAAGCAATATCATAATTTCACATTTAGCAAGTTTTATTACACACCCACATTTGTCTGTTGAAAGTGGGGTATTCAGAATGGTGCTGAGGCTTCTCAGGGATCATATACATAACCATTATGTGTACACAGAGGTTCAGAGAGGTCATATTCACATGCTTCTTTTCCACTGTGATATCATAATTTAAAATAAATCGTTTTGTCTTCAGTCTTTAACTAAGACAACAAACCAAAAATAGGAGTGATAACTCATGGAAAGTGTCATAAAAAAAAAGCTCTGGAGTTTTGGACAAAACATGTTCTCAGTGTATTTTTTCTCTAACTTAAAGCAAAATCAACCAACCAACAAACAAAACAACCCACACAGTGGCACTAACTGCTGTTCACAAAAACAACATCAACAACAGATTTGCAGTTGGTTGAAATTCATCAAGTGTGTTGCAGTACCGAAGAAGTACAGCTAATTATTTGTTACTTCAGAACACAAAGGTAAAGAGAATGCCTGTGTAATCTGAGAGGGTTTTTATTGCTGGCTTCTTTTTATCTTTATTCCCACAAATAAATTAGTTCAGCTAAGACTCAGTCCCATGAGTTCTAAGTGCTTTGAAGCAAAGCTTCTTGTGTTATCAATCTTTTTGTTCTCTTTTATAAGCATACATGTGACCCAGAGTGTAAGTGAAGAAGATCCAATCTTTTTCTACAGGATCTTTACTTCGGGCTCTTTAGCATCCATTGAAATGTTTTTGGTTTTCACATTGTATTTTTAATGTTATTAATGAAGGCTATTATTTTTACCAAAAACCAGGTCCCATACATTTGCCTGTGGAAATCTAGGCAGCTAACTTGAGTAAACTTGCTGAATTGTTTTGGTCTGGAAAATGTATCTTCAAAATAATAAAGACCGTGCACTAATCTTCTTTCCTTTTAATCAAGGTAGAGAAAGCTTTGAGATTCATTCTAGAATAAGAGCTTATTTAAATAAATAATTGAAGAAAGTGCAAAGTGAATAGCGATTTGATAGGCGATTGAGAGTGCCAGGGCACCACTGTGCCATCAACTATTTCACTTCTGTGAGCTCTCAAGAAGCTAGTTGGTCTAAAGTTGCTCATTTCACCTTCTGCTCAGCAGGACAACTTTGGAGGGAGTGATTTCTTTGATTACTGTGAGGGTGGTGAGACACTGGAACAGGTTAACTAGTGTTGTGATTGATGCTCCAATCCTGAAGGCTTCAAATGTGAGTGTGGATCAGGCCCTAAGCAACCTGATCTAGATGTGGTGTTCCTGTGCATTGCAGGGGAACTGGACTAGACGGCCCACAGAGGTCCCTTCCAACTCTAAGGATTCTGTGATTCTATGATTACTCATTCTTACCTATGCATGTGCTTTTCATAAGGACTGTAGACCTTACTCATGTGACCATTGGCGTTAGTCTTTAGGAATATTTAAAATTTGTATTACTAACCACTCATTCAGCTTGTAAATAAATGTGGGAAGAATTAGGAGATATTAACTCCAGAATTCTGAAAAATTAAAACTTTTTGGAAGCATCATTTAAAAAAAACCAAAAACTAACAACAAAAAATGTTTTTGCATGATAGAAACTTACTGAGATTTCTTCATCTGTAATTTAGCTGTTTTGCCTTCTTCCCTCTCTCTAGAGAAATGTGGAACGTACACTTCCAATATGAGACCAGTGTATCCTTCAAAAACCTTTCCCAATCACTACTCCATTGTCACAGTAGGTATTCATGTGTATTACGTTTCTGCTACTGAAGAACCTTTATTATCAAGTTGTCTCCAAGGCAACAGTGTTTTTTCTCTTGTGTGCATTGTTAAAATTATTAGATTTTGCCTAAAGAATGTGGAAGTATGTTTTTCGTACTCTACAAAATTTGGATTAACAGTCATTACATAGCACTATGATTAAGTAGTTTGGTCTAATCTGATTAAGTAATTGAATTCTTCCAATACCAGCTGTAAGAGTTCCAATATGGGTGCAAAGTTATGTTGCTTTTCAACTCCTAATTTGTATTAATACTTTCACTAATTGAAGATCTCTCTTCAGTAAGAAGGCAGCCTTGTTCCACTTGTTTCAGGCATCTTGATCTGACCCAAAGATGAGTATGAAATGAAAGATTTGAACATTGCATTAATGTTCATTTTGTGATTGACAATACTCAAACCTGGATAGGGATGTCCCAGTCCTGGCCTAGTAAATTTCTCTACTTTCTGTGTGTAAAAAGAAAAAGAAGATTTTCAAGTTTGGATGTAGAGCTGGAATCCAGCAAAGCCTTCTTATTTTCATGATGTGAGAGCTAAAATTCAATTAAATACTTGAGGATCTGAGTCTTCTTTCTTCTCTTCCCAGTGTTTTGGACTCTCTTTTGATAAGTGAGCAGGAGCGACAGGAATGAGATTTTTAATTGTGTTTCCTCCCAAATATCCATGTTTGAATATGCAATTAGAGGCATTAATCGTGTTCTACAGCCACTTTAGAGTACCTCTAAATATAGTCTAGAGCTTTGTCTCAGCTGCCCATTATTGTAAAAATTAGCAGGCTATGATATTTATGAGGGCCCTAATGGTGTTGTTACTGCATCCTTTAATCTAAAAAGAAGCCTGTATGAAAGCAGAGCAGTAAAACTCAAACTACCTAGCAGCTGATGACTCAGAGAACTTCTTTCACTGTTTACACGTTTTCCCTATTTGGAGCTTTCAGCCATTAACAGATAATTTTCACTTGAAATACCTACTTTTTATCATTACTATATTTCTTATCTAACTGAGAAGCAGTGAAGAATTAAAATACAAGGCTTGGTTGCAATTAAAGGTATTGATTTTATATTTGGGACTTGAATTACTGGAGGAATAAGGTTACATGTTTATTTGATTTGCATATTTGTCAAACAAGCAGCTGTTTGTGTAGGTACAAGGTTCTTTTTCTTTATTGCATTGCAACAAAGTTTAATCTCCTTTACAGGGACTGTATCCTGAATCTCATGGTATAATTGATAACAAGATGTATGACCTCAAAAGAAATGCATACTTTACCCTTAAAAGTAAGGAGAAATTTAATCCGGAGTGGTACCAAGGACAGCCTGTAAGTATTAGAGCACTGCTGAGAGCATACTGCAGTGTATTTTCATATTATTTAATGTCACTTGGTTACACAGAGATGTTGAAAGAGTACAGAGGGTACTTTCAAGTCAGCCAAGAAGGGTTACTCAGCATGGTTAGGAATTGCCATAGTAGAGCCACAGGATTAGGAATGAAACAGTGAAATAGATTTTGTTGAACTTCAGTGGAATTTTCCCCAAGGAGAAAATAGCTTAAAATAACTAATAAAGATACCAGATTTTGTTCTGTTCTCAATGTCAAGTGTGTTTACAGTTAATTCATCTAAGGAAATTGACGGGACAGTTAGCTTTGGTAAAAAGCAGTAGTGAAAGTTTGTATTACACCCAAATTACTATTGAGTCTAAAGATACAGTTCTAAAGGAAAACCTTGTGGTTCAGTCGTACTTCTATTGCAAATCTGCTGAGACTGCCATCAAAATGAAATGGTATGGGAAAGATTGGTTGAGTGCTAGCATGAAGAATAGGAAAGGAACAGATACAACCTTTTAGTAGTAGTGGGAGGATTGATTTTTTGAGGAGGAAAGAATACAGTTAGACTTTGCAGACCATGGAGAAGAAAATGGTGCATGAGTCAAATGGAAAAAAAACACTCAAAGAGAAAAAAAAACCCTGTAAATCACAGAATCTGTAGTAAAATTGAGAGAGTAGACCTAGCTGTTGTTCCTGTATTTCACAGTATGCATAGTTCCTTGGAACATTCCTGCTCCTTCTTGCTTACTGCACCGTTCTTGAGACATTTCTGCTTCATAGTATTCAGCCATGGTTCTGCTGTTGTGTTCATGCTTCTAGCTGTGGGAGCTGATAGCTCCTGCTTCTGTCCTGGCTCTCCCTGGTGCATCAGCAAACGGGATACAGGTGTTTGCAATAAGGCATCAAATGGGACAGTTTATTAGAGCTGAAGATAAAAGTGATATACAAAATTGACTGTCTTGTGTGCTCTGCTTATTTTTTAGTTTTTCATCTTTCTGGAATGTGCAGAGGTGGTGGGAGTGATTTGCAGTTGAGTGAAATCCACTAATGACAACAGTTATTCTCCTGCAGATTTGGCTAACAGCTATGTACCAAGGTCTAAAAGCTGGTACATTCTTCTGGCCTGGATCAGATGTAGCAGTTGATGGGACTTTTCCAGATCTGTATAAAGAATACAATAGGTATGTAAAATCTTATGTCTTGGATTAATATTTTACTTTAACTGCTGCAATGGTACTAATCCCAGAGAAAATATAGAAGTTTTCCTGCATTCCTTAACAGTTGTACGCAGTATGGAAGAAAAGTAAGCTCCAATTAATTCCTTTTCACTGTAGTGTAGATTATTTGTCTACCTGTTTTGTCATTCCTCAGCAAACGTTTTACAGGAAAAGTAAGGAAAAACAGCTTTGAAAAAGTACTGGCTTTTTCATTTATTTTACTTTTCATTTATACAAGTCTTCTGTGTGTGTGTTTAGAAATACTCAATCTATATTTCTCATAACGTGAATAGATCAGGCCCATGAAAACTAACACCTTACTGATAATTTTACCAAAGTAAAATTATTTTCATTGCAAATTTTCAAAATAGTTCACATTAAACCAATGATACTTTATTCTGTGATTGGTCTTCATTGCAATTAATCATTTTCTGCCTAATGAAAATGCTACATAAATCTAGTTGTCATCATTTATGTAGTAGTCTCAACTCTCTTCCAAGAAACCAGGCTTCTCATTTCTGTCTTGTAGGATCATTCTGTCTTCCTACATCCTTAATGTAGCATGGAAATCCTGATTCTTGACTTAATATCAATACTTTTCTTTAGTGACTTGTATATGTTCAGTTAAACTTGTGATAGGTATCTGAATTATTAACTTTGTGAATGCCTTGTGCTATTGCAGGTCAACATGCTCATCGTTGGTCTATTTCAGAAATTGATATGATGATCTGCTTTGTGACGTAGTATGGGAACTTGTACTCAAACTGTATAAATATAAAATCCAAACCTAAGACTTTTTTGAGACTTAATACAGAAATGAAAACCTACGTGTGTCTTTGTAACTTTAAGTCAATTATTCTGTTTGCGAAATAAACTCAAGCAATACTGAGAGCTGAATGCTAAGCGCACTGCAGTCAGTGGGGAGAACATTGGTCATTGGCTCTTGAAGAATCCCAGAAAATTAGCACATAAACTTGCATTCTCTTATATGTCCATTAATACCATCCCATTGAATACAAATTTCTCTTCAGAAGAACACTGATTTTGTAAAATGTGGGACTAAAATTTTATACATCTTGGA
The DNA here is from genome assembly GCF_951394365.1 of Tetrao urogallus. Classification (NCBI taxonomy): domain Eukaryota; kingdom Metazoa; phylum Chordata; class Aves; order Galliformes; family Phasianidae; genus Tetrao; species Tetrao urogallus. The sequence continues at coordinate 56,344,704 of NC_136814.1, read as the reverse complement.
AATATATGTAGTCGATCTTCTGTTGTTTTGATACAGCTCAATCCCCTTTGAAGAAAGGGTGGTAACTGTTCTTCGCTGGCTGCAGTTACCTGAAGATGAAAGGTAGGTATACAATTGCAAGTTTTGTTCCAGTGGTTTTACAATGAAATACTTTGTAAATATGATTTCTGTTTTAAATAGTCTTAAACATTACTCTGGCAATGTTAAAGTACTGTTAATGCAAGCCTGTTTTTATGAGTGAAACCTATTTTTACTGTTACATTTCTCTCTTTGCCTTTAATGTGTCCTGCCTCTGAATGATAGAGTTGTTTCTGATATTTTGTATCCACTGTTGAAATATAATCTCTTCAAGCCGTCTCAATGTGTATGGAAAATATTACATTTTTGGTACTGTTTGATTTAGACCACACTTTTACACTCTGTATTTAGAAGAACCAGATTCCTCAGGCCATAAGTTTGGACCAGTAAGCAGTGGAGTAAGTAATTTCTTTTTTTAATTTAAAGCTTTGATATGATTGTATAATAAAGCTTTTATAAATTGTGTTTGATTAACTAAGACCACAGTCAGCATTCTTATTACAAAAAAAATTTGTAAATAGATGGTTTGTCCGTAATTAACATTGATGCATAACATGTAATGAGCAGCCTATTTAGAAGGTCTAGCTTTAATGTTTATATATTTTTTTTCAATAACTTTAATCACCAAAGCGTGTTTGGATGTATTGCGTGTTGTTTTATCTGTCTGATACTAATTCTGAATGATGAATTTAGAAAAATAAAACAAACCAAAAAAACCCCCCAAAAAATCCAAACCCAACACAGCAACAGAAACACTATCTTGATTATATACTTTCACCTTGTCAAAAACAGAGGTTTTAGTGGTGATGGTCCAATTTTGGTGGATAAACATTCGTGTTATGATTTTCTACCAGTCTCTGTACGAAGGTTAAAAGAATATTAATCTTACCTCCCTGAGGTTATAATTAATACCTTCTTGGGAAAGGTAATAAAAGGGAAGATATCACAGGCTGTAATATAGCTGTTGTATACGTAAGAAGTATTCAGGAATGATCAATGTTTCTGTTTCCAGGAGTGTTAAGTGGCTTTCTATTTTTACAAACTGAAGTGAAAAATGCAAAGGAAAAAGTTCTCAAAAATTCAAGAACTTTTTACTGAATGTTTATAAAGCTTGAGAATCTATCTAGATATCTAACCTCAGTAGTGACAATAGTAGAAAGCTCTTGATTTTTCAAGGGTAATTTCAAGGATAGTTGCCGCCGGGGCTGTTCCAAATGGGAATTTTGAGGCAGATAGCTGCGGGCTTCGCTTCAGTCCTCTGGTGTTCTGCCACCAGCACTTGTGTTGTGAGGCATTCCTTGTAGTCGTTGGTTGTGCCCCTGGTAAATTGACAAACATCCTCAATTTCATACTCTAAAACTGATCTCACAGGCTGTAATCTAATTTTTTTTGCAAATGTTTTTAACTGAGAGAACACATAAAAACATGTAGCTTAGTCTTAGTACAGCGTGAGGGGCAGAAAAAATTGGAACCAAGAGCTGTAGGGATACAGCCAGTCTTCTGTAGATGGAGGTTGTTTTGAGTAGTGCAGATCCTAGGCAGTCTTCAGGCTCTTGTTCCATTTAGCATGATAGTTATACCTCTTGAGCCTCTTCTCAATAGACACAAAGAATATGCATATGAAGGATGCGATACTGAGAGAAGTGGAAATAGACAAGAAGCAAGTTTAATGAGGTATTGAGAATGCTTCACTCTCTTGTCCTCGAATTTCTTCCTTTACTTTGCACCTTTATATGTTCCTCCTTTATGTGCTCCCTGTAGTGAGTTTGAAGGTTGCTGCATAGTTGGCCAGTTGCCCTATGTCCCTCACCTATGTCTGAACTGCATCTCACCTTAAATGGAGAGATTTTTATTTATGATTAGCACATACCTTTGAAGTTTAAATTTATTCCCTCTCTCTAGAAATGAGGAGTTCATTGTTTTTTTTAATTGTTACTTACTTATTGGCTTGGGTTTTTTTTTTTTTTTTTTCTTCAGTTAAAATGTTTAAGAAGATGACATGCCTATTTTTGTCCTCGCAGGTCATTTTGGCATTGCAGAGAGTAGATGCAATAGTTGGGATGCTGATGGATGGTCTCAAACAAATGAACTTGCACAAATGCCTGAACATTATTTTTATATCAGATCATGGTAAATTTGTTTTTATAAAATATGTCACAATTTTGAAAGGCTTTCATAAAGTAATATTCTGAATTTATTCTTGCGTGTTTCTGGTAATGTTAACATATAAAATATGTTTTATATTATGAAGATGGCATAAGAGACAATCAGTTTAGGTGGGAATTAGGCTATGAGTGTGAGGAAAAGAAGTGAAGAGCACAGGGAGGGCCACCTGGTAAGAGAAGTAAAAAAATGAATTGGAAAAAAACAGGTTTTGTTTTATTCTTTTAACTACACTATGCAATGGTCTATGAATTGCTGAAGAAGTAAAAATCAATGCCATGTATTCTTTTCAGTTATTAATTACCTTATCCATTATTAAAAAACAGTGAATATGAAACTTGGATTTACTTCTGTAGTAGCTTTTCTATATTTCTTTAATTATTTCTATAATAAGAGCTAAAAAGTTGTATCTTTCACCATTCCATTTTTTCAACTGTGGCTGACAAGTGAAAGTACACTTTGATGCTGCATAGGACCAACTTGCAGAACTCACTGTCACTGGGAATGATCTAAGCCAAATATATATGCAGGTTTAAAATACATCTAACAAATAAATGGAGGATGAACCTGTCGCGCTATAATTCAATATAAGAGTTCAAATGCAGTGTGCAACTTTATGACTTTTGGAAACTGCTAAGAAACAATGGGAGAAAGTTCAGTCCGTAGTTGATATGCTTACACATTATTTCTCCAAGCATCAGTTGAAACACAGTTAGGTGGAATGTTGGACTAAGTGAATCACAGAATCATGGAATTATAGAATGATTTAAGTTGGAAAGGATCTTAAAGCTCATCCAGTTCTAAATCCCACTGCTGTGGGCAAGGCTGCTGTCTACCAGCTCAGGCTGCCCAGGACCCCATCCATGCTGGCCTTGAACACCTCCAGGGATGGGGCACCCACAGCTTCTTTGGGCAGCCTGTGCCACTGCCTCACCACTCCCTGAGTAAAAACTTTCTTCCTTATATATAATCTAAATCTCCCCTCTTTTAGTTGAAAGCCCTTTGTTCTATCAATATTTGATCTCATCATTACCACTGTTCTTAGACACATGTAATTTCTTTCCCTTTGAGAAAATTTGTCCAGTCAAATTTACTCAGTTGGAGTGACTTTCTGGGCTGAAGAAGTGGCTATATATGTGCATATATATATGTACGTGTGATGTTTTACACTTTCTTATGTACAAGTGTATTGTGGTATCCTTGGATCACATGTCTTGGTATTGCTGATTTAAGGAAAAAAAAAAAAAGGCCTGAGATATTACATATGTGGTTTCTACAGCTTAAATTTTATGTCTTATATCTCTCATCAGTAAGGACACTCCACGTTGATATTCTCATTTTTAAATGAAATGTACTTCCTTGTGCAGGGATGGAAGCAGGGAGTTGCAGAAAAACAGCATATCTGAACAGATATCTGCACAACGTTCAAGATTTCATATTAGTGCCTGGTCCTGCAGCTCGCCTTCGACCTAATAATGTTCCAGATGAGTATTTCTCTTGTATGTAGTTGTTAAACTCATTTTTATTACTTGGTTATACACTGTAGTGCTTTCTGAATACAAACTTAAGATTCACATAATACACTGGTAAACCTGAGTGAAGCTCAGCTGGGGACAACCTGAGTAATAATGAAAGAAAAATACTGAGTGGTGCACACATGCTTTTAAAGAGCATTTTGCTTTGTAGGGCCAAAAGTGTGCGTAAATCCTACAAATTCCTTTTGCATGCGAACAACTACAAATGTTCTTGCTATATGAAAGACATTCCTTTGAATCAGATCTCAAGATAGCTTTCTAATCCTCCATCATATCTCACCTTATTTAGTGATTTACCAGTATAAACATGTGTAAACGTATAATATGCTTTATTTTTGATTTAAAGTAATATTTGTTGGTTTTTTTTTTTTTTGTATTTTACATATTATTTTATAATGAAAAAATGGGTTTTCTCCTAATGTCCTGGCAACAGATCAGCAGAGTAAACTGTAAAAGAAGATAATCCCCTTCAGTAAAAATCAATGAATACTTACAAATTTTTAACTTTATTATGCAGTCACATTGCAGAGGAACACTTGATATCTGCAGGGTTTGACTGTTTTTAATGTAGAACATGAGTGTTTCCTTCATGTTTCATATCTCTTTCAGAGAAGACATGCTTTTTCCATTGTTCTCCAAGCTCATTAAAACTTGTATGCATTAACACCAGTAACTTTTATTTCTCTTTATGTCATTTCTTGGTGCTATTCTAAACAACTTTAAATGTTTCCTTGGAGAATGTGGGAGTCAACTGCACTTCCAGATTCTGTCTGGATAAACAAGTTCAGGAGGAAGAAAAGCAGAGCATCTTCTGTTATTGATATATGTACTGTCTTCCTGAAGTAACATAGCTGTGTTTGTAGCACTGCACGTATCTTTGCAGGAACTATTAATGGTTCCTTGCAAACGCGATCCTTTATGTACTTCAGTCAAGCATTGAATATCAGACTTAGGGCAGAGTAACTGTGTGAAATGTTAATGTTCCTCTGTTACACAAAATGTCAAGCTAAATGATGTAATGTCCCCTTTTGGCTTCAATCTAAGAATCTGTATTTGGCTAACTTTACTTGGCTTTTCTTGCTAAGGATGTTTGCCAGACAAGACTGCAGTCCTTACTGTTTTATTTGTTTCTTTTTTTCCTTAGTTTTATTAGCAAGCAGAAAAATTCTAGCTTAATTAGCACAGCACTTAGCTGCCTTTTTTGTGGGAGCATACTTCTTTGATTACTTTTCTGATGTAGCTAATATTGTTTAAAAATGTAAAGCTGTAAGTAAGCAAGGGAGGTGAACTAAAATTTCACAGAAGCAATAGTTTGATTGTTTTGCTACAGATAGCTTTTGTTCTGGAAAATTTTTGAAATTGAAGGTAATTAAATTACGTAAGGAAGATGCTTTCATTTTACATCTGATCTTTTTTAACTTAGGTGACTAATTCTTACATATGATTCTTCCAGTTAATTATGAAGGCATTGTCAGAAACCTCACAGTAAGTATTGTCTTATCTGCTGCTCTAGCTTTATTTCTACTAGGCATTTTGTAGCATCAACTATTTTCTAAGCTGCTAAAATGACATCAGGACTTTGAGTCAGTGACTTTCTACATTCTATAAAGTTAACAACATAAAAGTAATTCCATGTAGGAGAAGGCCAAAGTTTATTAGGGTATCATATGGCTGTATCTGGTTGTGTATTAACTAAGGTTTTGTTTTCATTTGTTTTCACTAACTCTTACCTAATGCTATAATCACGTTGCTCTTTAGAACTTGTGCTTCTGGACCACACTGGCTGAAGGCTACAATAATGTAAATCTTAACTCCATTTCCTGGATGAGCATAAGATTAGCTTGCTCACACCTATTTGATAAACAGCTTTTAGTTGGGTAGTGATATCTTTTTGTCAATTCCAGCTTGAACTTTGCTATTCCTGATTCTGTTCTCATGCCTGCACCATAACCTGTTGTTAGCTTCTCAGTTGTGCTGACACTGCTGTCAGTGAGAGCTAAGCTGTTTGTATAGGTGAATTCAAAGTTCTACTGTTTCAGTCATGTTGTTCTTAACAATGAATGGATCCTAAGCTGTCAGAATAAAATGACTGTCCTGATTTGAGTATCTGTGACTCTAATATTACAGAAATATAGAATTATTTTACTGGATACGCTCCTACCGCTTGAAAGTATCATAATGTCTCAGTGTACAGTTTGGTTCTGTACAATTGTAGGCTGTAAGTAAAAAAATAACAAGAGTAAATGATATTAATAATCCCATATAAATATTCTTTTAATAACTGTTGATTGCAAAACCAGTTCGTATTTGCTATATATTTATTAATATTTATGTGTCCTGTTACTCCAAACATGATGTAGTCCCATTGTTCTTAGAAGAAACTACTGCAGACCCTTTGTGAGAGAAGTGCTAAGAACTCTGCATGAAATTGTGATTGAATGTGCATTTTATATTTTAATTTTAAATATTTCAGTGCATAGAACCAAATCAGCCTTTCAAAGCTTATATGAAACAGTTTCTACCCAAGCGTTTCCATTATGCCAATAATGACCGGATTGAACCACTGCACTTTTATTTAAATTCCCAGTGGCAACTAGCTAGGTAAGTTACAGTTTTATGTACTTGATTATACAGCAAAGATATCATTGTTTTCTCGTAGTCTTTGACTTCCAGGTGTATAGAGTTAAATGATAGCTATTGGAGCCTGGAATTCTTGTTTGTGTAAGCAAAGAGATGTTGCAAAGAGAAGCCAAGCTTTTTTGGGTGAGTTTGTGCTCACCTGAGGAGGCTCAATTCTAATCTCACAGCTATGGATACTCTCCTGATTGAGTATGCTGGTAGTGCAAATGCTTAATCACAGATGTTAGAAACTAAGGTCCCCCCTGTCTCATGAACATCTTGCCATGCTTTAGGAATTTCCAAAGTGAGTCCTGGTAAGCATGCGTGTAACTGCTGTTGTTGAAGCAGTCATGTGAATGAGCCATACTGAACATACTGTTATCAATGATTACACTACATATTCTGACCACTGAACTTAACAGTTCCCATAATGACATCTGCTGTAACGACGCAGTTTTAAACACCTCTGTGATACTGAAAGCCCATGTATTCACTAAGTCCTGTTGTGTAACAATGAAATGTGTACAAGTCTTGCAAATCAGGTTTGAGTTTCTGAAAATAAACACCTTTCAATAATGTATGTGGAACAAACGTATGTTTGAGACTTGTTTTTACTAGACTACAAGATGCCCAGCTGAATCCTCTGAAGTACATAACTATTTATTTTGTGTATTATCAAGTTCTTTTACTCAAATGCCAGTAAAGTGATGATTTCTTAGCCTGAGAACAAATATTTTCTTCACGTGTCATCTGATTTTTGATTTTGAGTGGCTCTAAGACAGACCTTTATGAATTCCAGAGGAGTAATATTTGTGGAGGATTCAAAAGGCATTTTTTCTAGACCGTGAAGACTTTCTGTTCCCTGTGGAAAACCTCTAAAATCTTTAAATAGCAAGTAAACAGTGCATCACTGAATGTTTTTTAGGCTGATGAAGTTTGTAAAGTGTGAGTTATGTAAATTGTGAATTTTTAATAGGAAACCGCTTGAGATTAAAAGTTGCACAGGTGGATTCCATGGCTCAGATAATCGTTTCCCAAGTATGCAGGTAAGGTTTGAAAACTTATATTGGCTTTTATTTTCAGCATCTTCTGATTATGAATGTTGTGGTTGCTGAAGCTTGAGATTTATTTATTGTTGAGATCTGGCGCTATTCAGTCCATGCCGCAGAGATTCAACTTCTGCTGATGAGAATATAAATATGTGCCCATTTTTTGTTGTTGTTGTAACATTAAAAACAGGAAAAGAGAACTTATCTTTTCAAATTTTCAAATATGGGAATCATAAAATACAAGAGAATTCAAATTGAAAGGGATCTCAGGAGGTCTCAGTCCTATCTGCAACTCAAAGCAGAGTCAGCTGTGAGATGAGACAAGATTACTCAGGATTTCGTGCAATTGAATCTTGAAAACTCTCGAGTACAGTGACTGCACAACCTCTTAGGCAGCTCCATTGCCTTACTGCTCTTTTGTCCTTATGGTATAAATGGGTTACCAATACTCAGACTGAAACTTTCTTGTTTCAAGTTATGCCTATTGTCCCTCTGCCTCCCACCATGTAGCACTGAGGAACATGACCCTTAACAGCATCCTTTAGCCAGTCAAGTCTGGTCTCTACTCACCTACAGATTTTGGTAGCAACCACTGTGGAGTGACAGCCTGTCTAATGCTTACATCTCAGAAAAAGAACAAGAAAAGAAAAAAGCCTGTTTTTTCCACATAGCTATGAAATCTGAGACAATTGAATTGTTTGCAAAGAGCACTGAGACGTGTTGAATGCAAAGCATGCATCCTTGTTTAATATCTGTGCAGCACAAATGGATGCAAGCTTTACTTAAAAAAAAGCTGAATATCTGAAGGTAAGTTTAAAAACAATCTTATCATAAGTTGAGTGTAAGCATTTGCTGCCCTCACCCCCTTGTTTTTCCTGCTGCAGCAAACCCTGCTCTATGCTAGTGTTAACTTTGTGTTGCTGCGGAGTTAAGTAGGTCAGGGAACTGAATCAAATGAAAAAGAGCCAGGAAGAAAAAATATTAAGTGTTTTGAGCTGGCTGAGTTCCTGGATTGGGTTCACTGTTTGGCTACACAATTGCTTGTGCCAGCCCAATTCAGGAAGTGGTGCAAGAAGAAGTGATAGAAGTCTTGGATCTTGCAATTGCTTCATCCATTTAAAGCATTACTACCAACAGATGTTTTCACAGCCTTAAATTAAAAGCTCCCAAATTGTTTACAAGGCATGCAAAGTGATGGTTATTTTGGCTCAACTTTTCCATTAAGTCATTTAAGTCATTTGAGAGAATGATGTTCTTCAAAAGCAGAGGGAAGCAAAGAACTTCATAAATGGCTGAAGGCGTCTTTTAAAGGCAGCAGTGAGACAGAACTGGGTTTCCTAATACTTATTGACTACTTCTTAAAATTATTCCTACATCTTTTCAAATATCTGATTATGTGTATTTTACTGGAAAAATATTTACTTCTTTAAGAAAAGCTTGCTTTTAACTTGACCTGTGCTGTGTTGCTAAGGATAAGTTCCTAGAAAAAAAAAAATCGGGATGTGAAAATATTTTCAGTTTCTGCCTGTCTTTAAGAGACATCCCCTTTTTTCTGTGAACCCTAGGCTATCTTTATTGGTTTTGGACCAGGATTCAAATTTCAGACGCAAGTTGATCCATTTGAAAACATTGAAGTATATAATTTAATGTGCGGTAAGTACAGTTGATGGGGGTCTTCTTTGTTTGTTAAAAACAAAATCTTTTGGGTGTCATAAATCTTTTGATAATGAACTTTTAAATGTCCTTAGAAAATTATCTTTAAGACTTTCTGCCAATTTTCACTAGTACCTGAGAAAGGCTCAGCTTCTAAAGGACTAATTGCTATTGAGGCTGTGCTGTTCAGGCCGCCTGTATCTGTGTTTTCCACCAGTCACTGTGAGTGTTCCTCTGACCTGCTCCAAAGCTGACATTTTGACTCACTACTATTAAAACTACCTACACTACCTTCCTCCTGCCAAAAACACACCCTGCCTTTCTTTCTCCTGTTTAACCAGAGGCTTACTTCAATAATGAAACCTTATTCTGGCAGAGCAGAAATAATTACTGTAGTATGAGAATGGAGGTATGGGTTCAGCTGCCAGGCAACTCATTTCTAGGAAGTCAGAGTCATGCTCCGCTGCCCCATCCAGTTTTTCATACACTTGAACAATCCTTGTACGTTCTACTACGTGTATTCTTATTTGTTATTTTCCTTTATCATATTTTCAATCTTTTATTGCCTTGATTTAGATAGGTTTTCAATTTAGTTAACTGAAATTGAAATTGATTGATACAGTATACTTTCTTGATTCATATAATAAGCCTTCTCCCAAATTCGTTGATGCCTGTCATTCAATTTATGTATTGGGGGTTTGGATGTTTCCCCATCCATTCTCATTCTCTAGTGTCACAGCTGTTTTTTCATCTTTCAATGAATGGTAACTATCTCAATTAGCCTACAGTCCCATGACTTCAGAGTCTCACTCTAAAGCTAGTCATCTCTTTAGCTGCAGAACTGCTGTGGTTAGGTTCCCCATTTCTCTATGATTTTTCACTGCACCAGAGAAGGGGGGTTCATTTCAGAATATCAGACACCTTGCTGCCCTCCTTTTTTTCACCCTTTCAAATACAATGTTACTGTTACTTTCTGCGTCCCTTCTTTGTCCTCTCTTTCATGATTTCTCCAGAAATCCATTGCTGTTTTTTTCTGCCGAGTTCACTTATTCCCCTGGAGGTCTTCACCTGTTTCCATTATCTCCTGCCTCCTTCTCTCTCTTACCAGGATCCATGCTTGCTCTAACACCTGCTTCTGTGAGAGACAATTTGTTACCAAAGGGTTTGATCCAGAAAGCACTTAACGGGAGCACTGCACATGCTTGAGATCAGTGACAATAATCAGGTATACCATATTTAAGCCATGTGTTTAAATTCTTTGCTGGAATAGGAAACAGGCTACTGTCAGAAAGTATGCATCTCACACCCTTGTGTGCTTTGATGTCTTTTCATGTTGTAGTTGATTTCTTTGAACCTTGTTCTAATGCTCCCCCATTCCCTTCCGTATATGCTGTGTGGCAGTCTTCACTGACGTCTCATAGAAGCAAGTTCAGTGGCAGATCAGATTTCTTATATTCACTCATCGATGTCCAGATTTCTTCCATCCTGTATAGAAGGAATTAGAAGCCAGCACCTTTACTTTTAGATAGAAAATGATGAAATGAGGCAACTTACTAAAACTTTTCCTTGCCCAGGGCCTTAGGCACCTTCTGGACTGCAGAAAGGCATGTTCTTTCAGTCAGGTCCCTGAGATTTTTCTTGAAATACTCTGACTGCACCTTCTTCCAAGGGCAGCCAAAGAGAAATACTGTTTGCATTTGTGCAGCATGTCAGCACTTAAAGCATAAACATCAGATATGTACAACTGATTGTCTTGTCTGAATGAAGGAATTTCACCTCATGTTTTCTGAAGAGTTCAAACTGCTAGACTTCACAGAATTGCAGTACAGCTTGGGTTGCAAGGGATCTAGCCTGATCCCAGTGTGTGGCAACCCTGACCATGGCAGAAGGTTGGAACTTTAAGGTCCCTTCCACCCCAAGCATTCAGTGATTCTGTATATGTGTTATGTGATTTTTTTGTGCTTATTCTGTACCTCCTTGCAAGCAGACTAATTCCATCCTGAGCCCTACCTGAGAATATATATATATTGTCTTTTAAAGTGCTTACATTGTTTTTCCTTTCAGTTGTTCTGAATAGCAAGCAGTGCAGGATTATTTCATTATTATCTTGTAATCAACCATAATTGCTATCACAACACAAGCAGCAATGTATTATAGTGTGTTTTGTCCTGTGACTTGAATTCTTTCATAGACTTGCTTGATTTGAAGCCAGCCCCAAACAATGGAACCCATGGATGCCTAAATAATCTCTTAAGGAATCCTGTTTACACCCCTCACCATCCCAAAGAAACAAGCCATCCTTCTGAATGCTCTTTTGTGGGACAAAGAACCTTTCCAGTGAGCCTTGGCTGCTCCTGCAGGATAGCAGTACGTACCGAAATGGTTGAAGTCATCGAGGCATTTGTCTCTGTTGTATTCAGAGTGAGACTCTGGATTCTCTAGTATAAATATTTATCTCGTAGTTTTGCTTCCTGTTTTTTTTTTTTTTGTTTTTTTTTTTTTTTTTTTTGATCCAGTCTCAAAATCATGTCTTGCCTGGAGTTAGAGAGCCTATATTTGCATGTTCATTTTTTGAGGTTTCCTAAGTAAAGCAACATTCAGCTCTAAAGAGTGTGGAAAACAGAAGCAAACTTTGATGGGAAAAGCATTTAGTTATTACTTGGTTCACTTTACTATGTTGAAATTTCCTTTCTGTGACTATGTTGTATGCTTGGGATTGATTTTCAAAGATGTTGATACACTTGTGGCAAAAACAGTGCGTTTCTGCAATTCTCCGTAGCTCCTCTGCAGTCCCTGTCTGTGAGTTTTGTACAGGGTTAACTTGCAAGTCAGATGTGTTATGTTTATTATTGTAAGTGGAATATAAATTGCTTTGTGAAACACATAGTAAAAAAATCAATGTTTTTGCTTTATAATTACAGGGCTTGCCAGTAAGAGATTTTCATCAGCGTTTAAATCTTACTGGAACAGAAGGTAAGACATTTAGCTTGTAAAATAGAATGAAAATATAAAGGGGAGGATAATTAAAAATGTAAAATATTTGATATCTAAACTTCTGAACAAATATCAAGTATATTGTTAAAAATTCTTTGAACTACTCTTTGGGGTTACAACTCTGTCATGTATATGTAGGATTCAGATACAATCCTACTGAACTGTTCTGGAGTACGTGTAGCTGTGTATATGTGTCTTTATGGTGCATGTTATTATCTGAAATATTTGAACTTTCCAACACTGAAATAATGAGCCCTTCAGAATGAGAAGCAAAAGTGGTGAATGGATAACTATGTGATAAAAAATCCCTGTAAATATTGATGTCATGTTGGCAACATCTAAAGAAGTACAGAATATTTTACATGATCTGGTTATCACGTGGTTTTAAATCATTTTTTGCTGTGCTAATACTGTATTTCAGTTCTGTGGGCACACTTGTGCCAAGTTTGAGCTGCAGTTTGCAAGGCCATATACGTATTTATAACTTGTAAAGCAAAACACATTAATTAAATAATGGAAAACAAGTTGGAATCTAGCCCTTCATGCTAATACCTTAATAAATGGAGTCATAGCAGTTAGATGGTTGGAAAGGAAAATAAGTTGATAGAAACCTTGCTAGGTGTTTGCTCATGGAACCTTGTTTCTTAAGCAAATAATCTCTGTATTTGTTGAGAACCTGCTGTAGCTCACTGTTAAGAATTGGATTTATGTCAGCTACAGGCAGGATCCAGTGCTTGATGCTTATTCAGAACTAATTTAAGGCTTCTGTTGACTTGGGTAGTTTGTCCTGGCACAAAAAGTGAATAGTTTTCTTGAGCATTTTCCATTGACAGCAGGGCATCTTGTTAAAGTGTGTCCCAGAGACTTTTAAAAAATCACTCATTGGTATTGCAACATGCATAAGAGCAGTGAAATAAAATCCAATTAGTAGCATACGGCAGCAGGTGCTTTATTCATAGCGTGTAAGTAGTTTATCTGAAACAAACTATTAATATGTAGGTAGAAGCCTGAGTGCCCTGCTGAATATGGCTTTGGAGAAATATGCCAGGCGTGTAATATGTTTTAGAACCCATTTTGTAAAAAATTAACCAAAGGTTCTAAACTACACTTCTGAAGCACTAGGATTTTAGCTTGGATTATCCTAGGTTACCGCTGATCTTAGTATAAGCAATTTGCTTTTAAGTCGTATGAATCTTGCACTTATTACATGCATTTCTTCCATCTCTAACAACACCTTGTCTATCAGCCAGCCTCCATACTCCTTGAAAGTATTCAGTTTATTGATTACCTCTGCATATTCTGACACTGTTTGTTATAACTTGACAGCCATATAAGAGCAATTAACTACTGCTTTTTTAAGTTTTATGGAAAAAGAGAACAAACAGTCAAGCCTAAAATGTTTGTCTTTTCCATGATGGGTAGGGAAATAAATGTCATGAACTTGACTTCATTTTTTTTGTTTTTTAAATTTGGAATTGAATTCCTCATTTAAAACAATTGCCTTGAAGTTGAAGATTTGTGGATGGCAGTAACCTACTCAATGGTAAATATACCTGAAGCTTTGGCCCCCTTCTTTATAATTCCATACATTTAAGAATCAAAAACATTTGCATATTCAGTAGTGAAGCAATATTTTTTATTATTTTGAGATGTTTTCATGATGTGCTAGTTTTTCTTAGTTTTTATTTTACACCAGAGAACTGGAAACTTGAAAATATTATTTTTTTTGTTGTTTCTACCTAAATAAATATTCAGTCTTTTGATGAAATTAATGTTTATCTTCAAAAATTCGGAACCTTTTTTGACGTTTTTGGACTGCATTAGGTGAATGCAGGAGCATGTTTCTTACGATTCTATTTTGTTACTTTTTTTTTTTCACTATTATTTTAAGAATCTTAAGAAAAAATACACTGTAAAGTATTTATGTTGCTAACTCTGCTTTTCTGTTTAGCTTCTTTCTAATGACTATCCCCTCTTTTGATCCCACATACATTGTTTCTGTTACAGTTCTGTTACAGTTTCTGTTTTAAAGGAAAGTCTTCACTGCTCTGTTGGATGTGGCAGTTGGTGAATAGACATAAACAGGCACTGCCCTAGGCAAGGATCTGGCAGAAACCCTTAGAGATCTTAGCATCTTAGAGATGCTTCTTTTTTTTTTTTTTTTTTTTTTTTTTGTATGCAAACATTGTAGAGAAGTGTGATCTGAGAAAGGAGGGGGGGGGGGGAGAAAGGGTTTCATGACCATCACAGTCATAGAATCCTTAAAGTTGGAAGGAACCTTTTAAGGTCATTTGGTCCAACCCCCCTGAAATGAACAGGAGTACCTGCAGCTAGATCAGGTTGCTCAGAGTCCAATCCAGCCTGACACTCAGTGTCTCTGGGGCCAGGGTATCCACCGTCTCTCTGGGCGACCTGTTCCAGTGCCCCACTACTCTTATTGTAAAAAACTTCTACCTTATATCCAATTTAAATTTCCACTCCTTTAGTTTGAAACCATTTCCTCTTGTCTTATCACAACAGCCCCTGCTAAAGAGTCTGTCCCCTTCTTTCCTACAGCTCCATTTTAGTCCTCACGCATCTGAAAATCTGTTATTTCACTGTATCATTCATTTAAAGGCCAATGAAATGTAGAGCCATAAATGTCATTTCTTCAAATAGCTTTGTGCTTTAAACTAAAACAGCCCCTTCAGCAGATTTGAAATCACCACAATTAGTTTGTTTCTCAGCTAAATGTTAAGTAAAAGCAGATCCCACACGTGTATTTATATCAAAGCACAAAATCAACTATGACTAAAATTTGCATTTTATATCCATCTACTATTTTAAAATGTCAAAATGTGTTGTTTTAAATGCACTGTAAAACTGAACATTGTACATTTGAGTTATGTATGTTGGCATATTTCTTTATATTGGTATTGTCAGTTAATTTCTTGCCTTATAGAAACTACACCTTTGATACAAGAATAGAATTTTTCGTTTTTTGTTTTATTACTACGATTCCTCTATTTAGCAAGTAGAAATCAGGGCAATTTTAGGTGTATAAAAGAGTAAGGTTCTCAACAACCATTATCAATTGAAATGTAACTAGCATTATATCTACTCCAGTTAAGAAGATAGAGACACTCACTTTGCCCTACGGACGGCCCAGAGTTCTGCAGAAGAAACACAATTACTGCCTCCTTTACCATTACCGCTATGTAAATGGATACAGCAAGGACTACAAGATGTCACTGTGGAGTTCATACACCGTTAACAAAAATGTAAGTATCTGAAGAAATGTTAGAAACAACATTGAAAGCTAAAAAGACTGAATGACAGCTATTCCCAACCACTTTTTGGAATAAGAGTTGGCTTTGACTCCTTTCTTCTTCTTGGCATAAGCTTTTGCCTCTGGAGGGAACAGATCCACCAGGAAGTGAGGAGACCATTGCCACAGAGACTGAGAGATCCTGTGAATCTGCATTTACTCCACTGCTTGGCAATGTAGGCCTGCTATAGCAGTCTGCCAGATAAAGCAGTGTATATAATAATGTAGGACCCTTTTGAAAAGATAATCTCTGAGCTATCTGTAACCACTGATGCCTTGATTGAATCCTTCCCTCAGAAGATCATTCTGATTGAGTTTAAAGTTGTTGATTAATCTAGACTTTGCCGTCCTGAACCATGTGCTAAGATGTTCATGCAGATTGTTGATGTTAAGAATGAAAGTTTTTCAGATTGGTTTTCCAGTTTGTAGAAAATTTAGAAGCCAAGGCATGCTTGAAGTGAAATTAGGACTGTAGAAGATGCTTTTTAGTTTGATTATCTGGGCTGTACAGGTTTTAAATAATGGCCATTATAAGTAAACCAAACTAAGCTCTGTCAAGGTTTGCTTTATCCTGAGTTTCTTGAGAGGTCAGTGGCTCAAAACAAACAGTTATTGTAACAAGTGGCCCATTGGAGAGAGATGGCTGCCTCTGACTCTTAGCCTAAGCGTATGCATTCAGACAAGATCAAGTTAGCTTTAGTAGGGACCTCCCAGTTTTCCTTTGGAAGGGGATATTATTCTTAACTGAAATACTGCAGTTTTGCTTATTTTATTTTATTTACAAAACATGTGCAGCAAATGAGAGGCCTTGGTAAAATAGGGACAACATTTGAATCTTAAGCCTCTTTGCACCACTGAAAGCAGCCGTGGGTAAATATTTAGAATTCTGCAGTCCCCCACATTGAACAAAATATTGCAAGGCAGCTATTTTAATTTTAATTTTCTAGTGATACTTTCTTCTTGTTCAATAGGACAATTGGAATTCTACTGTAGAAGATATTTCCAGCTGTTTACACAAGGATCTTCGTATTCCTTCTAATCATAACCAGACGTGTTCATTTTACAACAATCATCCTCGACTAACTTATGGATTTCTTTCTCCTCCAAGTAAATACATTGCTTTCTTTGTACACCACATGTGACTTAAGTAGTTTGTAATGCAGTAATATCTTCTTTTATTGATATTTCTGATTAAGAACTTGAAGCAGTAGTTGCTGAATTATTATAGTTCTTTTTAGCATATGAGAAAGGAAAACATTGCACATGCATCAGCAGTTGTTGAGTAGTCCAAGGTCATTTAGTTTTTCCTGAAAGCTTTTCAACTTGTCTGGTTTCTAATGTGGCATCTCATAGAAGAAACTGGAAGAAATGTGTAAACCTTGAGTCAAGTCTGGCAAACTAATAAACTGCAAATTCATTTTGCATGACCTCCATTAGTTGGAGCTACCCAAAGTAAAATAGAAACATTTGTCTGTAAATGTAAAAATGTCTTGATTTAAGTTTATTTTATGTTTGAAATTTACCATTGTGTGCATACGTGACTTTTGGTAAAGGGACTCAGTATTTGATGTAAAGAGTGCAGGTCTGATTCTCAAAAATGTATTTTAAAATATGGTTAGCTTTTTACAGAGGTTATATTGCATGTAAACTGGTGCTGGTTTGATTTGGAAGCATTTTACACTGGTTTTACTGCTAAAGCATTGAGTGAAAGTTATTTTAACATCCATACAAAGTGCTGTTTGCAAAGCTCAAAGAAAGCTATTCTCATGCCTCAGGAAGTGAATTTTATTCCCTTCCCCACTGCTCAAAAGTCTGTTTGGATATTTTAAAATACTAAAATAATGTGGACACTGTATACCTTCCAAGTGCAATTACTGTTGCTGCTGATGAGATTATTTTATTTTGGACCTGATCAGCATATGCTGAAGTCAGTATTTACGCATCAACTTTGAAAAGTGAGTTTAGGTCAGCTCCACCTTAACATCATAGCATTGATCTTTAATCTTGTATTTTTGTGCTTTTTGGTTTTAGATTTTATGACAGATGCAAAGAAATCTCATTATGATGCCTTGCTCACCAGCAACATTGTGCCAATGTATCCTGCATTTAAAGGTATTTTCTTTATATGTGTATTTGAGTGTAAGGCTGCAGTCTTTTTACTTACTTCCAAACACCACAAATAATTTCAATTTAGCTGTGTCTGTGAAATAAGACCTTCCCAGACCCTGAATTTCTTACATCAGTGAAAACTTCCTGAAGTAGGTCTTATGATCCTTATGAAAAAGGCCCAGCATTATTAGCTTATGGCTAGTTACACACTGGTGTGGCATAGACGTCTTTATTTTATGACCGACATTTTTATCTGCATTTCCCTACCTACCTAAACAAGGTTTTATACAGTATCTTCTAGATAACCCAAATGCCAGTTATGTCATAGAATCATCATCATAGAGTGGTCTGGGTTGAAAAGGACCACAATGATCATCTAGTTTCAATCCTCCTGCTATGTGTAGGGCTGCCAACCACTCAACCAGGCTGCCCAGAGCCACATCCAGCCTGGCCTTGAATGCCTCCAGGGATGGGGCATCCCCTCACTGCAAGAAAGATATTGAGGCCCTGGAACGTGTTCAGAGGAGGGCAACAAAGCTGGTGAGGGGTCTGGAACACAGGCCATATGACGAGAGGCTGAAGGAGCTGGGAATGTTCAGCCTGGAGAAGAGGAGGCTCAGGGCAGACCTCATTGCTCTCTATAACTTCCTGAAGGGAGGTTGTAGTGAGCTGGGGGTCGGCCTCTTCTCTCGTGTCATTAGTGATAGGACCAGAGGGAATGGCTTCAAGCTACGGCAGGGGAGATTCAGGCTGGACATTAGGAAGTATTACTTTCCAGAAAGGGTGGTCAGGCACTGGAATGGACTGCCCAGGGAGGTAGGTGGTGGAGTCACCGAGCCTGAGGGTGTTCAAGGAAAGACTGGATGTTGTGTTGAGGGACATGGTTTAGTGGGAGCTATTGGGAATAGGTGAACGGTTGGACTGGATGATCTCTTAGGTCTTTTCCAACCTTGGTGATTCTATGATTCTATCCACAACCTCTGTGGGTAACCTGCTCTAGTGCATCACCACCCTCTGTGTGGAAAAACTTCCTCCTAATATCTAACCTAAATCTCCCCTGTCTCAGTTTAAGACCATTCCACCTTGTCCTATCACTACCCACCCTCATAAATAGCCATTCCCCTTCGTCTTTATATGCTCCCTTCAAGTACTGGAAGGCCACATATGACAGTAAGTTAAATTCATTTCTGTTTTAGGAACGTCTCTCAAAGTCAGATGAGTTTCCAGGCAGAAATTAAGAGTCTCTAAAACTGAGAAAATAGGAAAATAATCAGATTTCTAATATAAGATATGGGCTTTCCTGGGTGAAATTAAGCATGAGATGGTTGGCTGAGGGAGGTTAAGCATATTCTTAATGTAAAGAAGCGTGGCACTTCCTCTGGAGGGAGAGGAAAAAAAAAACAACAAAAAAAAAAACACAGTCATTTCCTCTTAAAGATAATTAAAACGAAAGAGGTAAGAAGAGGCTTCAGGTACATATAAATTGAAATTTTCATGAAATGGAGATGTGGGCATATATGCTAGCCATTCGAACCTTGATAATGAGGCAAGATACAGTCATGGTTTTCTCTCATCTTCCCTTTTTAGCTTCTTCATACCTTGGTTTCCATGAAAGAAGCCCAAGGCCGTAGGGGAGCAGTGTCACTATGTTCAGTCAGGTTTGTGGTTAGGGTGACTGTGAAACCAGAATGCCAGGAGATGCTGCTGCTCAGGTAGATTAAAACTATGAAGACCTGTATTTTCCTAGGATAATATATTATGTATAGTATACTATTTTCCTAGCTTACCATGCCCATCAGTACTCTACTGGGAACAGCACAGTTCTATTAATAACTCCTATCTTGGAGATGATGTATCTCATTTCCATTACTTTATTCTAGTGTTATGGAACTACTTCCATCAGTCCCTGCTGCCTGGGTATGCTGCAGACAGAAATGGTGTCAATGTAGTAAGTGGTCCTGTGTTTGATTACGACTCTGATGGGATCTATGATACCCCAGAAAAGGTGAAAAGGTGAGCTGCTTTCCCATTGTAATCCTTTGCTTCTTTTCTCCATTAGTAGTCACAAAGTAATTTTGATCCTTGTTAGCAAGGAAAGCATCTTGCTGAGACTGATCCTTGGCAGGTCTTACCAGTTCAGAGAGAAGCAGTCATATGGACCTAAATCAATTGAGCTGTGTAAAGCTGAGAAGCAAACAAAAAGCAGAAAGAATAAGCATGTACTAGAAGTGTGTCATCCTGAAACACTGCCTCTAGAACTGGATGAAGCAGGGGCTTACCCATGGTATTGTGGCTTATATTAATGAGTCTGTATATCTGGTGGTGTTCTATTACTGAGTTGTCAGCACAAGTGTACTAGTTACTCCCAGATGGAAAAACTGGTTCAAGACAACAGATAGGTGATAAATTCTTGCACCTTTTAAAGTCAGTTCTTTGTCACACCTCACCATTTTGGGCCTACAAGCTGAACTTGATATGCAAAACATTAATCCAAAATATGCTGTTAACTTTGATTACAGATTAATTTTACCTCCAGATCCAAGCTTTCTTCAGACTAACTACATGGGTTGCTAAAAAACAGTGTACCACAGTACAGCTGATTACTGCTATTTGCTCTTTGTACAGGAATTAACTTACTGACTTACAGGAATATCTTCTGCGTTTCAGACACCCTGGTAACTCAGAAGTTCCCATTCCTACTCATTTCTTCATTGTGCTGACTACTTGTAAAAATACTTCTGAAACTCCTTTGAAGTGTGAAGGATCTCTAGATGCCTTATCTTTCATTGTACCTCACAGAGAAGACAATAGTGAAAGCTGTGCAGTAAGTAGTCCATTCAGTCTCCATAAAGCCAGGCTTGAGCTCATTCTGCTTGAGTATCAGTGACCAGCTAATTAAAGGCTGTAAAAACTCTACAGTTTGTCAATCTTCTTGAGAGGGAATACAATATTTTTGTAAACAGAATTACATTAAAATGTGTACATATGCTTAAATGGGGAAAGTTTCCTGTTCAAAGACTTACAGATAGCTGAGTAGAATCAGGAGTATGTTGAGAGAATCAGTGTGATGCATGCATAGTTTTCAATAGCAGCAATATCCAGTCATATTATTTGAGAAAGGTGATGAACTTCTAGGAGAGGATGAGTCATCCACAAAAGAGATCCAGTGTTAGATCAAGTGTATACCCTAAAGGAGAAGACAATTTCTTGAAGAGCACTGATTGCTTCTATTTCAAGTACTTGGGCATTATGATGGGAACGTACATAGCTATGCTCCTTATAAACCAGAACAAAGCATGTGAAGTGCTATCCTACAGGGAGGATGTACACAAGTAACTGCCCACTTAAAGCAAAGTTCCCAGCAGTAGCTTTATCATAGAAATGCTGAATAGATGTTGGACCTTCCCTGCCACTCCTCATTATCACCAGCTTCCACTGATGCAGCTGCAGGTTCTGTACACTTGAGGAAGTAACAGTAAGTACTAGATTTGTACATTTGTACAAGCTTATTATTTGTAGAATCCAGTGCTTTCTATTTGTTTGCTGCCAGTTACTGCTTTGTCTGTCATCATAAAAAAATGAAAATATCTTTTACTAATTGATTTAAATCTATATCAGAAAAAAGAACATTTCACAAATTCTTTTCCTCCTCTTTCCTATTAGGATGGGAGGTCTGAGTCGCTGTGGGTTGAAGAGAGAATGAAGTTTCACATAGCTCGGATCAGAGATGTAGAATTACTTACAGGACTCAGCTTCTATCAAGACAGAAAACAGCCAGTATCTGACATTTTACAGTTAAAAACGTATTTACCAACTTTTGAAACTGTCTGATTTTTCCTATGTAATTTTTGTCCATTTTACAACAGATATGTAAATAGAATTTTTAATTGATGATTTTTTTTTTTTTAAATAAGCTGGAACATTTATTGAGACCAAAATGCAGTGGGGAGGAAAGTGGGAGCCATATTTGTATCTCAGGGACTCCTGATGGACTATGTATATAACACAGGGTGGCAGCTCCTGTTGTTCACCCTTGAATATGGTAGAACAATGGCCATTATTAAATGCTGTCAATATTTGATCATTGCAGTCTGAGACAAAAACAAAACTATCTTTTACACGCACTGGAGAGGGAGAATTTTTTATAAAGCACAAGTTGTGATCAATGTGGTCAATATTCTAATTAGCAAATATTTTAAAGTTTTAAGAAATAACTGCCTTATTGAGCATTGAAATACAAAAAGCAGCATATTTCCTTGAAGTGTGAGTTACATACTGAGTTTTGGGTCTCGCGTAATAACACAGCATTGTGATACAAGAACCTATATTGAGGTAAGCAGTAAGACTGGTACCCAGCAAGGAATAAACTTGGCTAACAGAGTTCTATTAGCAAGGGTATGCTGGTGCGTTGCTGCCCTCTAGTGCCTCCAACACCGAAGAAGAGTTTGATACATATTCTGCATGTTTTACATGCATCCTCAGAGTGGGCAGGAGCAATCATCTCCCCCTGAAATTCAGAAAGATCCCTGAGCTCTCAGAAATAAATTGCTTCAAATTAAACTTGTATTTATGCCATTTTTGGATTTGGTGTATCATTTAGTCTGTTGTGTTTTGAAATCTACCCCCCCTTTTTTTTTTTTTTTTTTTTGCTCCAAGATAATTTCACACAAAAATTGATGGCAGAATGGTAAAGTGATGACTTCCCATAAAAACAAGTCAGTGCCCACAGGCTGCTCATTGGCAGCAAATAGCCACATTCTCAACACATTTTTAGCTGTTTCCTTTTGCTATATCATCCAAATTCCAGCTCACATAAGTTACCTGTCTTGAATGCAGACACTGCCAGATGCAAATCCAGCAGAAGCAAATAATGAGCTTTCCTGGAAGCTCAGACCACACAAACAGCTGCTATAGGCACTCAGGAGTGTAGTAACTCCCTCTTTCCTAGTCCCCATGCTATCACCTTTGTAACTCTCCCACTCCCTCTGAAGCCAATGAGCCAAAATTGGCTCTGCTATGTATTAAGTATGGCATAGTGAATTATACATCATGTTTGTCTCATTTTAAAAGAAAATACATCACGCACAAGTCTGTTAAAGGACTGAAGACCCTGCAACAGATCAGCGAGGTATTTTACCTTCTGGCTTGGTCAGGGCAAGTTGGAGGCTGGATTCAAAGCCTGCTGAAATCAACAGAAAGCTTTTCTATTAACTTCAGTTTAAGAGGGCAGACATCCTGGGTTTTTTTTTTTTTTTGCTTTAACTAAATGTATTTCTTTGATCTTCTGTTATAAGCATGATTTTTTTTCCTAAGTAGTTTCACTGTGTGAAATTTAAATGTGTTGTAGCAACCTCACTTTAAAACATGACTGTGACAGCATTATTCAGTATAACATCTTTGTAACACTGCACCTGTGATCAATAAAAACATCAGATGATGTATACTGTTTGTGACTCTTTTTATGCCAAATGCTAGTGACTAATTGAATAGTTGTATAGGTATATAACAATCTATTTTGTTTGTTCTGGGATCAAGAAAGTGCTTTAAATCTTTTTAAGTTGAAGATGTCTTCCCTCCTAACTGAAATGTTAGATTCATTATTGGAGGTTGAAAGCATTAAGAAAGATGGTCAAGAACTGCAATGAATTGCTCCTTTAGGAAGACAGTGAATTATCCTAGCAGCTTCTTTTTATAAGTGACAAAAGTTACCAGTAAAGGTACTGTATTAGCTAAGCCTGCCTGTGGAGAAAGAACTATATTGGCTGGCCTCTAATGGAAGAGGGAGATTAAGAGAAGATGACAAAAATATGCAATAGTGAGAATAATTCTACTGTTAAGGTATGGTTAGGACAAAGAGGCTGAAAGTAAGCTTTTTCTAACTCGCCTAAGCTGGAATAATTAGTGGCCATCATTCCAGTTTCCAGGCAAGAGCTGGTAAAAAGTTCCATATACGTCTCATCAAGGTCATATTTGATTCAGATTGACACAGAATAGAGTTTCAACAGAAGGGACTCACAATGAAGTACACCAATGAATCAGTAAGTTTGGGAGATAGCTTTACCTCCTCTAGGGAGGAAATATTCTTAATTTTATTATTACATTTTACATTATGTGAAAGCAGATGACAGATGTTAACACCTTCAGAAAGCAAAGTAAAGTTAAGAGGCATGGATGGCCCTACTCCTGGATAAGGATAGAGCAGGTCATGCCTTAAGGAACAGCTGACTGTTGGTTTGACCTAGGGAAGATTTTGGAAGGGAGGGTGAGAGGCTATGAAAGCTGAGGGTCATTGAGTAAGGGTGGATGGGAGAGGAGTGTGGGATGTGGCCTTGCTAGAGATTCCCACTTTTCTTATGTTCTAACTTACTTGCCTGACATTTTAGGGTGGTGGGGCAGTAGAGAAGAGAACAACTCAGAAATGTTTTCCTAGTGACACAATGCACCTGGAGCTGTGCTGTCAGGGCTGGCTGCTTCCTCCTCCATAGCTAGGAGATAACTCAGTTGATTAGTGCCTGACCCATTTGTTGCTCAGGCTATCCACTGTGTTTAACAGAAAACAAAGCAATACCTCTCTGCTGTGATGTGGGCCTGTTCTGGCAAACATTCCCTCAGAACATCCACTGTGCTCTGAACTACTCCCATACAGCACACTGCAGCTGCTTGGTAGCAGCACCTGCCAGGCCTGCTTGGCCTCATCCTGAGAGTGGGTGACCTGAGTTTCTGACCATCCTTAGCCTTATAAGAGTTGAAGTACAAGATCATCCTTTAAAATACACAGTTATAAACCAGGGAAGAAGGAGCTACCCTTCTGCTGCATAGGAGCACACTTCTCATTTTTCTGGAAAATGAAAGCCAGGAGACAAAAAGGAAGAGCAAAAAAAGCCTAAATCAGTGGCATTTTGATTAGGGCTCACAACTGGGATGGAAGTAGTCTTTTCTGACCTCCCTTCTTCCAAGCTCTATAACAAACCTCAAGATTAAAAATGCCCATGTGCCGGTATACTCTGCTCACAAAGAAGCAAAATCATTTCTGATGCATTCTTAGCAATGCCAGGCAAAGTATTCACAAGTAGGCTGATAGGCATGACAGAAAGAAAAATGGACCTTACCCATCTGGTGAAAGAGCTCTCTAACTATGCAGCACCCCTCCTTAGAAGTAGCCTCAGTCCAATCCATGGTCTCCTTTCAGTGGCTGCTTCTTATATGAGCAGAGGGCAGCTCCATCCTGGGTCCACCCCTTCTGGTCAGGTGGGGAACACAGGTGCAAACAATTTGCCTGTGCTCCCTGGGTCAGCCACCACTTCAACATGTGCTCCATCATCAGTTCGAGCTGTGACCTACTAGTTCCCCTACACCGTATGAGCTACTATCCATCCTACCACTCTGAGGGTGCTTGGGGTGGCCACGCTGAGAGATTTCTTTTATGGCAAAGGTGACTGGGCAGCTGCTATAGTGCCATGCCCACAGCTATACCACTAATGAGGTCAGGAAGCCATCCTGGGGCAAATTCAGCTCTTTTACTGCTGTGCTGTGGAAAACTGTTTTTGCCGTTCTGAGGAACTGAAGGTCAGAATGTGAATCCAATGACTTAGAAGTTCCCAAATGTTTTTGTTTAGATACCATCATTGCTAGTGGCAGCAGCAGCAGCATCTCCTGCTCACCCTCATACACCCTGCAGCCACATCCAGCTGTCTGGGAGCACCACACTGAGGTCGCTTGTGTGTCACGTGTGGTTTGTCTCCACCATAGCTCAGGAACATCTGTATGACAGGAAACCAGTCCAGGTCTGGCATTCTATGACTCAGGCTCCTTTGGGAAGGAGTTCCTCACTGAACTGCCATGAGTCACCACGCCAGCCTACAGAAAAGGCTGCTATGGAGACCATGGACAAACTCAGAATAATTATGGAAGCCTCGAAACAGAATTTAAAGGATGCCATTGCAAATTATCATATTCCTTCTCCACCACAACGTGTTAAATTTGTTGCCACTTATTGCAGATTTAGTCCTTTTTATTTTTAGTTTCTCTGCTCAAATGCAACAAATGCAGTAGGATGGAAAACTGAGTCACCCCCAAAGCTCCTGAATGATCTGCCCATTCAGGAGGCAGCTGAAGTGCCTTTGATTGTGTCCATAGCACATGTGAGGCTCTGCCCTCACTGTTCCCTGTCAAAGCCGTACTTCAAACCAGTCTCCCATCTGCAGATTGAAAGAGAAATTGTTTGTGCCTCTTCCCATCTCCGTGTGCTGGAAGCCTTAGCTTTGCAGGGCATCCAAAATCTGTATCAAAACTCTGGATTTCTAGGTGGTAGAGAGCACACTGCCCAATGATAACAAATTCACTTTCAAATCCTGTACCTGCTGGCTGTGTAAGGTGGCACAGTCCACTGCCAAAACTTAATTATACTCTTTGTTACTGATCTTCTACTAGGTGAAAACTGTACTTAGCTGCTTTACTCTGGAGAAAGTAATCATGTGCACTAGGTTCTGCTATTCAAAATAAATACATGGTTTAAGGAAGTTGTGAAGTTTAATAATCACTTATGAATGCATTTGAATCTGGATAAAAGTGAATGCAGCTGCACTTGCTGGTAGCTGCCCCTCTCCTGGTCTGATGTGAAGTAAAGATCTGTTTCAGTCAGTGTACGTGTTCTAAAGAAATATGGCTCCAGGACTATAGAAATCCAAGCAAACCACTTGGAAAATAATGGACTTTTCTTAGATTTTTGTGAAATTCTTCACATTCTTGTAATTAGCTAACACTCCTACTACAAGTTTTAGAGATGAGAGCATTGGCAAGACTAAATTACTGGGATCCGAAGAATCCAAAATACTCTTGGCAGCTTATGCTAAATAGACTGAGGAAGGGTGTACCGTACTGTACATACTGTGCATCAGATATAGCAGTGGAACTAATTACACTACAGATGGTAATGGTTTTCTTTCCCTGTCCAAATGATCTCAAATCACTTAAAGCTGTGTTGTTAAATCCCAATGTTGGCTTCAAACAGGGCAAAAATGCCTATTAATCTGTATCAACTCTTATCATTGGGTACTGTAGTTGTTGTTGGTATATCTTAAAGAAATTGATGTAAACTTTGAGTTCACATAGTATAAACAAGGCTGCCCATAGCTTCCTGCAAAAAAAAAGGAAAAAAAAGAAAAAACAAGTAAAGAAAGACCCCATGCCCCTAGTCCCTGTATACCGCAAAATCAGAACACTGCAAGCCAAAATATTTGGGATCAATCTGGAGAGGTGGATGGTGGCATGACAACAAACATTCATTACTTCAGAGGAAACTTAGCTAATGGATTGGGAGGTAAATACTGTAAGCTAAGTCAACAAATTTGGCTGCAGATGTCAGGTTTCAGGGCTTAGGACTAGGACTGAATCACTGTTGACATGGAGGAGTGGAGACTTTTAGCAGGGCTGGGCCAGCTGGCATATTCTCAGTGTTCTCAGGGTAAGGCAAACAGATTTTGAAAGATCAAAAAGGACCTTGAGAAAGAAGGCAGCAGTTGTTAGACCTCTGCACCATGTGGCTCTGAGTTGAAATGTCTGTTCAAATGATGTTCAATCTCTATAGACTTGTCATCAGAGAGCTAAGATAGCTTTAACTCTGGAGAAACGATTTGTGACAGCCATATAGTTTCACTATCTGATGAAACTTATATTCAATACACGTAGCTCCTTGTGTGTAGAACCTTGAACACTGAAAATGTGGAGATTCCTGCAACAAGCTAAATGAATCCTTTGGAAAGCAACGATGATGTTTCAAGACCTACCTACAAGGAAGAAGCTTGCGGAGTTTAAAATCAGAGTAAATAAAAATCACACAAAAATGTATATGCTTCTATGATTACATTTGCTACAGTCCAGTTTTGCTCAGACAAAAGCCTTTGCAGCTGATGAGAATAGGACTTAGATGCTGATAAGCAGGCACAGTGTTGCCACATGTGTGGAGTGAGTACTGGACATTCGAATGATAGGGAGTCAGTCCTGTGTGTATTTGAGTCAAGAGAGCTAGATGTCTAGAGCCTAAATCTTGGATCTGTATGTTACCTGTAGGCTGTGAAAAGGGACAGGCAAGTGAGTAAGGCTTGGCTAACTAAAGCATTCATTTGTTCTGGAGTGTTTGAAAGCCCAAAACTATGATACTAACATAAACATAAATAATAAAACATAAACAGCAAAGCAAGCAAGCAAACAAGCAAACATAAAAAAGCAAAAGGAAATTAATGTCTTAAGAGCAAGACTACTGTAATTAAGGAACATCCTCTAGCCAGTGTGGACATGTGAACTGAACCTATAGGTGAACAGAAAAGCATAAAGATACCTGTGCTAGAGAAGTAAATGTTGTGCTTTTGGTGGTTTAGCAAGGAAATGTGGCCATTTGAGAGGAAGGGAAGATGTGCAGGTTACCCTTGAGAGGGGGGTGAGACCCTGTGGAGTGATAACTGAAGCACAAAAATCGTAGCTGTTCCATTACTAAAAGGGCCTCAGGGCAGCGTGGTAAGAGTTGGAGCGGATTGGCTTTACTAACTGCAAACAATCACGTGTATTTTTATAAAAGAAGAAAGCAGCCAGAAGATTGTTATTAAAAAGTTTAAAAAGGATTGTCTCAAAAGGTTTGACAGATATGGAAAAAGGAAATATTTCCCATTATTAATAACAAGCTAGATGGTGGGGAATTGGTAGATGGCAAAGACCTTCCTAAAACCTTACCCTTAAAAACAGAATATGCATTTATTTTAGCCCTTGTTTTGGAAGTTTGTTTTCTCTGACACTTAAGATATAACAGATTTTGATGGTGTAAGAGGTGACACTTTATATATAGGCAAAGGTTTTGTTGGGAGATAAGAACGTCAAAGCCAACCTGAAATCAGCTGGAGCTTCTGTGCTAAGGCAGAATTAGAACATAAAATATTTACTAGGGGAATACAGTGTTAGAGAAAGAAGTTAACCTGAAAATGTCCTTAGGCTTGTTTGACTGAGACTCCACCTTTAATGGGAAAAAAGGTTATACTGAACTTTCTGTATAAAAGCAAACTACATAAAGAAATATTTACCTAATCTGAGTTCTCCAAGCAGCAACTTGGGGGCAGTACTTACGCACTGTGGTCCTCTTGGCCATTTGTACACCCAAATCCATTTAGTAGAAGTGGGTCTTAACTAAGGAGCTGGAACAGAGGTTTTTTTACACTGGGTTTGGGTTAGACCCAGAGCATCAGACTCAAGATCCCATTCATCAGCCCAAACCTACACAAAACGGACACGACTCATTGTCTATGCATGTAGAAGAAGTCAGCAGGGATATGAGTTTTCCTTTCAACAATTTAATGCAAAAGCTTGTTGTAACCTAATTAGTCAGCTGGAAAAAGAGGTGTAATTACATGAGGCAATTACATGGTTGCTAACAGATCCCTGATGCCCATGTGTGAAGCTGTACCCGCCTAAGGAGAAGTGAGTCCTGCTCATCCCAATTCTTGGTCTTATGTGGATTAATGAGTTTCTAAGAGGTGTAAAGACAAAATGCAAAATACTCAAAATATATTTTTCTTTATTATTGCCTTTAATAAATACATCTCTCTTCCAGATTATTTTTCTGGACACCTGCTGCTGGATGTATTGCAGCATGCAGATATTGTGGCATTTGAAGAAGAGGAGGCTCAGGGGAGACCTTATAGCTCTCTACAACAACCTGAAAGGAGGTTGGGGCGAGGTAAGCATTGCCCTCTTGTCCTAGATGACAGTGATAGGACGAGTGAGAATGGCCTTAATTTTCACCAAGGGGAGGTTCAGGTTGAAAACATTTGTTCTTAGAAAGAGTGGTGAGGCACTGTAACAGACTGCTCAGGGAGGTGGTGGAGTCATGTCCCTGCAAGTGTCCAAGAAAAGGGTGGATGTCACACTAAGGGATGTGGCGTAGTGGGCACAGTGGGGATGGATTGATGGTTGGGCTAGATGATCTTAGCAGTCCTTTCCAACCTTCATGATTCTATGATTCTATGCTACGGTGATCCAGACACTCTTGGGAAGCTGGGAAAGTCAGTGTACAGGGGGGGTCTGCATGTGGCTCCTGCTACAGCTCAAAGCAGTGGACAGACAATTAGAGTGGCCTCATGCTACAACCTGCAGCTGCTTTCACACAATACTTAATGGAGTGCTTTTAAAAACTATTATTATTTGGGATGTATTTAATACAGATTAAGTTGGTATACAGGGTGTATAAGTAAACGTCTAAATAACGCACTGTGCATGCAGCTATTATTCCATCACTTTATGGAAATACAGGAAAGATCCCCTCTATTCCAAACAAGTCTACGCTTATCTCATGCCACCCTCAACAAGACAGGAATTGTTTCAAACGGAAAACGAAACTGCGCTCGTTTACCTGCAGCAGCGCGGAGGCAAAGCCTTCAGAGAGCAACAAGCGTGTGGCCGAGCCGCCACGTGGTGTCGGTGTGATGCCGGGAAGAGGAACTTTACAGCAGAGCTGGGCAGAAGGAAGCGCCGAGCGGCCGTTGAGCACCGCACGGGGTTGTGTGCCCTGCTGCGGAGCTGCTGGTCTGAAAGGCGTCGGGCAGTGCATCAAGTGCTGGCTGGGCTGAGCATTAGGCGGTATCACCGTGCTTCCGACATCTGCTATTAATAGCTTAAAATGGAGATCTGAATTTGCCTCAGAAAAAAACAAGCAAACAAAAAACCAACTATGTGTATATATGTGTGTGTATATATACGTATTTAAAAATGCATGAGTGAATTAAATGTCAGACTGACTTTTTCCTTCTTTTCGTTTCTGAGAAGCAGCCAGATAAAGTGCAGGCACCAGAGCACAAATCAGAGAATCACAGACTCGTTTGAGTTGAAAGGGATATTTAAAGGTCACCTAGTCCAACTCCCCTGCAATGAACAGGGACACCTGCATCTAGATCTGGTTGCTCAGAACCCAATTCATCCTGACCTCGAGTGTCTCTAGGGACGGGACATCCATCACTTCTCTTGGCAACCTGTTCCAGTGCCTCACCACCCCTACTGTAAAAATCTTCTTCCTTATATTCAGTCTAAATCTCCCCTCCTTTAGTTTGAAACCATTTCCCCTTGTCATATCACCTGTTAAATAATCCATCCCTTCTCTTATAGCCCCCCCTGAGATACTGAAAGGCCGTTACCAAGATTTTCCCAGACCCTTCTCTTCTCCAGGCTGAACAGCCCCAGATCTCTCAACCTATCTTCATGGGGGAGGTGTTCCATCCCTTGGATCATTTTTGTGGGCCCTCTCTGTATATGCTCCAAAGGAGTATGTGCTTCAAATCTTTCTGAACGTTTGGACTAAAGAACAGATTGTTTCTGAGCAGTACTGGTAGCCCACAGGTTTTCACAGTGTAGATAGAGAGAGCACAAACTCATTTGAAGACTGGTCCAATGAAATCTAATTATGCAGAAAGACCTTCGACAGAATAGGTAACCATTTGGAGCAAGTACATGCTGGATGTCACAACCAGACTTCACCATTCAGTGGAAGATTCTATCAGACAGCATTACAGTGCATGTTGGGCTCTGGCTGTGGTTTGTGTGTGTGTGTGTGTGAGGAGTGAGGGAAGCACCAATTATGTCTATGCACTGTAGCTAGAAAATATTCATCTAGTTCCTACACTGCATTGTTAATGTCTGCGGAGAATGCAAGGTGAAAACCAAAGAAAACAATACATGAAGAATCCATAAATTGCTTTCCAATTGTGTGAAATTCTACATATAGGGAGTCAATTGACTTTTGATGTAGAAGGCATGTTTTTACCCCAAGAGTTACCATTCTCTAAAGATTAGCTGTACCTCAAAGCTTTGCCACATTCATTATACACTTGGAGAAGTCAGAAAAGCCACAACTAAAAATCCCAGCTGCATACAGCTTTCCAAAGTTGAATTAACACAATCAAGTTTGTAAAGCAGATTACAATATGAGGTGATGTATCCTCACGAGGACATCTGCACAACACAGAAAACTACTATGTGCATGTGTGTAAGGTGGGACCTGATTGGACATCCTAGATTTATCCTGTGCAGTCTAGCTTTAAGGATCTGTTTCTCTGGGTAACACTGCCAATTTGTTTTGCTGTGTATCTAATACAACAACAAAATGGTATTACTCCTTTGCTGTTTATAATGGTGTCAATGGTTTACGGGCTGGTTCAGCCCGGTTCCCTGACCAGCGGGGTGGAGGAATCCACAGATCAGCACCTCCGGAAAAGGGAAACAGGGGACCCCAAAATATTGAAAACAGCAGCAACGATCTGAGGTGAAACAAACTAATTTACTAAATATACTGTCAGCAAAATATAATGAGACAGAGAGTGTGTCTGAAAGATGGATAGGCCTCACTGCAATGCTGAGGTGAGAAGTGCAGTCCAGTTGAGCAGATGAAGAACAGCAGACAGAGAAGAGCAGACGGAGAAGTGCAGGCAAAGAAGAGAACTTCAGGTGACCTTGCCAGGAGTTATATCTCCTCGCTGACTGCAAAGCTCCCTGGGGAAATGTTGTTCTTCTCCTATGGACAGGCACCTGGAACTTGAGCATCAGCAGTCAAACCCCCAGTGCATTACATGATGTTATGGTGTGGAATACCGATAACCAAAATCATAAAACATGACAAATGGCAATGAAGCTTACACGTGAACAGCAATGATGAGCATATAACAGAGTGCAAACTTAGTGCTTCCCTGCCTTGCAACACTGATGCCAAGCTTCTTGCAAGCATTGACAATGCTGGGATCCATTTGAGATCACTGACTGTTCTGGTCTACGGAGATCTTTCCAGTAGGACAACTTATTGTCTGAGTCT
The DNA here is from genome assembly GCF_951394365.1 of Tetrao urogallus. NCBI lineage: Eukaryota > Metazoa > Chordata > Aves > Galliformes > Phasianidae > Tetrao > Tetrao urogallus. The sequence goes on along the minus strand of NC_136814.1, from coordinate 56,312,358 downwards.
GTGGAGCTGTGGCTGGAAGGAGCCATGAACGGATGGAAACATATATGCCATCTTACAAAAAGTTTTGGAGTTGCATACAGAGGAAAATCCTGATCTGGTTATGTCCTCTCAGTTGGGCAACAGCTATAGCTACAGTGTTGAAGGGAAACCTATTGAGAGAAGCTCATGGTAGTTTCCAATGAGCTGTCCTTCTTTGTTAACTCTATCACACAGGATTTCAGAGGTTTCATCAGCTTACTGACCTTGGACTTTTTGACTTGGAACAAGCCTAGAATAAGCACAAGAGGTGTAAATGGAAAAGGACCAACAAGAATTTTACATACTTCCATTGTTCTTCACGTTTCCCTTCTTGCATTAGTGTTATTGAAAATTAAGTGAAAACCAAGATTCATTTCCACTGAAGCTGATGAACTCTAATACTGACCTTACAGAAATTTGGAATTTCTGAAAATCAATCTGTTCTCAGCAAAACCAGTACTTTTATTCCTTTACAGTGATTCTCAACTGTTCCCATGCTTCTTCTTCCTGCTGAGAGTAGATGTGGCACCAAAGGATCTGGTTAGTGGGCATGGTTGTGATGGGCTGACAGTTGGACCAGATGATTTTAGTGGTCTTATCCAATCTTAATGATTCTATTATTCTGTTCTAACTCACAGAGCCCATGATGTTCCCCTTCAAGGCTATCTGATATATATATATATATATATATTTTTTTTTTTCTTAAGAATTTATACTTCCTTATTATTATTGTATGATTTAAGAAATACAGCATAATTAACACCACAGCACACATCATAGTGCATTAAGATCATATTTAGTACCTTCTTAGAAGTGTTGTTATCTAAAGCTTGAACTTTGAATGTGTTTTGAATGAGAGTCTATCACATTCATTCACTAGAAGCAGTGACTTATCACTTGTCTTGTTGGTTATACTTCTAGCTGTTTACAGAAGGCTTTGTTGTGTAATTTGTGCTCCTGCAGGTGCTTATTGCCCAGCAAAGCCAGGGTGCCAGTTCATGCCCTGCAGGGATCCTTCTTAGACACTCAGCCCAGTGCAATTCCTGGAACCTCTCCAACACGGGGACTTTGGGCAAGAGTTGGTCTGAAGCACTGCACATGCAGCTATCTCAGTTAGCTTAAATTAGACTGAAATCCTGAAAAACAGCTGAGCAGCTTGTTCTCAGCATTCAGCTCAGAAGTAGGGAAACATATTTCGTAGCTGCTGAAAACTGTTAAATATCTGCTTTTAATAGGACTAATTTACAGCAACAAACATTTTGGATTGTGTGTCTCTTTCAGTGGCCCAATTAATACGGCCAGGCAATGAATGGAGGCACCACTGGGCTGTGTTTAGCCTGCAGTGCTATGTTAGCAACCTGCTGGTCCAGCTTGCGAGGCTGCTCCTCTCTGCATAAACACTGCCACTGTTAGGCTTGGATTTACTTGCCGTTAAGCGAACGCATTTGGCACTGCCTCAATAATGCATAGTAGCTGAGGAATGCTGTCACGATACACAGCCTGAGGTTTCTGGGGGGTCTTCCCAGAAGTGCACCTGGTTTGCTGCTTAGGGGGAATGGGCTCAGATGAGAATGGAGAAGAGCTGAGGCAGCCAGGGCTGGCGGCAGTGACTACAAGCTGTTGTCTCTCCACGCAGGAGCAGTTCTGGGTTGTGCAGTGGAGATGGGACCTTAGTCATGTTTCTAAACTGCATTCAAACTCCAAATGTGTTGAAGGTTTTAGCACTGTTAGGGAGCAGGTTCTCTGAAGAAATTCCTGGCATTTCCTGGTTCCACTCAGGCTGAAAAACACTGTGAGAATGTGGTGGTTTTTGGTATGTCCATTTATGGGCATGAATCAAAGGAACTGCAGGGAGGAAAGAAGTGGAAAATGAGAGGAAAAATAAGTTAACTGAGCTACTTCCTCTCTCAGATTCTTCTTGGGTTTTGGGCAAAGCCTGATACTGGTATTTCATCCCAACTTCTCCTTGCTAACTACTTCCATATGCAGGCATAGTGTAATATCAGTTAAAGCCATATTTAAGCAGTGTTTTTGGTGGTAGGATGCAAAGTCAGAATGGTTGAGTTATTACATGTTTGGGTAAGAATATTACTGTGCCTTCTTACATTTAATGTCCTATTCAGTGTAATAGTACATTCTTCAAGTGCAATGTCTGAAAAATCTGTGCTGCATGAAAAAAACACAAATGATATAGAGTATGCTATTTCTAGAGATGTGCCCAAAAGTCAGTTTTCTCAGCTGAGTCTCCAACTTTGTGAGACAAACACTTGGATACTGTTCAAAGACTTATTTGTTCCCAAGTGGTTATGGATCACTAGAAGTAGATCATTCTTAAAGTGTTTCTTAACTAGTGTCTTTTGGATGTTTCTTAGCTCAGAGGAATCTGACAAATTTCCATCTGGACAGTAAAGCTTATTTCATATGAAAGGGATATAATTCATGCCTGTTTTTCACATCTGTATTGTGTTAGAAAGCCGAGCTGCAAATCCATGCAAATGTGTTATGGGACAAAACTCTAAAATATGATGGCTTAGAGCTATTTCAAAAATGATTTGATACTCTGAGCTCTAGCCGCCTTGAATTCCTGTTTAGTGATTAATTCAGTATCACTTATTTAATAAGCATTGACTTTACAGTGGTGCTTTATGTACTGTATTATTGGTATTGTTGGAGATTCATTTTAAGGAGACAGTCCTTTGATTGAACATACCTTCATATATGAATGAGGTATTTTAAAAGTGCAGCAGCAAACCCACATCACAGAATTTTCTGAGGATGCAAACTCAAACATCCGAAAGCAAACTCCCCAAACAAGGTATTCTGGAAGGAATGTGAACCAACATTCTATCCCATGTAAAAGTGGCTTGTGATTTTTGAAGCCAAGTTTTTACTCTTGCATCCATATATCATGGGCATGAAGAATGAAATCAGGAAACACTTTTATGGCTGAAAAACCCACATTTTAACCATTATTAAAGATGCCATAAATTCCACACAAGGGCTCCTTTTTCCCAGGATATCTTTGAACGAAATTTGTACATGCAGCGTGATTCATGCCTACACCTCCAGGAGATCTTAAAGGAAATTATTTAAATTTCTTTACCTTCAGAGGTAAAAGCCTTCAGAAGTCTCATGCCTGTGAAATGTGTAAAATGCATGCTTCTGGCAGGAGACTACATAATGTGCTTGGAAAAGGACTTGAAATCATTATGTTCCAGAGATAGTTGAAATGTACAGCCCTTGATACGTTCAGGGGAGAGTAACAACTTGCCTAATACATTTGTATACACAACATACTTCCTTACTTTAATTCACAGTGATAAGAGCAAAGCACAGTTAAAATATTCTAGCAGGAGGTCTCTTCCTACTTTTCCTCTGGCCTACATGACTGTGTGGTAGTTTGTCAGAGGGTGGGCAAAGCAGATGCACCTGCATTACCAAACAGAGATCATGGTTCTAAACTGCTTTAGGGGTGCCCCTTTGTGGGTGCCTTGAGTTAAGTGGTGGCCCTTCCTGAAGCAGTGTCCCTGCCTCTCACCAGTCCTGCAGCCTCATATGCCAAACACAGCTGGTGGGCAGTGGCAGGGGATGCCACTGTGCTATGCAGCTTGTGGTGTGATAAAGCCCCTGCCTTAGAAGCAAAACCTGAATGAATCTCATGAGCCAGTTATGAGATGCAAGAGGATGATGTTATATGGAATGATCGTTCATTATAATGCTCAATATCAGTTTTGCCCACTTTAAAAAAAACACAGCTTATGTTTTTAATCAATAGGCTTGAGCATCATCATAAAGGCGTTAATCCCAACCTGCCAGATCTATTGTGCTTCTTTTTGTTCCTCTGATACTGAGAGCTTCTATAATGGTAGCTATGAATGAAGTCTGTGCATGTCCTGTCCCTGCTGGAACCAGACTCTTAATATTTGGAGGTGGAGAAACAGTAGCAGTTGGACACCCAATCCTTGTGGTTGTATGAATGTTTGAAGTGTTTCCAGGGTGAACTGAATGGCTGCATGGCATTCATAACCTGCAAAAAAAAAAAAAAAAAAAAAAAAAAAAAAGGAGAAAAAAGAAGTGATGGAGTCTCAGGGTGTGTAAGAGCCAGAGGCTACCCAAAACTATTTCTTACAGAACACAGAAGGCCACTTCCTCATGCCAGGAGAATTCCTCATATTTTTGAGAGGAAGGGGAAATGTTTCTGTGGCTGTATGCAGTTTGGCAAGACCACTGGAAAAGACTCATGTTGACTTCCTATTAGTTAGAACCCCGTTGTCCGTCACTAGTCAAAGCTGGTGTTATACCGATTTGCTGCTAATGCTAGCTGAAATCAATGGACTTGGAAGGTTCTCAAGAAGGATGGACATTTTTGTAAGCTAACATTCTTTCACCACCAGGAAATTCCAGATTGAACTTGTTTGCCTGAAAAGGATTCTTGTTGGGGGAGCATGTGTTTTTTCTGAAAACAAAAACTAATGCTTGTAGTGCAAAGGTTAATTTTAAATTCAAAGAATCCCCTAGTCTTAATAAAGGAGCAAAGTCTGTTACTAAATGTAGGACCTAGCATAGAACTAAAGAGTCTCAACTGTCCTTCCAATTTTTTCTTTAGCTTGGACCATCATCAAAATGTGCGGATCTCACAACATTTCTAATCTGCTGGCCTGCAAGAGTTTGAATCAAAAGATGTTTTACAGAACAAACTGGCAGCTAAAATGATTTGCCCTCAGCCATTAAGAAGGAAGATAATCCAGTTATTCTGCATTTTAGTTCAGTACTTCATCTACCAAAACATAGCAAGGTCTTAACTTGGGTAGAAACATACACAAGTCAGCATTACTTTGCATGAAGTTTAAATCAGAAGATCTGAAGAAGTCCCTTCCAATCCATATTACTCTACAACTTGCATGGCATAACTCATTAACTCCTAACAGAGAATTCTACCAGATTTGGATTTCTGGATTTGATTCAGGTCAGTTTTTGAATTATCTGTGGCTAAAGATGAAGTCATATCCAATGAAACACCACAATAAGATTAAGCACGTTGCATGGATTATTATAGTGGGGTTGTATACTACAGTGATTAGCTGGCTCATTTTAAAAGCTCTACATGATGCTTAAGGAACCTGTTGCTCATTCTAATGTAATACTTGGCTTGGCAGAACTGACCTGGCCCTGTCCTCCGTTCAAATTCAGAGTAGTATAGCACAGCTGAGTCATTATCTACAGAACAAGAGACTGTAAGATAAGTGATTGTTCCTGAGTATGTTTCTGGAGAAGGAAAACTTACATCACTTAATTTTTTTTTTTTTTTCCTCATGCAAAACAAAGCTCATTGAGAAATTCATAATAGTGAAAATAAATGAGATGTCAAGCCATTTATATAAAAAATATAAATACTTTATTTTCAACTAAAAAGGTGCAAACATGTAACTTTTGGTCATACTTCTCAACAAATAAACTGTCCAAAAGAGCCATAGTCAAAGAAAGAAACAAATGCTCAAGTGGAAAGATTGATTAGCTACAGAAGAGTCGTTTTTCTTAAAGCCACTTGATCAATAAAGTGGAGGTAGATGCATTTTGCCAGACAGTCGAGTGCTTTGTATGGATACAGGCATCTCAAGGCTAACACTCTCCATCTCAGACTCCACTCATCATTTCACTCTGAGCAGTTTCCACTAAAGTATCCATTTCATACTTTGAATGCATTGTCAGACGAGCTTCAGATCCTACCTATCTTGTTCCAAAAAAGAAGGCTATCATTGAAATATCAAAGCATTACACATAGGCACAAAACTTAAATTAATTTAGATAACTGTACAAATATATATACACAGTATTTACAATATTAATAAAAAGTAGCTTGTTGCAGGTATCCTAACTGCCACAAGCTGTCCAGTCAAATAGACACGATTCTGATTCTTGCTGACTAAGCCATGTGAATCAGAGTGTCAGAGCTGAAACATTACGGTCCTGACTAAACAGAACACCTTCTGCTTCGCACTTTTCTGGGTGAGGGTTTGCATTCCAGCTGTTGCTGTCACTTATACCTGTGTCAGCAAACATGCTTATGGTCTCCTTCTCAATTGCACTACTAGATGAAGAAAACACTGTACCACATTAAGGGAACATTCACGTAAGTCTGCCTTTCCCGTGCATTTCCCTTAACCCCTTCACACCACCTCATGAACAGCATTGTTCTGAAGCTGTGTCTTGTTGTGGTTCCACAGTCCATTTTACCTTCTTCAAACCACTGTCTGGGGTCAGTAGACAAATTGTCTTAAGTCACATGGAGCAGTTTGTTGAAATTAAAAAAAAAAAAACTGATTTAAATACCTTGTGCTATTGAATCATGTTTACAAAATGAGATGCAAATCAGTTCAAGTTGAGAATCTAGTTAGCGGCTCCTCCTGGCTTTATGCCATGTCTCCATACATCTTCCTGTAGTACAGAGACTCAAAGATGTCATTGTCTCCAGGGCAGTTGTAGTGGCAAGCACAGGTCTTGATGAACATCATTTTCCTTTTCATGATCTCTCCATCGGGGCACTTGAACTCCACAGGGAGGGTGGCTGTTCTGTGGGGTGTGCAGCAGCGCCCGTCAGTGCAGACACCACAGAACTTAGCTCTGTACATCTTCACGCTGGTGCAGCCAGACAGCTCAAACTTGATGGGCTTGGAGATTTTTGGGGTGCGAATGCACTTTTTGCCTTTCTGTTAGGATGCAAGTGAATACAACATGTTTAGAAGGTATGCTTTGATATGGCACTAAGCTTGCATGTTAAGAGCAGGCGGATGCACTACTAACTGTATTTTCAATAGGCAGTTGCTTTATGTAGTGCCATAATGTGCAAGTAAGTATTACAAGTATTTAGTTGTAGATTATTCACTTCTGGAGCAAAACTCAAATTTCAAGCACTCAAAACTTACTAACAGAACTCTACATTTTTCAGTAATAATTTCTGCCAGGAAATAGAAGCATCCTAGAAGATCATTCATTCAAGATAACTCTTTACCTTGATGTTCTCCTCCAGGTCAGCTTCACAAGGTCTGACCATGCACAGTCTGCTCTGCTTCTCCAGTCTGCAGAAAGCATTATCGTTGGTGACCCTGGTCGAAATGCCCATGCCACAGGTCTTGGAGCAAGCACTCCACTCAGTAGTCTGCACCAGGCAGTTGGCACGCATCATAGTGGGGTCTGGGCCGTAAGTGTCTTCCAGTCTGTAGGCTGCAGGGGACACAGACAACCAGGGTGAGCCGACCATCTGAAATCATACCCTGCTGAATGTTCCCAGAGAAGTTCAGGCAGCCACCTGACAAACGACCCCACTCACTTCTGGGCTCCAGCTGCTGGAGCAGATACACATCATCTCCCATACAGACGTCCCTTCCCCTCAGGCTGTCACTCGAAGCGCGATGCCCACTCACCGGCCAGCGCGGGTCCCACAGCCGTCTGCTCCTTGGCCTCGTCGCAGACCCACTCCTCGCAGCACTTGCCGGGGAGCTTCACTCGCCGCGGGTAGGGGCAGTCGGGGCTGGGCAGGCGGACGTCCATGCTGCAGAGAGGCACGCAGCCCACCGCGCCGTCCAGGCAGGTGCACTTGTACTTGCAGCTGCTCCGGAAGGACTCGCCGCTCCGGTACACCATGCCGGAGAAGACGCAGGGCGCTCCGTCCCGAGCTGCGAGGGAAGGCAGGAGGCGGGCGGTCACACAACGTCCCGGCCGCCGGGACCCCCTCCCCGCCGCCTGCGTCCCCGGCGGCCCCACTCACCGGTGCAGACGCCGATGCGGCGGTTGGCGGGGGAGCCGAAGTCGCAGAAGAGCCCTTTGTGGTGGTCGCAGGGGTCGCGCTCGGTGCACAGCTCTCCCAGCTGCTTGGCGCAGACGCGGCAGCAGCCGCAGCCATCGAGCACCAGGGAGACGCCGGCGGGGCAGCTGGGGCCGGGCCCCGCGCCGCACTGGCACTGCCCGCTGCACTCCTGGCCGCGCACCTCCTGAGCGGAGAGACGGAGGAGAGAGGCCGTCAGTCGCGCCGCAGGGCCGGGCCAACGGGGAGGGAGCGGGGCGAGCGGCGGGAGCACTTACCGGGCCGAGGAGGGCGAGCAGCAGGGCGACGGCGAGGCTGGCGGGGGACATCCTGGGGCTGCTGTGCGATGAGACGGGACGAGGTGCAGCGTCTGTCGCTGAGGCTTCTTTCAGCAGCGCGGTGCGACTCTGTCCGGATTCGGGCTGGGCTGGCGGTGGCTGCTCTGCTCCGCTTTGCTGCTTCTGAGCCCGGCGGGAGAGTGCTGCGTGACTGCCGAGCTTCGGGCCGAGCGCCCCTTTATAGGCGGCGGCGGCGCGGCTTCGCCAATGGGCTGAATGGGGCCGCGGACAAACAGCGACATTCCGCGCATTCCTGCGCGCCGCGCCGCCCGCCCGCCCCGCCCCGCGCGGCCGCCGCCGCCGCCGCCTCGGAGCGGCCCTGACCCCTGGCTTTGCATTCCTTCGCCCGCCCCCCCGGCCCGAGGCACCCCTGCGCCTCTTTTTCCTCTTTCTTTTTTTTTTTTTTTTTTTTTTTCCCCGTGTTCGCCTCGCACGAGCCGCGTCCAGGGCCGTCCCGGGCCGGGCCGGGCCGGGGCCGGTTGCTAGGGGCGGCCCGGAGAATGCTTCGCTCCCCTCCCTCCCCTCGTCCCCGGCCGCGGTGCTCCGGGACGGGTGGGGGCCCGCCGGTGTCGGCCCCCAACGCGGCCTGCCCGCTGGCCGGCCGTACGGCGAGCGTTTTGCGCGACCAAAAAAGGTATAATTACACGGCAGGATATAAATTGCCGCTGTGTCCTACTGAATCATACTGAGTATTTGTAACGTGTTCCTGCCCTAATAGATGCTCTCTATGAATAGAGAGAGTGCCTATTTACTCTGAAATACTTGGCACGGCGAGTGGAGGCTGCAGAGTGGAAGAAGCGGCTGTAAGTCCCCGCTGCCCGCCTGCAGCTGTCATTCCCCGGCACATCCCCTCGCCCTCGTCTTGCTGGGATCTGTCCTGCTGGGACAAGGGAATGGATCAGTGTGCCACTGTGTGCAGCGCAAACCCAAACGCTGCGGTCTGCTTGTGTTGGAGTCCCAAACCTGTGGTTTGGACTAAATCATTACAGATAACTGCTTCTTTCTATTTTTAACCCAAAGGATCAGTCTTCCCCCACCTCCCCTTGTACCATTTGAATATTCGGTGATGTCATGCTGTTTGACCTCAGCTTTAGCACGAGGAATGCCTGCGTTTTGGCTTTTGACCTGTAGGAGTATGTCAGTGCTTAATGAGGGAGGCTGCCCTAATGCATCTCATTATGCAATTGAAACTGAATGGATATCTTGAAAGATCCCATCGTTGTATGTAACCCCGCTGCCATATCCTGCTTCTTTCCATCCTTCTGTACTATATTTGCATACCGACACTACAGTAGTGCAGTTTATGTGCACCATATTCATGAGGAAAAAAAAAAACCAACATGGAGAACCCCAGCAGGCTGAAATGTATCGTACAACTGTACTTCTGTTCTGCCAGGCCTGTGCTTTGGCTGCTAAAGTCATTTGGATGTCATTGTTTCTACTTGAAATTCTCCATAAAAAGAAATGAGATTGGCTCTGAAAGACAAGAAACCGTGGAGGAACAGTTATGGTAAATAATATACGTTCCCAAACATGAGGCCTCCCGAAATCTGTTTGCTTGAAGGACTCTGATGGCCCCAGCGCTGGGTAAATAATATGTGTACCAAACTATGTATGACATGCATACCAAAATGCAAATGTAACCAGGTAAACAGAATGCCTTTTTTAAATGCCTAAATATGGTAGGGGAACATCAGAGGCAGAGAGGCTCCAGACGTGTTTTATAACTTTCCATGTAAGAGGCTTTTTCAGAGAATCAATTTTATTAAACAAAACCTAAGAATCTCACTGACAGAAAAAGTATGTTTAAAAGTAACAAACCACCAGAAAGCCAGGAAATCCAAAATTAAAGGATAAATCTGTCCTAAGTCCTCGTACTGCAGGCCAAGTACAGCAAGTCCCATCCTTGCTGCCCTGAGAAAAAAAGGCTTACACAGGCGTTTGGGCTGCAGGCCTAGTGCAGGCCTTGCACTGCCTGGGAATTAGCTGGGAATTAGCCCCGAGTCACAGCGTGTACCAGCCAAAGGTGCAGGGTGAATTGGAGCCCTCCAGGCTTGGTGTTTGGTCATATGGTTCCTGTGCTGTTGGCTGTGACTCACCATGTGCCCTGTCTGTGCATGTGTGTGCGCAGGGCAAGAGAACCTGAATAGAAGTGCTTCCTTCAGAGTCCCGTTTGTTGTTAGCCTGTCTTCTATGTGTGTGACAGTGTGCCACCAGATGGAGAAGGACATTTGCCATTGATGCGTAAAACTGCTAAACTGCACTCCTTTTGGCTTCCGTGCAGGTGTTTATACAGCACATGCCTTTAAGATAGTATATTTTTTCTGCTGAAATTAGGAATTCACTCCACGGCCTTGCAGATGTGTTTACACAGCTATATACGGTATGTGTGTGTCTGCATCAGCTCCCGTTGGTGCAGTCCCTTTGGTGAAGCCTTGTAAAAGGTACAGGTGTGGATACTCTGCATTCCTCTCCCATGTTTTTCCTTCTCTTTTTTTTTTTTCTCCTTCCCCCCAAAAAGTCACTTGATCAGGTATCAGACATACTGAAAACCTGGCAAGACTACAGGAAAGCGGCTAGACTTGGAGTGTTTGTGTACTTAAAGAAAGAATCTTGCACATTTTCAACTTTCAGTCACAGATATTTTTTTATAAGAGCAATTGGAGGTCTGAGCCAGCCCTCAAAGCGGAAATCAAAAGCTCCCAGAGAAACATACCCGAGGAATGTGAGTGTGATCCAAGAACCATACGCAATGCACATACAGGACTGTCAGTCTTATAGGAAGTCTTGCCATATAAGGACATCTGGACCTTGGGCTGTTTATCGTCACTATTGGCTTGAAGCTAACTTTGGGCATTTCTGGCCGGCCTCGGGCTTCCTACGCCAATTAGTTTCTTTCCCAAAATGCTCACCAGAATATTTCTTAAGAACTGTAACAAATATATCTCAAAATCTGGAGAGGTCTCGTTAAAGCTGTGTTAGTAAGCTTTTGCTTAAAATGCAGATTCCAGGCAAGGCTTACTCTGCTAGCTCAGAAATACAACATATAAATAAGGAGATTTATCCTGTCGTGGATGTGGTTCCCCGGTATTTATCTTTCTTAGAAGTCATCTGCTGACTTATTCTATGCATCTGTAGGCACAGAAAGTACTTCTGCAGCAGACTGCTACACTTTAACTCATCCTTTTCTGTAGGCACGTGTGCTCACGAATCACCGAAGGTGATAGGAAATAGAAAACTTCATTTCCCAGGCATTGTCAAGCCAACTATCCACACTCCTGTTTGTTGCACTGGGTCAGTCACATGGCTCAGCTCTCTGCACTGAAGCAGTGAGGTTCACATCTTTTCACCTTGTCAATGAGGTGTTGTTTGCTCATCAGCGTTAGCTCTTCGTCACAGTGAACCAGAATGAGCAGGCTGGACAGCACAGTATGTGACATAGGGCCTATACAAATGTTCACTGCTGGACTTGTGGACCTTGTCCAAGTTTTTGAAGATGCTGGATTGAATCCTCTGTGAGTGTAATCTGGGGGTTTCATCGAATGCTTTGCTGGCCATCAAAGGATTTGGACTTGAAAGTTCTGAGTCCATTGAGCTAAAGCTCCTCACCAGCATGGATAGAGCAAACTCATTGGATGTAATTGCTGTTAATGAATCTGTGTTCTGTTGTTCTCTGTAATCTTAGCTATTTAAACTTACTTTCTTTATGCTCGAATGTGTAACGTTTTATTACCTCTGGAGTCACTGAGAATGTTGCTTTAAGTTCTTGGCTTCATTCTTAAAAAGTAACCAGAGTATTTCATGAATGCGTGTGGTCTTAAAGCGGCATTGCTGTAAGATGAATAATCAAAATGAGTATTCAAAGCACATGTGAAACTTTTTGTATGAGAGATTGTATGTAACACAGAGCCAATAGTTTTTTACTTACCAAACCCCGGGTTCAGTACATCTGAATGCATTCAAGTAAAGTGCCGTAGATATTTTCAGAATTGTAGGGATCTGTATTCACTATATCTGTGCAGTCTGGCTGTGTCCTGTGTTTCTGTAGCCCTTTCCACAGCTTAGAAGAATGAGTAAGGAGGGAAGAGGCTCTCAGTTGTCTATTTTCTAGTTTTGACTGAGGTTCACGACCTCTTGCAGTGGTAAGTCAAACTGGTGTAGGACCAAAGTGAGTCACTAACCACTCCTTTGACAATTGTCATATGAATGGTTAACAGTTCATAAAAAGTGAGTGGTGCTGGCTGGAGAGGAAGTGTGGTTGCAGATCTGGTTCAGAACATTCACCAAAAGTCCTTTGAGGTTCCTCTCAGAAGAACCCTGTGGAAAACAGTTGGAGGAACACTTCCTTCATCTCTGTCATGGCTTACATCAGCAGGAAGGAGTTGGATCTCCTATTTTAAAATGCATGTCATTTTGTTTTTTGTTTTTCACCTTACTTCTCTCAGGAGCTTTCAGTGTAAATTTTGAGGTTTTGCATTTTCTTTACCCCGGGCTGAGATGCATCAGTGTTTAATTAAGGCTTGACCAGATTGGGCACCTAAATTAACAAATGCCATTTGCTCTGCAGAGGACTACAGTATCTGTTAATTTATATTGTAGCTACTGTGGAAAAATAGAATCCTCTAGAGAATCCCATGGGATGTATTTGTCTGTGTTGTCTGATAGAGTAGGATTTGTGTTTGGCGATGATTAAAAGAACATTTTCTGCAACTTGCATTAGCTGAGCATGGTATGGTGTGACATGGGCAATTCTGTTTGCACAGGCCTTCCTGAGGCAATGGAGGGGCTCGATTATTGGAGAGGTCTCCAGTGCCTCTGGAGAACTTGATAAGCACCCTGTGTCACTGTCCTATAGCCTCAATGTGCTGACGTATTATTTTAGGCAGTGCTTGGTTTTCAGGAAAATGGCTTCCCGTTGGCTCAGCTGCCAGCTCAGCTGGCTTCAGCACGTGATCTGTGGTATGTGACCTGTGTAAATACATCTGTACAACTGACGCAGATGGGGAAACTAGGATGTCACCTACAACGGCCAGGGCAGCTTCCTTATTGACCTGCGGATGTGTGTGAAATGTAGCAACTACCGGAGTGAGTCTGGAAGCCATCTTACTGGGCTGATCCCTCTGGTGTCTGTGGGAAACTCTCTGTCAGACTGTTTTTCACATGGAGCCAAGAAATGCAGACACTCGAAGAAATGTGCATTGTCAGGGAAGTGGGGACATTTCTAAGATATTTTGATTTCCTGCAGGTACTAGTTGAGGAAAGGGAGCTGAGCAGTTGTCCCATGTCTAGAGTTTACAACCGTGTTGCAGCAAATGTCTTGGTGACGAGTGGCTTTTAAGTAATGAACATGAGATTATAAAGGTGGTAGAACTCACACCAGTGGCAAGTGTTTCTGAGCATGTAATTTCATGTATAACATTTTTATGAAAGAGTTTTAAATAGAAATCAAGGTTAGGTTTTTACTGTACCTAGGTGTTTGTTTTGACCGGTTCGGACAGTGGGGTTTCTATGAGGTTTGAATCTATGAAGTTATTTGTGGTGCATTTCTTCTGAGGAAGTTACCTGTGATAGATCTTGTGGAAAAGCCTGGCCCTAATAACATGGTAAATCTTTATGATTATGTGGAATTCAGTTACGACATCGGATAAAAAGACAGTTCATCGCTTGCCTTTTTTCATTACCTAAGATTTGTGAGGTATTTGGAAATCCTAAAACTGTCCTAAGCAACGTTCACTCTGTGAGTTAGGAAGTTTGCAAATGAAAAAAAATTGGTTGAGTTTTAAAAGACATGAACTAGCCACATCTCTTGCTTTCTCCTCATGCCATTCATAAGGTAGAGAGGGCTGAAATTAAAATTCCCCAGGATTAGCTATCTTACTTTACAGTCGTTTATAGGCCTTTAGACAATCCTTTTTTTTCTTTGTTAGTGTCTTACGAAGAGTGACAATGCATTGCATGGCTTAGGAGGATGCTTTGTGTTTCTTTTTCACCGTCAAACTGCCACAGGGGGGAGTAGGAGGTTGGAGCCGACTCACTGATACAAATCAAGTGCTGAACTCCAAGTGAACACCCTGAGCAGTTCTGTACATGGAGAAAAATGGGTGCAAAAGAAGAATGTATGTGCTAGGAATTAAAAGGCTCGTTGGAGGGGGGAACTGGAAGGTTTGTGCAGCTGGGATGAGCTAAATGGTTCACTGCATTGCAAAACCACACTGTTTTCCTTCTTCATTCCAGGCAGTTTTTCTATCCAGATGTGAAGGGAATGCGAATTGTCTCCTTGCCTCAGGAGGGACGATGACATGTGGGAATTGTACAGGGCTTGCACAATCCCTGTCAGTCTGACAAAAGGCTTTTCCCACGTTAGGAGTATTTGCTAATGAAATAAAAAATGCTCACTAGAGGCAAGGCATCTTTACAAGGCAGAGGACTTAGTGAGGACTTTGATAGGAAAGGGTTGTTCTGTGGGACTGCTGGGGTTGGTGATGTCCGTTCTCCCCATGTAACCCACTGCAGATGGACTCTCCATGGGCTGTGAGTGACAGAATACAGGAGGGAGATGAATTCCTCACACCTTGGTCTCACAATGTGGTTGCTCTCTCATCCCATGCGTGGCCACAGCTGGAAGTGGTCTGTGGTGCAGGCTGCAGCTGCACTCTGCTCTGCTAGCAGCCTGGTGTAGCTGTGAGATGGCAGGAGGTGGGCAGAGGTGGGCACTGGGCATGAGGATGGGGAGAGCACCAAGGCAGCACCATGGCAAGGGGCCTGCTGCCTCCTACAAGGCCCTTACCACAGCAGGCTTGAGCCTCTACCCAGAGATATGCAGCCGTGGTCATGAGTAGCAAAGGATAATTACGGCTGAAGAGAGAGTTGTGTGTTTGTGTGGGAAGGGCTGGGGGGACACAGAAGGAAGTGAATGAAGTATGTGAAGAGAGCAGCATGAATGGACCAACCAAGGATGAGGTGGGCTTGGAAGATTCCTTCCCACCATCGCCACAATGTTTTACCACCAGGAAACAGTGATCAGTGTTAACCCATGGGCAAGCTCATTTCTCTGCAGAAAAGAGATGTCTCTGCAGCAAAATCCTGGTGCTCTGTTCTGAGCCCCTATGGATGTGGGTCTCCTTCTTTCTTTGCCCTTCCAAGCTCAGGAGGAACAGACTGTGTTGAAGGGCAAGGTGAAGTAACTACTGCTTTTTGAACTGTGCAGGGGAGCTTTATCATTCAACAGCTTAGTCAACATTTAATTTTTTTTTTTTCTTGGGGGAGAGGACTGGAAAAAATGAAGTAATTTTCAGAAATTGATCAGGAAAGCAACTGAAAAGAAAGCATCAGACGTGTTTTCTTTTCAGAAATGTGTGCAGATCCACAACAAGAGTAAGTGAGGAAGAAAGAATTTAGAGGAAATATGTGAAAATGACTGTTATGCTTTAATATCCTATCATAAGAAATAGCTAAAAATGTGTATTCCTTGCTTGTTGTCTTATTTTAGAATGCAGAAGAGAAACTGGCAAGCAGGTCTTTCTTTTCATTTTAATGACAAAGTAGACTGGGAAAGCAGACAATTCTTTGAGTGAAATTTTTCTTTGCTTTTTCTATAAATGTGATTCCAGGACTATATGTATTTGGCAAACATGGCTTTTTTTAGGGACAATTTTTTGTTATTCAAGGAGTTAACTGAAGATAAAAAGAGAACAAAGAGAAAAGCTGAAATCAAATACATTCAGAACAGCTTTGAACTTTTTTCCTCATTCCAGTGATGTATGGATTCTAAAAGAAGCTCAAGTCAGAAACATATTGAAGATGCTGTAGTTTGTTTTGCTCATCTGGACTCTTTGAATAATAAAAGCCTGGAGAACACTGGCGTGAGTTAACGTTACAGTGTCCCATGGTCACATTTAAAGATATGCACACTGTTGTCTTGCTCTTTCTAAAGCACTTTCAGATTATTTTGTCAAATATTTGTTTCTAGAACATGTGTTGAAGCAAATGTGTGAGTACATAAGAAGACGATACAAAAGAAGGCACTTAATGTAAAAAACCTAGGCCCAAACTAAAGTGTTTTTGCAAAGTACCTTGTCAAGATATTCATTCTGGACATGGTGTGTGTTTCTTACAACTGGAAAATAAATACATGTAGAAAGACAAAACCAACAGCAAAACCAACATTTTGTGGTTTGTAATTCCATAACCCTTTCTGTGATTTTTCAGTTTTCACCACTTTATTCTTTTCAAGGGGAAAAAAAAGAGATTTTGAATTTTGAGGGAAATTTAAGCAATCCATTTTGAGGGCTTAATACATCCAGTGCTTTGGCTAGATGTGTTAGCCCTTCTATTTCTACTCTTCATTATGGTTTAACCCTTGGATAAGATGGACTGCACAGTTACTGTAATGGAACTGAATCATTCTTTTAGTTGAAAAGGTATAGATATTTATTTCTGCTGCTATAGGTCACAGATTTGTTCCTGAAGAGAATCAATTGTGCATTATGTTCAGAGCTGACACATAATGTACTTCTGACATTTCAATAAGGTTGTTTAGTTATGATGCAATTCCAGCAATAAAACCACACATGCTGTGTTTCAAGCCAAATTAGTTGACGAATTGAGAAGTCTGAGTTTTGTTTTTTGAGGGCCAATCAGAAAAAAATCCTGCCAACATTATGTTTTTACTCAGCATTCCTTAATTTGTCTTACAGGCCAACACAGAGCAGTAAATTCTCATCACTTAATTATTAAAAAAAAAGAAAGAAAGAAAGAAAAAAAGGTGTACAAGAACAAAAAAAGCCAAGGTAACAGAAAGTTCTGTCCCACAGTATTTATCAAAAAAGCCAAGATGGAAACATAGTTGCAAGACTTGGACTGTATTTGATACTTCCTGACCAAAGGAACCAGTGTGTTAGAGTTCTAGGGAGAACTAAGATGAGAATAACAGGGATGGTGAAGGGCAGAAAACTCCAAAAGGTTAAGACAGTACATCTTCCATAATTTATGTGATATGTGGCCACAGCTTCATTGCTGGGAGACTTCTGCTGTTGACAGCTGTGAAAATAGACTCAAGCTCTGCGATGCTCTGAACTACGACTGCTCTTGCTTGAAAGGAAGTTTTGAATCAGGAACGCAAACATTAGATACCAGCTTCTTGCTGTGATGGTACAATCTTTTTATGCCATCATCTTTAAAAAAATTCCTGTTCAGTTGGTAGCCATCATTTAAAAAGTTAGATAGAATTCTCCAGCTTTGGACATATGAAGTACATGAGTATGTAACACTGCTCCACAAGTGGAGTACAGCTAAGTATCTTTAAAAGGATAGCAAAATGCTGAACAAATGTTCTTCAAACATATCCTAAGTCCAGGCTTACTCTACTAAACAACAGAGAAACTCAATTTTTAACTTTCAGCTACTTCTGTGTTGTAAGCTTTTTCCCACCCACGAATAAGTAATTGTGTTCATCTTGCACAGAGGTTCATTTTCAGGGGGTGATCAAATATGAAGGAGCTTCAAACACGAGGAATTACTATCAGGAAATTACAGTCCATGAAGTGTGGAGCTGAAATAAGTGTTAGACACCTGCAACTAGTTTCAGATACAAACAGCTTCAGCAGGCTAGCCTTAGGACTGTGAGCAACAGTAAGATGTTGTCACTACTGCATGGTGGGTAAAACTTACTCCTACCTTTCTTGCAAAATATTACCTGACTTTCACATGATTTCTGTGTCAAATCTCTGCTCACTTTAGAAATTTTCTTTTTTTTCTTGACTGTTGTTTTCTCACTGTGAATCTCAGAGCTTTTCACTACCTTTCCCTATTTCAGCTGGGTCATGAATAAATTACCTTCTCTGAAGCCACTGTTACTCAGCCTTCAGCTTCCTCCTTTTCGTCTTCAGAGTCATACCCCAGTCTTTTATAGGTGACTCCTTGACCTGTTTCTGAGCATGGTATGATAGTCAAGACTATTTTTTGCTAGCTGAAGGGAGCAGTTTTTGGGGGATAGCATACAGGTGAATGTGGAAAGTTTTTCAGTGGGCCATTGAGGAGCCTTACATATTTGTTCAGCCTGTACAGTAGCATGGATGATGCTGTTAATATCTCTGCTTTCCAAGCTAGAAAGGTCACTGTATTTCTTGAGAATATTTTTGGAAATGTTTCTATGGTTTGTCAGAACTAAAAATAAGCTATGATCAACACACTTAAAAATTATGACAGGATTTTTTAAAAGAGTATAAAAGGCAAACAGGCATTTGTTTTCCTCTTAGGCAACCAGTCAGAACTATAGTCAGGCACCAAACATCCCTGTCAGATCTCTGGGTCTTTTTTTTTTTAATGTTTTTCAGTGTGGGGATATCTATCCACATCTTCATCTTCATCTGTTTTAAGCAGCTTGTACAGCCTGTCATTTTCTCAAGTGACAGAAAAAGTCACTGTAGTATTTTCTCCTCAAATTTCTAGGACAATTGGAAAGTTTTCACTAAAGTTTGTTTTCATTAGAAAGAGGTATCCCAATGAAGTAAACCATGGGTGTCACTTCTCATAATTTTCAGCAAAATGAAGCTAAGAAAAAATCTTGGAATCCTTTTTTAAAGATGTTTTAATGTTCTGTTTTGGTTTTGGAAGGGAAAAGCATTGTGTATTTTGAAATGCAGTTTCTGTCAATAACCTTCTGGCCTACACTGGCCTGAAAAAAACATTTTAAGTTTTTTTACTCCGAGGAAATTTTGTGTCTTTGTCCTTTTAAGTGAGGCTGAAGAGAATTTTGGAATCTCCATATTTTTCAAGAAGAAGAAAATCCGTCCTTTGGTCTACATTAGAGAAGAAGTAAAAAGTATTTCATGATTCATTTTAAGTCACTAACGCCTTTTGTGTAAAAGCAGATTTGGAAATACTCTGTTACCATTTTCTGTCACTAGTCTTCATTGTGGATGATTGCAGTAAAATGTCTTGGATGAAGTAGTTCAAAGGCTCAGTTTTGGATAACAGACCTGTGTGTCCAACAGTTAGAGATCTACCTCTTTGAAGGCCTTCAGCAGCCAGTCTGTATCTTCTGTGGTCTTAACGGAGTCCTGTGTCTGAATATGTATTGTATTTGGGAGTGCTGGCTTAAATTTCATTGCTTTGAATGACACAAGCCTTGTACGTAGAGTATCTCTTTGCTGGGGCTGGAGGGAAAGTTACTGAGATGCAGTGTGAGAAGGATTTAAGCTGGTGAGAGCTGACCGGCGAGGCTGAAGGTACCAGGCCATTTTCTGTCACTGCCCACACAATAAGGCTTTACCTCCCCTCATAGCTCCTTCATTGCTATTTTCTGTTCATAAAGTTTCATCCAAGTGGCCCAGCACAGAACAGCTCTGCACGGTAGTCGTTGTTGGATTTCTGCTGTGACTCCTCAGAGTTCTTGAGGCAGGGTGATATGCCACAAACATTTTGAAAGGATACAAGTGGGTGGTGTTGCAGGTGCCTGGAGGTCTGAGAACTGGTGCAGGTTATTCCTACAGGGATCTTCCTGCCTTTCACAGCAAAGAGCAATAGTAGTCAGTGCTTGTTGCTGTTACCAGCTGTGCTCTTGTAGAAGCACTGTTTTACAATGGGCACAGGAAAGAGCTGATGCAGGAGCCTTATCTACCATATCTACCACCCCCACAAGTGCCCAGGTTAGAAAAGTCATCCTTGCATTTTAAAAAAGAGGGAAAAGCAATACGAGCTTTCTATCTGTGCATTGTTTTAAATCCCACTCTATTTTAAGCCCCATATTTTTCTATGAATATTATCTAACACTGGCAAAAAACACAGAGGATGTTGCTTCTCATCAGGACATAGCCTGCATTTAGTTTTCTTTCAAGTGGCTCAATAAAATATGGGAATAGGCTTCAGCTTCTCATGTTTTAATTCTTCCTTTTTAATCCTTGTTTTGATTTTTGAAACTATTTGGATCTGAGCAACATTTTTTCTTTCCACTTCTGATTTGTTTGTTGGAGTGCTGCCTTCTCACCCTATTTGGATGTTAAGAGGCTCTCTATTTTTCCGTTTCTGGAACAGCTATTCACTACGCAGTGTTTCTTGTGCAAACCTTCAGTATTTACAGTGTGTTTATTGGTCTCTCACTAACTGCAGTTTCTCTCTTGTAATATTTTGTTTCTAAGTTTCTTTCAGAAACTGTTATAGATTTTGTTGGCTAAGTGTTTCTGTTGCAAGCCTGGGAGTTAATTGACTATATCCCTACTAGTTAAAATATGAGGGACTTGTGTAATTTAATGAACTGGTAAACTTAAGACATAATTGAAAGGTAGTACAATTTGTATATTAAACTAGGGCTGAAAAGATATCTGATTGCACACAGTGTTGCAGGAATGCACAGTAAAACAGCTCAGGCATTGAAGGGACCACACTCAAGTTCTGATTTTGGCAATTGTGCTGCACAGATTAAGAAAATGTTTATGTAAAAGAACTTGTAAAATCTGGGATAATAGGGGAAAACCAGTAAGTTGGGGATGGATATTTCATCAGGGTGCAGGTAAATTGTTTTGACTGTTTCAGCTGGAAGGAAAATGGAGCTGAAGTACAAGGGCCCAGTGCTGTTCTGCCTGGCACCGAATTCTGTTTGTACATGGAAACATTAATGGACTTCACAAAGCCTTTGCCTCTTTTTAGTTTTAAGCTATTACAGTTGAAGTGTGGAAGAAATAGAATCATAGAATCATAGAATTATAGAATAATTAAGGTTGGAAAAGACCTCTAAGATCATCTTGTCCAACTGTCCACCTACCACCAATGTTGCCCACTGAACCACATTCCTTAGTATCACACCTACACATTTCTTGAACGCCTCCAGGGACAGTGACACAAACACCTCACTGGACAGCCCATTCCAATGCTTGACCACTCTTTTGGAGAAGAAATTTTTCCTAGTATCCAACCTGAATCTCACCTGGTGTTACTAGTGGCCATCCCCTCTCATCCTATGCTGGTTTCCCGGAAGGAGGCTGACTCCCACCTTGTCACAATCTCCCTTCAGGTACTTGTAGAGGGCAGTGAGGTCTCCCCTGAACCTCCTATTCTCCAGGCTAAACAATCCCAGTTCTGTCAGCCACTGCTTATAAGATTTATATTCTAAACCCTCTCACCAACTTCATTTCCCTTTTCTGGATATGTTCCAGGACCTCCATGTCTTTCTTGTAGTAAGGAGCTCAAAACTGACCATGACACTCAAGATGTGGCCTCACCAGAGCTGAGTACAGAGAAATGGTCACCTCACTGCTCCTGCTTGCTATACTATTTGTGATACAAGCCAGGATGACATTGGTATTCATGGCTGGGCACACTGCTTGCTCTTGTTCAGCTTAATGTTGTCCAGCACCCCCAACTTCTTTTCCTCTGCACAGTCTTCCAGCCATTCCCTCCCAAACCTGTAGCATTGCCTAGGGTTGTGATCAAAGTGCAGGACCTGGCACTTGGCCTTGTTAAACTTCATCTCACTGGCCCCAGCCTAGCCGTCCAGCCTATCCATATTCCTCTAAAAGACCTTCGGGCACATTGACACTTCCTCCCAACTTGGTTTCATCTGCAAACTTAATGAGAGTGCACTCTCTTCATCCAGGTCATCAATGAAGACATTAAACAGGACAGGCCCTAATACCAACCCCTGTGGAACAGCACTCATGACCTATCACCAGCTGAATTTAACTCCATTTGTCACCATTCTCTGGGCCCGGCCTTTCAGCCAGTCATTTACCCAGCAAAGAGTGTACCTGTCCAAGCCACAAAAGCCAAAAGAACGCTGAGGTGGTCTTCATGTACATGAAACAGACTTGAGCCATTGAACTGTGCTACAGTGTAGGAGCATCTAAAGATCCTGAGGGTTCACAAGAGCATGGGACCTGATGAGATCCATCCATGGGTTTTGAGGAACTAGTGGATGAAGTTGCCAAGACACTGTCCATCATATTTGAAAGGTCATGGCAGTATGATGAAGTTCCCACTGACTGGAAAAGGGGAGACATAACTGCATTTTCAAAAAGGGAAAAAAGAAAGATCCAGGGAACTGCAGGCCAGTCAGTCTCGCCTCTGCCTGGCAAGATCATGGAGCAGATCCTCCTGAAGGCCCCACTAAGGCACATGGAAAATAAAGACAAGGTGATGGCTGGTAACCAGCATGGCTTCACCAAGGGCAAGTCATACTTGAGAAACCTGGTGGCTTTTTATGATGGAGTTACAGCATCAGTGGAGAAAGGAAGAGTAACTGATGTCATCTACCTGGCCGTAAGCGTTTGACACTGTCCCACTTGACATCGTGGTCGCCAAAGTGGAGAAAAATGGATTTGATGGATGGACCACTTGCTTGATAAGGAATTGGCTGAATGGTCATGCTCAGAGAGTTGCAGTCAATGGCTAAGTGACCAAGTGGAGACCAGTGACAAGAGGTGTTCCTCATAGACTGGTGTTGGGACTGGTGTTATTTAACATCTTTGTAGGCAGCACAGACAGTGGGATCGAGTGCACCATTTGCAGATGCAGCAAACTGCAGCAGGTTTGCAGATGACATCAAGCTGAGTGGTGCAGCTGAAATGCTACAGGGAAGGGGTGGCATCCAGAGGGACCTGGAGAGGCTTGAGAGTTCGTATCATGACAACTTCATGAAGTTAAACAAGACCAAGTGCAAGGTTCTGCACCTGGGTTGGGGCATTCTGAAGCACAGATACAGACTGGACAGAGAATGGCTTGAGAGCAGCCCTGAGGAGAAGAACCTGGGGGTGACGGTTGATGAAAGACTCAATATGAGCCAGCAATGTGTGCTTGCAGCCCAGAAGGCCAACCATATTCTGGGTTGCATCAAATGAAGCGTGACCAGCAGGTTGTGAGAGGTGATTCTGCACCTCTACTCTGCTCTCATGAGACCCCACCTGGAGTTCTGCATCTGGTTCTTGGCCCCCCAACACAAGAATGACATGGAGTTGTTAGAGTAGGTCCAACAGAGGGCCACAAAGATGATCAGAGGGGTAGAGCAGCTCCCCTATGAGGACAGGCTGAGAGAGCTGGGTCTCCTCAGCTTGGAGCAGAGAAGGCTCCAAGGAGATATTATAGCGGCCTTCCAGTACCTGAAGGGGGCTACAGGAAAGTTGGGATGGGATTTTTTTTTGTAAGGGCAGGTAGTGACAGGACAAGGTTTTAAACTGGAATATGGTAGATTTGGATTAGAAGTTAGGAAGAAATTTTTTACTGCGAGGGTGGTGAGACAATGGAATAGGTTGCCCAGCGAGGTTGTGGATTCCCCCTTCCTGGAAGCATTTAAGGCCAGGCTGGATGGGGCTCTGAGCAACCTAGTCTAAAGGGAGGTGTCCGTACCTATAGTAGGGAGCTTGGAACTCTTAAAAGTCCCTTTCTACCCAAACCATTTTATGATTCTATGATTCTATGTCCAGTGGATGGCAACTAGTATCTCCAGTCAATAAAATGAAATATCAACCTAATGTACTTGCTGTAAGACTGTATTTCTCTGTCTTTCCAGCTTTAGGTTAGGAACTTTTCGGAGGCTAGCTCTGAAAGGAAAATGGAGTGTGTCCTTTGGTTTGAGTGCTACCCTTGAAGCCTACTGAACAGATTAATAAAATTGCTGTAATATTTTTTTAGACAGCTTAATTTTAAGATTAGGCATGAAATGATTTGTTGCTAAAAAATCAAGAATGTTTAGAATCTTTCTTTTCCTGCTGTGGTCCTTGTTGAGTTTTGTCCAGGATGTCATGGGAAATGCAGTCTCCAGATACATCATGAGACAGACTGCTTTATGTGGCAGCTGCCTGTTTCATAAGATGTTGGAGGTAGCTGAATGTGCATGCTGACATCGCGATGCTTATCAGCGCTGATTCCAAACTTTCTTTTTAGATGCTGATTGCTGATTAGTGCTGTGAAGCAACACAAACATGATAGATTTAACCACTAAAAATTACCTCTCTTCCGCTCTCACGGTCTCTCATTTTCTTCAGACTAGAATTTTGTAAACAGCCAGATGGAGTTTTGTTTCTAGAGATCTCACAAACCAGATCATAGTCCCAGCTAGCTATTTCAGCTATTCCAATTTAGACTGTACTGAAAATGGATTTATAAGGAAAATGTTGACAGATCCTGGCCTCTTCTATCAGTAGTGGGAGCCACAGTGATTATAATAATAATGATTTCCTGTAATACTCTTCCATCAAATGTTCAAAGCAGGAGATTTTCCTTTGGTGCAAACATCAAAAATGTGAATAGTTTTTTTTTTCTTTTTTTCCAAAGCTTGGACAACTCTGTGTTTCTACTATTTCTGTGGGAATGCAATGCACTCTTTTCCATTTTTGTTAAAAACCACCTTTTTGGCTAGAGCATGTGCCATTCAAAGCACTTTCATGATGTCTTGTATATCTTGTTGGAGCTGGAGTCTGCCTCTTTTGTTTCTCTGAGACTTCCTTGCTTGAGGAGTGTACATCAGAACTGTGGTTTTCCTCTCAGGATGATTTCAAGTTGTTTGCCTTCTTAACCTAGACATCTGAAGTGTTTCCAAGGAGTTAAATTACTATCCAGTGGCAATCAGGTTTTACTGATTCTTATGTTGCATTCTGTCCCAAAATAGAACTGTTGTTAGAGGTGGTTTGAGTGAGCTCTGACATCTGGGAAGAGTTATACTGAAGCCTGGCTGCAGTTCTGTCCTTTACCTTTTGAGATAAGCCTTTTGCATTTGATCTGTGCTGGAAATTCTCTAAATCAGCTCTTGAGCTGTTCTGATGTGTATGTGGAAAGAAGCATATGAGAGAAAATGCAAGAGTGAAAGAGAGAGCACTCATCAAATATCAACATAAAGGCTAAATAGGCTTGTCAGAGCAGTATAGAAGTCGCATCTTTGAATGTGTAGCAACACTCTATAGACAAACAACTTGTTTCTAAAGTGATAGAAATATATATAGTGATATATAGAAGTGATAGTCTTCAGTCACTAACTGAAGAAACAACTGAGGCAAGATTTGTGCTGGATCATCATATCCCATGCACAACAAGAATGTGCTTTC
The DNA here is from genome assembly GCF_951394365.1 of Tetrao urogallus. Lineage (NCBI taxonomy): Eukaryota > Metazoa > Chordata > Aves > Galliformes > Phasianidae > Tetrao > Tetrao urogallus. The sequence goes on along the minus strand of NC_136814.1, from coordinate 56,287,171 downwards.
CAAAGAAGGAGCTAATATTTCTGTGAACCTGAGGATGGTGAAAGCTACTTACAGCCTTCCCAGTCTTCTTTCAGAGTTTCTGGAAAGGGTTGGCCTTGCTTACTCACTTCTCACGCATGGAAACTGCTTCATGTAAGAAGGGAGGGGCTGATCCCCCAAAGGTGTGGTTTTATTTACACTCATTTTGTGTGATTGCAGTGTGTTTGAAAGAATCATAGGATCATAGAATCACAGAATCACAAGGTTGGGAAGGACCTACAAGATCATCTAGTCCAACCATCCTCCCACTACCATTGCTACCACAAGCCACTAAACCATATCTCATATCCTCATCCAGACGCCTCTTGAACACTGCCAGGGACAGCAACCTCCCTGGGCAGGCCATTCCAGTCCCTGACCATTCTCTGAGAGAAAAAGTTCTTCCTTATGTTTAAGAAAAGTCTGGTCTCACATCATGCCTCCTCCGCCTGGGGCTCAGCGGAGTTCAGCCCTTGCCTGTGGGTGTAAAAGGAGGAGACTGCTGCAAGCAGAGTAAAACAACTGTGTGAAAAAATCATTACTGTTTTCCTTCTGTGTTTCTTCAGAATATACACTCCTGCTGGTATGTACCTGAAAAGGGATGGTCACATGCTTGGGAAGGGGGTTTTGGATCTGTGTAGATATATGTATGTATGCTCCTCTGGGTTTATGTGTTTGTAATGCCACGGTGAACATTACAGCTTTTGTGCTGTGCTGGAGTTTGGAGGGTGTTAGAGCTGTTTTGAAGAAGAGCAAGAAGAGCAAATTCTTAATAATTGCAAGTGGTTCCTTTATTATTATTGTTATCAATTTTATGTTTTTTAAAAAAGGTGCATATGCAGTTTTTCGAAGGTGTTACTGACAACTCTGGAAAAAGGCCTATCATTATTCAGCGTGTGCCACATTTCATGTGGTCCCTTCCATCAGAGCGGACCCAGCACAAACATGGTAGCAGTATTTTAAACCATTTCTTAACCAGGATAAAAGGCTGCAGTACAGGATACGTGGGGCGATTATGCATTGGCTATGTTGCATGCATTTGCCATGTAATGATCTGTATTTAACTGTAGGGCTTCTGTCCCCTTTCAGATGTTTCTGGCCTCTACCTGCACTAACTTTGGGTACAGATATTTTTTTTAGAAGGTGGAATGTGGGAACTACTTGTGTGTGGACTGCAAGGTATCCAAAAGCCTTCAAGCCACTATTAACTTGGTTGGACTGAATTTTATGTGATTATGCTAGGCTTGCTCCATTTTTCTTCTAGACATGACTGATGAGGCACAATCTTGATGAATTTCAAGCAGAGAAACACAGAAGAAATACTGCTGGTGATGTTTGTTTCTGCACTGTTGGTTTGTTTTTTTTTTTTTTCTTTTTCCTGAAAAAAGATATTAAAGGGTCTTGAATCTAAGATAGTTTGACAATCAGTGCAGATACAAGTACGTGAGCACCAGTGTTATTTCAGAGAGAGCAGAGCTATCATGTGATATAGGCTGTGGGTGGAAAAGGAAAGGAGAGTCCCTTCTGGCATGCTTCTTCTGTTTGTGGCTGTGTTTGGAAGCCCTGGATATTGGAGGAGCAGCCACTAGCAGCTGGGGCTGGCTGCCCCTGCCATGGGGGTTATTTGCTGCCACATGCTGCTGCTCAGTGCAAGAACAAGGCATTCATGAGGGGGTGGCTTTGAGTGCTGATGTGCAGGTCTCAGTTTGCTTTCTCTAATGATTCTTGCTGCTGTCTGCTGCCTCTGATAATCCACTTGTAGCTCATGATAAAAATCTATGCATGGCAGCCTAAACATGTTAACATTTTAAAAGTATAGTCAGAATACCTTTTTGACCTCAGATACCTCTGAATTCTTCTGTAAACATCTGGTGTTGAGCCACTTCTTTTTTACCCACAGAAACTTGGTGAACCTAGAAGTCCAGCTACCTAGGACGCTCTGGTTTAGGAGATGAAAGTTAATAAAATATTTCCTCTCTTTTCTGTAACCAGGGCATGCTGAATTGCACAAAAATAAGTGTCTGCCAGTCCATTGCAGGAGAAAAAATGCCTGGCATTGCATCACTGGGCTGCAGACAGGCAGAAAGAGCCAGGTTTGTCACCAGGAGCTCTTGCACGTACTCTGGAGTGGACACTGGAAAGTTTAAGTTATACGTATGTAGTGCACAACTTATGAAGATGAGTCCTCCAGGTGATGCAAGCCAAGTGATTGATATGTTCTAAGGATGCCATGTAAATTTACCTTTTTACACTTGAGGAGCTGACTGATTTAAACTGCCATCTCAGAAGCTTGTAAGTTAGCCCAAAGTGTGCTATGCTATTCTGCTTGTCCAGAGCTTAGCTGGGCTGTTTGAATAAGCCTTGTGAATCTCTACAGTGCCCTGCATTCACTGCAGAGACTACAGTAAGAGCCATTTGCCTCATCTTTAAAATTGGCATAGGTTCCAAAACAAAAGGGTGCTTTATAAAATTTTCTGGCTTCCTGATCTTCCTCTCCTTCCTGAACTTTCTTCCTCATACCGAGTTTCCCTCCTTCATCCCCACCATCGCGCCCAAACAAATACTCTGGTTAGACCTACGTGGGCAGCTCTCATGAACTCTGAGCAGCTGTTCTGCATGCTCTGGGCTGCCTGACAGCCACTGGCTAACATACATACACCAGAACAGAGGTTCTTCTGTCAGAGGAAAAGATGTCAAGCTTATAACTTAAGGAAAAAGGGATCTAAAGGAGATAAGAGTCTAAGAGACATTACTGCAGTTCTATATTTGGAATCAGTTACGTATGTGTGTGGTAACCCAAACGATGGGTGGATTGCACTTTCCAATTACCATAATTACATTTCCTTTCATAGCGAGGGTTGGGGACACATCCAGGCATTGCAGAACACATCAGTAGATTTAGTGTGGCTTACTCAGTCTCCATTTATCAGACTGTGTCCCAGTTATGTTACATTTAGGAAGTAGAATAATTTTCTGGTTATAGCACACAAAATTTGTGGCATTCTAATCCTAGTCATCCTACTGTATGACCTTGAAGTTATTTTACTCTCTTTGATGGTAAAAAATTAACTCACCTCATGAATAGACTTGAATACTGTGCCAAGTTAAAAAAAAAAAATCTGAATCTAAAGTTAGCCTTCTACATCCATATTTAGGGGCTAAATAAGGTTATTTGTTTTCTGCAACCCGGAGCACCCAGTAACTGTCTCCCACTGAGGCCAGATGGAGATTTTGGGTAGTCAGCAGTCTGAAACATGAAGCAAAAGTACAGTGATGGCAATTACTTGTGTGCAGGTGAAGAGAAGCTGACTGATGTGGGGAAAGGCAGGAAGAGCAGCCATAACTAGTTGGTTGTCACAGTGACAACAGTGGTGGGGAGAGATGCATGTGTGACTAATCTCACTGATTTTACTGTCTAGAAGTGGGGTGTCTGCCTTAGGCTGGTTGTTCAAAATCTCTTTGGTTGATCTCTTAGTTCAGTGGGTCCAGAGCTGCTCTCAGTGAAGGCAGATGAGCATTCCCTATTACGTGATTGAGCCTACTGTCTGGTTGCAGGATGAGTTGTCCTCTGGAGATGGTCAGCTCTGCCCATGGACCACAGAGCTTCATAAATGCTCAGACAGCTTGCTCAGGCTCTGCTGACTGTGTAGTCAGTGGGTGATTACAGTGCATTAGGCAAGTCCCAGTGTGTTGCAGAGCTGCTCATAGCTGCAGAGAATGGTGAAACCCTCCCAGGCCTGAGAAAGTTGATTCTGGAAGTTATGAGCAAGAGAAAGCAGGGAGCAACAGTTGAGACTTGCAAGGCAAAGGAAATATAAATCTGATAGTAGTGAAAACCTGTGCTGTATTGATGGTGTGGTTTGCTTCCACTGGGCATCTTTGTTCTTCGGAGCAGAATTTGAGGAGAAAGATTAATTTTCCCACGGGAGAAATAAGCGATGAATAAGTCAGCTAAAATGAATTGTTCTTATGTGCACCACACATCTATAGGAGAAACAGAAGACGTTTACATGCTCCCTGAGGAGGAACCATGACAAGCAGACAATTAAGCAATTCCCCCAGATCCCCCGATTTAAAGAACCACGTAATGGCTTAATTGAGTTGAGTTGCTGAGTGCAGTACTGCACTGAGATTCGTGCTGTGAAGTGCGTGATTCCCAGAGGCATCCATCAGGTTTCAAAGAATTGACTTTCCATGCTAATTGACCCAGATGTGCTTGATTTTACCTCACAATTTCTGCTTTATTCAATTACTGGTAAAGAGAAGGGAATGAGACAAAAAGGCTCCATTTATCTCATGTACTATATTAAAAAGAAGCTTTCCTAAAGCAACATCTTGTAGTGCTGAAACAAATTGTTCAGCTTGAACCAGAGCAGCATTTATGCCACTTTTTTTTTATTTCCCAGATGACCGAGCACTTATTTTGTAAGGATCAGAGAATATTCGTTAAGCCACTCTGCTTGGCAAGGGAAATATAGGCATCGTCACCAGAAGAATGAGTGTGGTGCAGATGGATGGACTGTGCCTGACCTGCCCGACCAGGCAGTGTTCAGCAGCACAGCGTGAAGTCAGAGCATTCTCATGGCTGGAGGGAGAGCTGGCCAGCCTGAGCCATCAACACATGAAGAAAATCACAGTTTAGCTATTTTCATCTTTAGGAAGGCAAGGAGCCAAGTTTGAGGAATAGGTTTTGCAATGTGAATGAGCAGCTGAACTCTTCTATGTAGCAGGACATTAGGCATCTCATTTTGGCAAGCTATGTTCACCTTTTATGTATGTGTAAACATCCCTGGAGTACACAGAGTAATTAGTGCAACTCTAAGGTTTCCAGTGCATTCTCTGTGTGCGTGTGCAGAACCCCGGGTTTTGTTCCTTGTCGGTTCACAAGCATTAATTCATTTACAAATCAAGTATCTTTGTGTGGTGGGGATGGAGTCCACCTCTTTGGCAACATTCCTGGAATACGATTGGAGGCTTTCGTTCACAAAGAGCTGTACTCTCTACCTGCTTAATGATTTCAAACTTACCTCAAACAGCACCAGAAAGAGATGTGTCAGTTCAGTATATTCATATTTAAGCAAGCTGAGTACTGTTGAAGTTAGAGAAAATAATCTGAACTTGAAGCATTGTTAGTGGGGCAAAATTTAGCTCTGGTGCCTGTGGCTAGCCATATTTTGCACCAAACAGTCGAGTTACAGAGCTGCACTACAAAAAGAAAGTGCTCGAGGCATTTACTTCTTTTTAAAATGTTTTATGCCATATATGGTCAGCTGTGGGTGTTTTGTTGCTGTTTCTTTTCCATTAAGAAGGCTCTCCTCCAGACTGCTGAATCATGTTGCAGCCATAGACCTGGTGATTTTTCAGAGTTTGAATCATAGTTGAGCTCTCCGGGTATCCAGCTGTGAAGCCACACATGGGCTCAGTAGTTTGGCAGCCACCAAGTACAGCTTTGGCGGTATCATATTCCCAGTCCAGATGTTGGATGGCTCAGCCACTGCATACAGCATATTAGAGGGCAGAGCAACAACGTGACTGAAAATAGCAATTTATTATTCTTAATTGAAATACCATAGTTTGCACTGTTGATAACTTCACCGGGATATTAAGAATCAAACTTCTTCACACATACATCTGTATCCCATCCTACAATAAATCTCACGTAACAAACCCACATGCAGTTAGGAACCTCTTTTGGGATACAGGCTGCTTTTGCTCTTGCATTGTAATTTCTCCACTGAGATGTTGTCCCAGCTGAGCTGACTTCTGCAGTCAGTTTACAGATATTGATATGTACAAGATTAACAAAAGGCAGCATGACCCAGTGGAGCCAGAAGTAAGAAAGCCAGGGTAGTACCTGAGATTTTGTGTTGCCTTAAGTGTTCTCCTCTGCTTTTAAGGGCTGCAGTGATTGATGCCTTAGCAATAATTAGGAAGGATAATTTCTATTAAAACAGGATTCTTCTTCTAAGCTGTGCTTCTGTCAATCAGTTGAGCTGCTTCCTGCATGTACTTCGTTTTAAATAATGTTCTGTCTTCACATGGTGTGTTTTGAAAGTACTGAAGTTTTGTGCATGTAAAATGAGAAACTGAGGAGTCTTGGCAGTTCAATTCCTTTGTAAACACTTCTTTATGACTACTAAACTTAGTCTGTGAAAACAGCTATTGCTGTTTTGCTGGGCATTTAAAAGAAAGGTCTTTATTCTTTCATAGTAAGCACTAAATCTGGAAAGAAATAAACAATGAATCACCTAGGCCAAATGACTTTCTTATGTTTGCAGGAAACTTTTAGATTGTTTTGGGTTTTTTGGTGAAGAAGTTTTATTTTATTTTATTATTTGTTTTTTTGAGGGTGACTGTGACACGTAGTAGCAAATTGTTCATTGATTTGGTCTAATGTATTTAAGCTAAACCTTAAACTTGAGACCTAGAGGAAAAAGAAGTTGAGTAACATGTATAAACAGCATTTATACAATGCAAGAAATTTCCTGTGAAAATGTAAACACTGAAGATTCATCCTTTAGACAGGAATGATGATTTCACTGTGGCTGCTGTGCTAAAACTGAACCTTGAAGTCACTCCCAAAGAAGATGACAGCTTTCTTTCATAGCCAGTCAGTTAAACTGAGGTGTTTGGGAGGAAGAAGTAGCACTTGAGCAGAGGAGGGCTTGTGTTGGAGTGTGAGAAACAAGATGACTAAAGGGGAACTTCTGTGGGTCAGTGTCCAAGCTGAGAGATACCTGACAGATAGCAGTGTCAAAGGGGAATAGTGTCCCAAAAGGAAGAAGGGATTTAGAGAGAAGGGATGTTGGAAGAAAAAAGGCTTATTGGAGTTGATGATGTGAAAAAGAGAATAGCTCAACTGTCCTGGAATAGAGAAAGGCTTGTTGAGAAAGGAGCAGCAGAAAAAAAATATTACAGAAACAAGGCAACTTTTTGTTGTTGTTGTTGTTTTGTTTTGTATTTCTGCAGCTGAAGTAAAATGAGCAAAGTAATGCAATCCTTGAAAGAGAAATGGTTGGAAGGGGAAAAAGACCCAAGTAAAGAATATTGTTAGGGAATTCAATGGCAATAAATTCAACTGTCCAAAGAATCTAGAAAGTTGAGAATATATTTTTTTCCAGGGAACAGATGCATATAGTCATTATCTAAGTAAAAAGGAGTATAGTTTTGCACTGTTCTAGGTAATTCCCATTTTTTTCTAGTACTATCAGCTACTTAAATGCTTACAAACTGGGAAGAGCAGAAAGGCTCTGAGCTTTCTATAAACACTTTAATATTAGAAGTGAGAACTAAAAGGAGGAACTATGCAACATCATAACAGCATAGGATTTTCCCTGCAAATTCCTGAAGATTCTTCCATCTTAAGATGGGGGAAGACTAGCTTAGTCTAAGTACAAGTCAGAAAACTCCTCAGTTTTCCTAAATCCTCCTGTGGTTACACCTCAGTGGGTGTAACTGTAAAAACTATTAAAGCAGCTTTTATGAAGATATTAATTATTATTATTTCTGTTTTGTGTAGGAGTCCAGCAAATAAGACATCCCCGAAGATAGTTTCATTAATTGTGTCACACTGAATCTTGATCATATTTCTGATAGAAGAAACTTTAATACTGTAAAATATAATGAATTTGCTTTAGTATATTTAGAGACAATGCTCCTAGGAAGAATGGCAAATTGTTTATTATAATTTATACAAATTATATATATTCCATAAGTTAGGGAGTTTTCAAAACCAGAGTTTTTGGTTCGTGGGAACCAAGCCAACTGTAATGGAAGCAGATGCTTACATGGAGTAGAGGACTTACTACTTAAAACATCCAAACGGCAGTTCAGCAATTGGCTTGCTGCTTTCCTGGCACTGTGAAATACTCATAAAATGCTTTTAAAATGCTTAAATTAGTCAAAGACTTAGTCATGCTGAGTGCAAAGAAATCTGTATGGTCTATCATCTCTGCCTAGATTTCTGAGCTATTAAGTAATTTAGATACTGTTAATCCTATCCTGCATTTTATTTCAACGATGTAACAGCCTCATAGCAGACATACTGGATATCTTGCCTCAAATCCAGCAGGTTTATGTGTGTACTTATAGAGAGATGACCATCTTTCAAATTGTGTTGAAAGGGGGAAATGTCATTGTACAGACACCCTGAAAACACTAAGAATACCCTCATTTTCCTTTAGGTTAGTGGCTGAGGGTGCTGCACGAAGTTCAGTGCAGGATTTAGCAAGAAACTTTTATTCAAGTGATAATTGCCAAGTACAAGCCAGATACCTCACGTTAAATACCTTTGGAAGGGTGAAATAAATCCTAGAATAATTTGTATTTGCTACAAATTCCCAAACCTACAGTATGTTCAGAAGAAAATCAGATATTGAAGGGACAAAGAATTATACAGAAGCCATAGAAGCCCTTGAAACAGCACTCCTCTTTCCCTGAATGAGTAACTGAATTAGCAAATTAATTTTTTTTTATCCAAAGGCAGGAAATTGTGTACTAAAACCATTTAGCTGCAGAATGGAATTGAAATGCCACGGGGTTTTTATCTTGGCTTGGAGAAGAGTACTGGGGGAGGGTGATTAAAACTCTTCATCCCACTGTGTTACACATGAAGAAGAAACCATTTTGTTCAGGATATATTATATCAGTGGTTACTATATATACGTATGTGTATATTTCTTGAAATGACATAGTGGTTTTCTCACTGCTACAGTAAACTAGAGAACAATTATTCTCCTATATCCCCCTGGATAGTTTGGATCTTAGTTATTTCTTGGTTTTATTTTTGCTTCATAAGAACAAAATCTGAAGTCATTGTTTTGGGTTGTGTTGTTAAAACCAAAATTTAATTCTGTTATTACTTTTCTTTGCTTGGGTTAGATATGAGTCACCACCTAATGATTTCTCCAGGTGAAGAGGTGGTATCTTGTTTTAGCACTTGAATCTGAGAAAGTGTTAGTTGTCCCAGCACCTTAGTCACCCAGTGAGATCTTACCAAACCTCTGGTTTTGTTTTTCTCAATTCTTGAACTCACAATACAAAAGTTTTGAATGACAGCTTGATGCGTTTCTTCAGGAAAGAGATGTATGTAAAGACACCCAGGAATGACAAGCTTACATTCTGTGAGATCCATCACTGAAAGACTGAGAGCAGAAATGATGGCTAGAAAATTAAGGAGAGGAATAAAGAAAGTTAAAGGAGTTGTGCATGACAGGCATTAACTTTTAATCTACTGAGACTGTTGAGTGTATTTTTTGAAACTGCATTTCCTCATTCAGGTAAACAGAAAATAAACTTCACAAATTAATTTTTGAAACATGGAAAGATTTCCAAAAAGCATTATTATCTGGGAAATACATCGTCTTTTTCAAATTGCACATTTGTTCTGCACTACAACCGGTCTGAGAGAGATTGTCTGGTAAGCACAGAATTTTCTGTTACATTGGGAAAACAATAATTATTTTCGAGCTTTTTCTGTACTAGTTCTGTTTTTGCTGTGCAGGAAGATAGCTATTGGCTTTTTCCAAAACATTGATGGCAAAACAGACTTTTCAAGAACATGAAATTAATAGCTTTCTCATTTCTCCCTGTTTGAATACTACTAAAGATTATTGAGGATCTAAGCAGCAAAATTTTTCTGGAAAGAAGAGGTTACAATATACTTCAAAGGAAAATGAAACACCTGACTGTAAGTAAATAATGGCAACACAAACACTGCTGTAAATGTTACAGCTCTTTGCTTAGCCTCTTCATCTCCCCGTGAAAGCTGTGTTTTTGCCTACATTGTTTGTGACCTTGGAGTGGAAAAGGAGAGAAGTTGTATTATTTATTCCTTTTAATATCCTCTGGTAATCACCTTCAGGACAGCATTCATTAGTTAATCTGTGTACTTGAAAGCAGCAAACATTTTCTCCATACAGGGGATCTTGTTTTTGAATGACAGCTTGATGCATTTCTTCAGGAAAGAGATGTATGTAAAGACACCCAGGAATGACAAGCTTACATTCTGTGAGATCCGTCACTGAAAGACTGAGAGCAGAAATGATGGCTAGAAAATTAAGGAGAGGAATAAAGAAAGTTAAAGGGATGCATGTTGTACCACTGGTCCTCTTGGACTTGTAGGGAAGTTGATTTCTGTTATGGTATTTGAGAAGGCTGTAAGCCACAAGTACCAGTGAATCCAGCAGCACAGTAAAGAAGGGAAATAAAGTAATATCATAGAATCATAGAATGGCTTGGGTTGAAAGGGACCTCAAAAAATCTTTTATTTCTGTTCAGAGAACCTATTTATCAGATACCAACTGTATCAGCATCATGCAGATGTAGTGTACAGACGAGTATCATCATACAGGAGTGAGTGTTCCTATCATACATTCTGAGCATGGGTTTACTCTGGGACCAAGAGTCTGTAGCTCGTTTCACCTCCTTTCTTCCTGCACCACTGCCACAATGGCGCTTGTTGTTCACATCATGTGAGGCTTGCACTGTTCTCCTACCTCCTAATACTACTTGCAGCTGCATGCAGCCTTTCATGTCTACTTCTGCTTGGAGTTGTAGGTCTGTTGGAAAATCCAGCCACGAGACAATTTAAGTAGCAGTTTGATCTTGTCAGTGAGATTGATTCAATTTAGACGCATGCCATTGAGAGGTCAAACCTGGATTGGAATATGTTTAGGGATATCAGAACATTATAAAGGGGAAAGACAGACATTGTAACCAGCAAGTGTTTGATTCCTGCAGAGAGTCTTGAAAATGGGGATGTTTAATAGACCGTGAGGAAGTTAAAAGGAAGGATTAGACAACTGGTGGGGTCAAGTGCACTTAAGTAATCATAAATTTACAGTGTACTGCTGTAATTAAAAATGCTCCTTCACTCCCGTGGTTGGCCATGACATCAGAGCTATGCCTGGTGGACACAGTCTTAGTCCTGGAAGGGCTTCTGTTACTTGTCCAGACCATATGAAAGCTTTAAAATTTGTGTATGTGATTAAACTTAAAAGACAGAGGGGAAAAAATAACTGAATCATTAAGAATCTTGAATAAATAATTAGGCTCCATCTGGAGTACTGCATCCAGGCCTGAGGCTCCCAGCACAAGAAAGATGTGAAACTCTTGGAACAGGTCCAGAGAAAGTCCACTAAGACGGTCAGAGGGCTGCAGCACCTCTCGTACAGGAGAAGAGAAGGCTCTGGGGAGACCTCACTGTGGGCTTCCAAAATTTGAAGGGAGCGTATAAACAGGAGGGGTAAACTACTGTTTACAAGGGTAGATAGTGATAGGACAAGAGGGAATGATTTTAAACTGAGACAGTGGAGGTTTAGGTTAGATATAAGGAGGAAGTTTTTCACTCCGAGGGTGGTGACGCACTGGAACAGGTTGCCCAAGGAGGCTGTGGATGCCCCATCCCTGCAGGCATTCAAGGCCAGGCTGGATGTGGCTCTGGGCAGCCTGGTCTGGTGGTTGGTGACCCTGAACATAGCAGGGGGGTTGAAACTGGATAATCATTGTGGTCCTTTTCAACCATAAAATTCTATGATTTTATGAAATAAATTTAACCACCTTCTACTCTGAAGTAAAAGATATTTGTGACAGCTGTCTGGAAAGAAAAATTTTCCAAAGAAAGTTTCAGTTCTTATTTTGCCATACTCAGAGCCTATTTTTAATGAGTATTTTTAAACAAGTTGCCTGAAAAACGTTGATAACATTTATCAGAAATGTTTCAATACAAAATGTCTGTGAAAACTATATAGTGAAAACTATGAGCAACATTCAAAAATAAAAGGACATGTTTTACTGAAAAAAATGTTTCTCTTGACTATTTTTACAGTCTCTAGCAAACACTCAAGATTTATGTAACTCCATTAAATGCCTAGAATAATATTTCCAGTGCACACTTTTGTTATGAAGTTAAAGGAGTGTTTTCTTACACATTAGGTCAGAATCACATGGTGAAATGTGAACTGATGGCTCTAGGCTTTCATTCTGTTTCGTTACTTGCTTGATTAGAAATAAATTAAATATTAAAAAGACTGACTTCTCTTTGAAAGCATGCTTTTTAGCAAGTATGAGAGTTGCTGCTTTGTTCTTTGTGATGTGCTTCTCATTAGATACAAGTTCAGATTTACCTGTATTTTTTAGAGATAGAAATCTGACAAATGCCCTCTTCACTGCTGTGATGGAGTACGAGGCTGAAGTCTGTAAGTCCTGAAATAACAGGCAGGAAAAAGCAATCTGCCTGCTAGTAGAAGGATTATTCAGAATATGATACTTATGTGACCCAAAATAGCACTTCTTTTTCTCTCATATCATGTTTCTTGTATTTGGCATATAAAAATTCAGCTGGGATTCTGGCTTCTTAAAAAAAAACTTTTTATGTGAAAAAAAAGAAAAAAAAGAAAAAAAAGTGACTTTTCTTCCTTAAAAGTCCGGGCCCCTCATGCTGCTCATGCAAGCTTCAGCTCTCTCGAATGCAAGAAAATAGTTGCCCTGGTGCCCTAAGGAAGGTTATCAGGAAATGCGAATTAGGGCTGGGGCTGGGGTTTATGTGGATACTGCAGGAGCTACAGTGGAGATTTTTAATGGCAAAGGAAAATGACCACTCAGAAGTGCAGACTGCTTTGGATCACAAGTGAAATGCCTTGCAAGGATTTCAAAGGATGAAATGGATTACAGAGGGAGATGACAGGGTTGCTCTCCCAGGGTCTTTGCAGGCCACATCTTCAGGTATTTGAGACATCTGGTAGGCCATGGCTCTACAGAGGAGCCAAAGGAGAAATGGGTTTGGAAATGCTCCAGACCTTATTTGCCAGATGTCAGTAGGGACATTTTAGGTATTTTAGCACAAAGCTCTTCAGTGATTTGTATGAATCCTGAATGCTGTCTCCCTGCGTGGATATTAAAGACCTGCCTTTCTTGCCATTATGACGTGCAAAAAGCACATATATTCTGTCCCCAAAGGGGGTATGTTCTCTTAGTACTGCACATACTGAGATTGGGCAAAACATGAAAGCGAGATCATAAGGAGCTGTATGCCTGGTTCTTAGTAAGATAATAGAGAGTCTCAGAGGATAAACGTAAGCTGCTTTGTTACTCACTTTCTCAACATTGTATTTTGTGTTTTGTGCATTTTGAACTGTGCAGGCAGGAAAACAGGAAGCTGCTTTCCTCTTGAGCTGTTTCATATGCCACTGAAAGCACATCCCCTGTGCCTTTTCAGCTCTGCATGTCTAAATTTGTAAAGCAGCAAGGCCTTAGTCCGCACGGTTGACTTCAGGTACTATTGCAGTGCCTCTCCTATGAAGACAGGCTGACGGAGCTGGGCTTGTTTAGCCTGGAGAAGAGAAGGCTGTGGGGAGACCTCCAGTACTTAAAAGGCACATATATAAACAAGAGGGAGACTGGATTTTTACTTGGGCAGATAGTGATAAGACAAGGGGAAATGGTTTAAAATTAAAAGAAGGGAGATTTAGATGGAATATTAGGAGGGAATTCTTTACTCAGAGGGTGGTGAAGTGCTGGAATAGGTTGCGTAGAAAGGTTGTGGATGTCCTATGTCTGGAGGCATTCAAGGCCAGGCTCTTGACATCCTGATCTTGTGGCCATTCTGCGATTATACGAAATAACTCAGAGGAGTAATTTGCTGTGAAAGAACAGATCCATTCTCAACCAGTGACACCCTGAGAAGCACAGGTGAGGTTTCAAAACAGAAATCAGAGCCGTAGCACGGTCAGGCTGTGCTGGAGGTTTCTCTGCTTCCTGTGAACAGTTCCACTTCCCTTGGAGTGGAAACTTGTAGCATGTAGCAAGTATATGCTCATGAAGCTCTTTGACCAACCACTTCTGCAGTGTTTGTGAGAGTGGGAAGCATGCTGCACACATATCTTTTGTTTGCCAGCTGCCTTGTCACGTTCCTTTTCAGCAGCAGTGTGGTGTTCAGGATGGTAAGTGCTAAAATCCATCCATAATAAACACAACTCTCTGGGAGAAAGATATTTCAACTAAAAACAATCTGAATGATCTTCAAATCTAGAAAGAAAATTTATATTCAGACAAAACTTGTGCCACACTTCCCTGTGCATGCTTTTCATGCAACTGTTGCTGTCCATTCAGTGCTGGGATGGAAGCCAGTGGATTGCTCTGCTTACTGTGGGGGTGAGCTGTGTCCCTGTAAGCTGCCTCCCAACATCCATACAGGCAGAGGCTGCTGAAGATGCTCAGCCTTGCTGTCAGGGCTGAACCACATCCTCGTGAGCAGAAAAGGCACCACTGCTATATGTGCTGCTGGAAGGTAGCTGCTGGAGGCCGCTCCTGCAGCGTGGTGCCAGGCTGCAAACCCCAGCAACTGTACTGAGTCTGCCAAGGCAAGATTTTATATTGTGTTGCTTAAAAGGCAGGCATTCAAGCAACAGTTAACATGGCTGAACAGCTTGTCCATTAGAAAACAGCGTATTCTTTTTCTACAGTTACTTCCCACTCTGGATATCCAGTCACTGATTCCTGCAGAGATCCAGCTCTGGAACGAGAGACCTCTGAAGCATGAGGCTGCTTTGTGGGCTTGGCATCAAATTCAGACCATTTAGAGAACTGCTCAGATCATCTGGAGGACGGTTGTTGTTTTTTTCCCTCTGTATTTCTTTCCATAAGAAGGTGACTCTATTTTTAGAACTTGGCCCAAATTGTTGAACCCAGCGGTTTGAGTTTTACTGTTGTTGTTTTTCTTCTCCTCAGTCAAAACGAAGTGGTTCTGGCTGATCTGAGCAGAATGATAGCACTGCTTCTCTTGAAATTATACTCCAGGAGCTTTTGTGAGTGAACTAGCATGTGTGTGCACATGGAAAGTTTCTCTCCATTTCCTAGAATAAACGTGTTTTCTGCTTCCTCTAAATCCATACTCAAAGCCTGTAAATGTCTCTGTTAAGGCTGAATTTATGGAACACTGGTAGGGGAGATAGGCCTAAAATAGGATACATCTAATATCTAAAGCATAGTCTGACATCTTGTAGGTCAGAAGTATCTCAGATTTTTTCTGCATTCTGACTCTGTATTCTGAAAGTTCAAAAATATGTATAAATCCAACTGTATTTTCCCTTAATTTCCAACTCGCTTTCCTTAGACAGACTTGACATTTTTTTTGGTGTGCGTATGTCAGCTTGTAGTTAATCTAGATTCAAGAAATGTTCTTTCTGTTGTTGCTTTTTAGAAAAAAATTTACCACGCTAACTTGCCTGCCTACTCTCTGACAATGCAATGTGCAAGTAGCACATCAAAGAAGAAACTTGGATGAATTATTATATACTAAGAGGTACATGTTTTGTTTTTAAGGAGCAGAGGTGCTAGCTTCAGTTTCCTAGGCAAATTCTCATAAAAGTAATTACATTCTGCCTACTGCATTCCTCTGCCACTTCAATTGGTTGTGGTATTCTTCCTCAATTTGTGCCCCACACTTTCACATACCACGATAGAGTGCTGTTAAATATTTGTTACCCACCACCCCAGCAGTGACTTCACTTTGGTAGCAGCGATTAAAGTAATCCACCAGATGAGCTACAATTAGCATCATATTCTTGTCAAAAATTCGTGTTAGTCCAAAACTCTCAGAGTAAGATGTGTTTTTAACCATGACTTGGTAGCACAATAACTTGTGACATAAATCAGTAACACAATTAGCTACGGCTACTTTCAGATGAGGAATGTTTGATGGTGACTTTGGAACAGCAGTATAAGAGGATCACTGTGGGCCATCTGCACTGATACCTTCAAACTGTGACCACTGATTAACAATGGAAGCTGACGTTTGTTGGTGGGTGAATTAGAGTAGGTTTACTGTGAGTAGAGGAAGAAAATAATCAGGAGCATCCAGGCAGCAAAAAAATCTGGGCGGGGGGAGATGAGGGCTGCTCCCCTGGTGTATTCACAGTGGGTACGAGCTGTTCATAGCAGCTGAAACATGATTAGTGAGTGGTGCATAACCAGTAGCTAATTCCAAGGAACTTTTCCACTGCTCCTTGATAAACACAGCATTTCACTGCTCTCTGACAGAAATTAAGGTTCTTTTTTTTCCCCCCATATTTTAGCACATTTATTCAGTGATGACAGAACTTGGAATTGTGAAGCTAGTGTTAGAATGCTCATTTTAGCTTTTCTTTAATTTCATTGTACTACAGAAAAGAATATCTCTTAATTTGCATTTTCCTTTTCCTGGCAACATGCGGTTGTTCCAAGACTGAACATAGACAATTCAGTTTAATGAACCAAAACAAACACTACTTCCTTTCCCTGAAATTATACCAATTTACTTGATTTCAATTATACCAATTTACTTGATTTCAGCCACACAGACCTTGGGAACTAACTTTGCCATGCGCTACAGCAAAGGACACAAGATTTGGTGATCCTGTAAATGCTCTTGGGTCAAGGCTAGAGCTGAGTTGCTTTCAGGATCACCTGCTGTCAGGTTGCAGAAGGGCTAAGGTTAATGCAGAGCTGGGGAAAGCCATCCACTGAAACCCAAAATTTCACAGCTGGGACCAAACCATACTAAATTATTGTCTTGGAGAAGGAGGAGAGATGTGTGACGAGGGAAGGAGTAGATGGCAACACAAGGCAAGACCACTGCATTCTGAGAGTTGTAGATTATGTTAAGCATTTACAGCCTTGATGCAGGAAACTCAGCTAAAAACATCTAGAGATAACCTTACACAGATGCTGGAAAACTGGATTAATGAAGTACTTGACTTACTCGGTGTGTTTCCTGTAGTAGAAATTTCTTGCTGTTGTCATTCAGAAGAACTGCAGTGGCAAGACTATTGGAAGACAATGGAAGCAATTGAAAAGCATGTGTTAGACATGATAACTGCAGCCTTTGATGTTGTCCTTATTTCCCTGCCAGTCCTCAGGTTTCATAGAATCATAGAATCACCAAGGTTGGAAAAGACCTCTAAGATCATCCAGTCCAGTTGTCTATCACCAATATTTCCCACTAAACTATGTTCCTCAATATCTAGTACAATATCTAAACGTTTCTTGAATACCTCCAAGGATGGTGACTCCCTGCCACCAGGGAGCCCATTTCAATGCCTGACCAGTCTTTCTGAGAAAATTTTTTTTCTAATGTCCAACCTGAATCTCCCCTGGTGCAACTTGAAGCCATTCCCTCTAGTCCTATCACTAGTTATATGGGAGAAGAGGCCGACCCCCATTTCACCACAAACTCCCTTCAGGTAGTTACAGAGAGCAGCAAGATCACCCCTGAGCCTCCCCTTCTCCAGACTAAACAATCCCAGCTCCCTCAGCCACTCCTCATAAGACTTGTGCTCCAGACCCCTCACCAGCTTTGTTGCTCTTCTCTGAACATGCACCAGGACCCTAGTGTCTTTGTTGTAGTGAAGAGCTCAAAACTGAGCACAGTACTCAAGGTGCAGCCTGTCCAGAGCCAAGTACAGAGGGATGATAACTTCCTTGCTCCTGCTGGCAACACTTTCTAATACAAGCTGGATGCCATGGTTTAATATCTGGCTCATTTTGTTTCATACCTGATGGTGTCATGTGCCCAGATCTGTTCTGTTGTTGTAAATACTTCCTGCTGCTCCATGCCAGGAAAAATACAGTGGAAGCTGTTGGCTGCACTTTCCAGAGGGATTTGGTAAGGAAGGTAAGGGTGCCTTCAGGGAAGAGGAAGGAAGAAGCCCCATATCTGAGCCATCCAAACTTTTAGCAGAATTTGACTAAAAACTTTGAATAGTCTCTAAATACTAAAGTCTGCTTGCTGTCAGCTCAGCTGCCAGATGATCAGTGCTTACAGATGCTTCAACCCTTCCAATAGTTTTCATTTCTTCTTCTTCTTTTTTTTTTTCTTCTTGAAGGAGATGACAGAGTTCATATTGGCCTTCTTAGAGCTTAAATTAAGCGTTTCAGAAAGCAACCGGAAGAACCCAATTGGACACAGCTATAAGGCAAAAGATTTTTCTTGACTGTATGTTGAATTAAAGAACATTTATGACTTTTTTTGCTTAGTGTTTTCAATCCTGCTACTTTAAAGTCAAATCCAGGCGCTTAAAACAATGCCATATAGTTAGCGCAGTAAAAACAAGAAAAATATCATAATTTTTAGGTTTTTTTTTTTGAGATATTCTACAACTTTTACACAATCAAATTCTGAGTTTATAGAGTTGCTAATCATTTATTTATTTGCTTATTTTCAAGCAAACCC
Source organism: Tetrao urogallus (assembly GCF_951394365.1). Taxonomy (NCBI): domain Eukaryota; kingdom Metazoa; phylum Chordata; class Aves; order Galliformes; family Phasianidae; genus Tetrao; species Tetrao urogallus. Next base: position 56,268,945 of record NC_136814.1, on the reverse strand, counting down.
ACATTATTTTCCAATAGGATTGATCTCTGCATGGATTGCTGTGTTGCTATAGACATAACCATCACTGGCATAAAGCTGGCTGCCTCAGTCCTTCATACAAAGAGGGTAAAGATACATTTGAAATTTTATTTCAAATTATTTATTCAAATATTTTTTAAAATTATTTATTCAAATTATTCAAAAATATTTATAAATATATTTGAAAAAAATCATCAGTTTCACCTAATAAACTGCGAAGTCTTCCTCCCTTTTGCTGGTATATTCCTAACTCTGCTGTTTTATCACCTGAACGGGACAGAGGAGAATGATTATATATGGAATGATCTAGGCTTATACCAGAAAAGGATTTTTGTGCTCTGCCAGAAAATGGGAAGTAGGAAAAGTCCCCACACTAAGTAAGGCATATATATTTTTTTCCTACTATGTTATAAACGAGAATCTAGAAATCTAAAACATGTTATGGATCTGATTCTTAGTATACTACATATTCTTTGAACAGATTAGAGATACCCAGTGAAACACTGAGGCATCAATGAGGCTTCTTGGGGATTGGCTTTGCTATCAGACACTGTCATACAAGCTGCTGCTCTTCTGATAACTGAGTGCACACAAGTGTTCAGAGGAAACAGTCTGACTGCTTGTCAACGTGGTTTTTCCCAAGGTAGGATGAACCTTCTCTTGGCCAGATGAGCCCACTTTAGAACAACATCCCAATATGATTACACAAAAATGCTCTTGTACAGACATACCAAGACTGCAGCCTCCTTGTGCTTTGCTGATCTCTGGGCTCTTCACTCCACTTGAATCTCAAGATGCTTTCCGTCTCTGTGTCGACAGACATCAGAGAAAAGTCTTGTATTGGAATTGTTTTCCCAACAGATTATTCTCTTTCTAAATACACCTCATTGCAATCTAAAAAACCAGATGAGCCATGTTTTTATTAGAAGTACTGTTGGACGTGACCTGAGAAAGTGAATTAACTTGATAATGAAAAGTAAATGTTGTCTTTTAAAAATCACGAGTTTACAAAATGGAGGCTGGTGGGGAGGAGAAGGGGGAGAATTAAGTTTAGAACTTAGCTACTTCACGCTCAGCAGCCTCGTTTACAGGAAGAATACAACAAATCTCTTGTTTTTGCAGCACAAGGGCTTTATACAGGTAAACACATTGAGAATTTTGCCTGTAATGTTTGCCCAGCTAGACCATAAAGAATCCCTGTGAGCAAAGGGATCTGGTGACATTGCATGGCCCCAAAGAGCTCTGCTTTCCTCCCATGTCCATCTGCCCTAGTGCCAGGCAGGGAGACCGCCAGAGTTGAGCTATCCCTGTGGAGCCGTCCAGTGCATTTATTCTGAGTACAGACACAGTGGTCTTCCATTTTGCAATTACAGAAACAAGAATATCCAGTCGAGCTTTCTAGCTTTCCTCCCTTCCCTGCTGCCACCACTTGGTATGGCTGTAGGGAATATAAATGGAACAGGAAATTTGACCATGTCGAGGATCAATGTCATTAAAGAAGCGTCTTGTTTTAAAATCTAATTTTATATAACTGCTCCGTTATATAATATGCTTTTGTTTGTTGTCTTGATTTTTATCGAGGTAGTGTACATTCCCCTGGACCTTTTCATGAAGGAATGTTTATACCTGTGGGCAGGCGCTAATGGCAGTGAAAGGCTTGCATTCATGGGAACAGCATTTAGCAATTCATGGTTGCCAAGGTAAGCAGCAAAGGCATGCCCTCTGCCTCTCCACTGCCTCTAAAAGAAACAGTCTCTAAGGTAACAGGCTAGCACCCCTTGAGGCCAAAAATCTTTAGCTTTTTAGACAGAAAAACACATAAAATAATACCAAGAAAAGCATTTTTTTTGTCCAGGCATTTTTTCTTCACAACAGAAAAGGAGCTCAAAGTGTTCTATTTTTGGTTCCTCACAGGAATTTAATTCAGATGCTGCCCAGTGCTTTGTGCACTCAACATCCCTTTGACAGTTGAGTTTCAGGGGCACATAGGACTAATGAGCCAAGGCATGACTGCAGATGGAGGCTGGCGTCTCCCAGGCCTATGGCTGTTGTTCAAGTGAATAGGCAATTTCCCTGATTAGCTTGGAATTTGCAGCATTATCTGGATGGTTATTTGGCATGAGCCCTTTTTCCAGGATTACAGGCAATGTAGGAGATTGAGTCACCTGAAGAAAAGACCAGCAAAAACAGTGCTTGCTAGCTGCTGCTTGTGATGGGACAGGAGAACAAGAAACCTCTTGCCAATGTCCTTTATCCCCTTGCACCAAAAGGGGAGAAATGCGTGACTCATCACTTTTCCTCAGTGTGAGATTTTAATCAGAATGAACACTCGGAGGGCTGTTTTAAAAATTGAGTGCAACAGCCAAATCACATCAGTACTAACCTTAGTGCATCAGAGCCTCATTCCGTGCAGAAGACTTTCTTCACCATCCACAGTATTGTCATGACTCTTAACACCAGTACGGTTTGCAAAAGAATACTTTTCTGCCATAATTCTTTTCTGAGCAGCTTGGGGGGTTATTGTTTACAATTACGAAGTGACTGTTCATGAACTGTAACTGAGTAATGCAGCACATGCTTGTTTTCCTATGTCTTTCTGCATCTGATACAGTTCCTGCAGTTGTAACAAAGGCCTTACGGCTCTTCATGAATAGGAAGATGTTTCCTGGAAAACTCTGCAGATTGTTCAACTAATTTGTTGCTGATGTTAGTATGTTTTTACACAGAATAAAGGCAGACCAACACTCAGGCCTTACTGTATTTTCAAGTGTACGGCACATGCCTTGCATTTCTGTGGGTCTTTGGGAATAAACCTCAAGCTACTGAGCTGATTCCTAATAGTACCAGGGGGATAATGAGTCTTCTACTTTCAGTCTTAGAGAAGGAATAGTGCCCTGGTTGCATTCACAGATAGGACATACTTCAGAATGCACTTCTCCATCTACTGTGACTTCATGTCCTACAGATGAAAGCAATTGTGGAGTAACTACAAACTTTATGATGGTTCAAAGCATAATAACACAGAGAATTAAACAGGGAACTGAATTTGTTATGTCATTCGCCCCAGGAACACCCACAGTGCAATAACACATCATCATGCATGAGATGCCTCACACTTTATTCAAGTCTGAGGAGCATAAATGAACATAAATTTCACTTCAAGTGGGATGGTGATGTAATGAATTAGGAGAAATGGCCTGTCTCATGAGGCAGAGTGCAGGCACCTCATCAGCCATCGTGAAACACACTTGCATGCATTCAGTTCTCCTGTGATAGCTTGGGAAGCTTGCCAGCTTTTTCAGAGATAACAGCCTCTTTCTACTGTTTTGTAAGGTAAGCATTCCTATGTCTTAGCCTAACGGGATTGATGCTGTAAGCAGTAACTTACAACAGACCTAGCAGATGTCCACAGCACTGAGATCAGGTGGTCACAGCCACTTCCAGCTGAAACATGACCACATTGTGCAATTGATCCAGTTGGGAAACCAAAAGCTCCATGCCTGTAACTTCTTGCATGTTCTCAGGAACATCCCTATAGACTTGGCTACAAATTTTACAGCAGTTCTTCTTGAGGAAGGTATGCAAAAGTTCAATTTGATGCACTTTTAAGCAATAGAAGATAAAATCTTAAAATGTAATGTTTCAGATAGTTGTAGGAATAGGGAGCAGTATCAGAATCATTTATAAAGTAACAAATAATAACTAGGGACTGGCATTAAAAAAAATTTTTAAAACTTCTGGCTTCAGTTTATTTTGCTGAACTTAGTATTGATATTTTTGTACTCCACAAAATACATTGATGTGAAAACCCTACTCTGTGTCTCTAATGATAAAATACTATTTGATGTCTAAGCTATCATTAGCTGAACACTCTGAACTCTTTTTTCTCCCCAAAGAACCATTATAATGTTGATATGAAAGGACAGAACCTTGAAAAAATTAAAGTAAAAACTGACTACTCATACTTGACAGTGTGGTTTATAAAGCCTGTCTTTCAACAGCTATAAAATACTTGCATTCCTATGTCAGAAAATATGCAGCTGCCATTTGCTTAACAGCTGTTAACTGCAGCTGGAAATGTAAATGGAAAATGTATTAGTTTCATCTAACTTAATTGCCATCACATTTGTTCGTCTTTCCTGTCTATTAAACTGTGCTTGTTCATATCCTAAGGCACAGCATACACCTGCATTTATATAGAATTTATATTCATAAGTATACATATACTGACATCTCAAGCTGAGCAGAAATTGAACAATGTCAGTAGTAGGACTCCTAGCTAAGCATCAATCTATCCCCCTGAAGCCCCAAGCAGGCTTTTTCCTTATTATTTGTTACCTACATTTCGGTAGCTTCGGTAGCTCCCACACTAGGGTCAAGAATTGCATTAATGAGATTTTTTTTTTCACATTCATGGTTTATTCATCCACTTAGTAAAAACTTGAATGATGATGAAATTTCAGACAACTGCATTTATTTAGAACTGCTGAATATTGGAGCTTTTTGAATATTCTTCCTATAACATCTAAATTTACCCAGTGTCCAGATAATTTTGTCCCCAAGTGTTGGCGACTTCACTTTAGCTCATATTTTCAGTTTGGAAACACATTAGAGAGTCTAGCCTCTTATCCACATCTTATGTGAATGAGTCAAACACCTTAACGCTGCAAAATGGAAGTAGAAATGATATGCTATAAGACTTTATTGACAGATTTCAGGCATTTCTGTTTCCAGGTCTTAGTATCCCAGTTTGAACACTTCTTTTGTAACACTGACATTTTTTTCCATGTGTTTTCCAGATCTTGAAGCACAAAAGCAAAGAAAAACACCCATAAAAAGGCCAACTTAATGTTTCAGAAAACAAGGCAAGCTTTGGATAGTACTGATTGTAGGAATAAGCAGAAGTCTCTTATTTCAGTTTTTACTTTGCCCATCTTCATTATTTAACAGGAAAACTCAAGATCTGTTACATGATCACAGACAACTGTAACAATGCCTGGTGATATATGTGTACTAACAAAGGAAAAATAACTGTGAAATGTGTTATTATGGATGGATTTATTGTACTTGGTAGATAATATCAGATATTCATGAGGAGAGAAGTTCTTTCAAACCTGTGCATTTATTGATAGACCAAAGTTTAATTTGCCTGATGTGTTTTTCTAAAATTGATGGTATAAGCCATCTGTTTTTGTCTCCGTCTGGTTTACGCCATTTGCAGCTAAAATGCTATGGTGTTTTTGGTGTTGTTGTTGTTTGTTTGTTTGCTTTTTTCTTCTCCAATGTCAGAGATCACCTGTATGGTTGATAAGGAAATAATATTCATCTTATCTCTGCACTGCCACTTACCCATCACAAATAATATGTATGGTTTTTAGAAATGATCTGCGCCTTGTGGTGCTTTCCTGACATTTGTGCTTCTCAAGACCTCCCTATTTTTCTACAGTAACATCATATTGAAACTCAGATGAGTTTAAAGGTGACGGTTCATGAATCAGGAAGAGTTAAGCCTTACTTTGTTCGCAAACCACCAGCACGCTTTTGCTTCTAAACTGAGCAAAAGTGATGGGAAGTCACTGAAAGACAGTAAACATGAACCATACTTAAATGCTATCCTGCTTTAAATAGCATTTTGATAATACAGAAAAGTATTCTAAGACTTACAGCAGTTCTGCAGGACCAGTTGGCATAAATACAATAAAAACTGTAATGTTAAACTAGACTATAAATAAATTATTAAAGAAATCCAAGTGCCATTAGGAACACAAGTAGAAAAGAAGCAGGAATAAACAAAATCATTAATCCATTGGTTGATTTTTCACTTTCATAAACAATGAAGTCAGTGATATATGTATATCTGCATATATGTATACTTTTAGAACACAGAGAAAAGTAAAATATTTGTCAAGGCCCGCTTTCCAAAATACTACTTACAGGAAGCAGCCAAGGCTTTATCAGAAAGGGACTGGCTTTTTGGTTTTTAAGTAACATTTCTTAAGAGACTGAGTCAAATTCTAGAAAGACACTACAGACACTCTGATAAATCTTTAGAGATAAAATTAATTATAAAATGCAAACAGATGCAGTCAAAACTCTGCCTCATACTATGTGCATGAAATTATCCCCATCTGCATATGCATATTCACTCACCCCAAACATAAAATCTTTTAAAAAAAAAAAAATAATAAAAAAATCATAATTGTCATATGTAGTAGAAAGATAACTCTTGATAAATTGGGGTGGAAAAACATCACTCCCCAGTCTTTGAGGGAGCAGAGGAATTTATATACTGCGGTTTTTAATCTTGCTTTTTTGACAGTTCACTCAAACTTAATGGATAACTGTGGTCCATTGGGTTCATAAGTCCTTTGGATTCAAATCAAAAGCTAAGATTTTCTTGCTCAGAATCTTCTGCCTACAAAATGTCAACATTTCCATTTCTAATCTTTAATGTAAATTATAACTTATACAAAGCTCATAGACTCTTTTGAATGGGAAGGGACCCTTAAAGGCTATCCGGTCCAACTCCCCTGCAATGAACAGGGACACCTACAACTAGATCAGGGTGTTCAGAGCCCCATCCAACCTGACACTGAATACCTCCAGGGATAGGGCATCCACCATCTCTCTGGGCTGTCTGTTCAGTGCCTTACTATCCTTACCAAAAAAACCCAAACACAGTACAAATCTCCACTGCTTTACTTTGAAAAATCCTGAAGAGTCTGACTCCTTTCTTATAGTCCTGCTGAAAGGCCAACATCAGGTCTTCCTGGAGCCTTCCCTTCTCCAGGCTGAACAGCCCCAGCTCTCCCAGCCTATCCTCATAGAAGAGGTGTTCCATGCATTGGATCATTTTTCTGACCCTCTTCTGAACGTGCTCCAACAGGTCTGTGTCTCTCCTGTACTGAGGACTCCACATCTGCATGCAGTACTCCAGGTGAGGCCTCACCAGCAGAGTAGAGGAGCAGGATGACCTCCTTCAACCTGCTGGCCATGCTTCTTTTGATGCAGCTGAGGATACACTTGGCCTCCTGAGCTGTGAAGGCACATTGCTGGCTGATATCCAACTTAGTATCCACCAGTATTCCCAGGTCCTTTTCATCAGGCCTGTGCTCAATCATTTTATCCCCCAGCTTATATTGGTAGGGGGGCTTTCTTGACCCAGGTGCAAGATCTTGCACTTTATTTTGTTAAACTGCACGAGGTTCACCTGGGCCCACTGTTCCAGCCTGTCTAGGTCAATGCAGTAAGTTTCATTGATGTCATTTCCATAGACACATTATTAACAGAAATTTATTTTTTCTTGCAGACATACTAGTATATTTATACTGACTGTAGACAAATAACCTTATCTTTGGTGAAATGCACAGCTGAGGACATCACCAGTCATACAGATAAAGCGTGGCTTGAAAACTAAAGATAGTTTTATTATAATTAAAATCTTGTTCTGTGATTTTAGGAAGCTGAAGTTAGTGACCCCAAATTATTAAAAGTTACTTATGCTTCCCACAACATTGACAGAAAATAAGAAAGTTACACACACAGTCGTCCTCCCCCAGTTTTTCCCTGCAGGGAAATAACTTTGAATTGCTCTGAATTCCCCCATATTTTAAGCAAAGAAGACAGCTGCTGGTGGTGGCTTAACTATACCTTTGTTCACCTAGACGTTGGTTAATGATTATGGCCACTGACCTTCTGCCACTGTCCACTTGCAACTAATTATAATAATTTGCTACACAGATGGGCTAAAATAATTCAGCTCCTTAAAGAGCCCTTTAGCCACGTATCCCAGGTCATCCTTCTGCCCTACTTCACCGCATTCTCCTTGGGTGCTTTGTGCCCTCAGCTCTCCTGTCACCCATCTGTCTCCAAGCATTTCCACCCCAGGCTGGCAGAGCACAGCATTTGTTGGATTCAGGGAGAAAAATGTGGTTTTGACACCATGCTCAGTGAGGGGATAGAAGTATGCCTGAGGGATCCTGCTGTGGGAAAAGGTGAGGAGCACCTCTCAGTTTGGGGTCAAAGGAGCATAGCAGCCTGTATGTGAGAGCTTAGCTGTGAGGTCATAGGGAAGGAGTGAGAACAGCTGTTACATAAAACTAACTTCCACAGTCAGAGCTTTCCAAAAGGATCTGAGGGTTGTACAGTGCACAACAGGACATATTTACAATGTCAATGAAAAAAATAAAAGGTCCGCATTTAAACTGACATTCAGGGGTCAGACAAGAGTTAAGCAGGCGTATAGAAGAGAGTTGTTACATTTGTAGGCTTTCACAACAATTGATATGAAAGCACCTCTTATCAGTCTCATATCAACCTGGATGTACAGATGGTAATGACATGCTCTTCTGATTAGTTTGAACCATTTGATCAAGGAGGTATACAAAATTCTTGCCAGGATTTTTAAGCCTGTATCAGTATGTTTTCCAGTATCAACAAAGCAAAACTCATAAACACAAAATACAGATTGTAGTTTACTAGGTTTTAACAGCAAACGCCTACTTCTGAGTAACGGTGGGCTTTACACCTTAGTTGTGATAAGTGACTCCCAAAAGCCCTGTGTGACTGCCTATTCCAACTTGCACAGCTGTCACTGGAGACTTACTTTCAGTTTCAGTGGGCCTGGTTTAAGGAGCCTTCAGAAACTTCTTTCTAAGCACTTTCTCCAAATAATTTCTTGCACAAACCCAAAGCCTTTCATTGGCATTGAATTTTTTGACCCAGGTGGATAAAATGTGGAAATCTGCAGGACATTACCAATAATTTCACTGAACATGTAGTCATGTCCCTGAAGTTTTTGAAAGTATCAGGAGAAAAATAATGCAACTGAGACCACGGGAGGTCTGTCAGGTGTTGCTTCTGGGCTCTTCTTACTCACCAGAATAGGAAGCTGGAGTGAGCTGGCTCTTTCTCCTGCTTGTACATGAGTGACAAAGTCTGGAATGACCCTGTTGGAATAAAGTGAGAACTAACAGAAGGAGGTATTTTCCATGCCAATCCTAATCGACTTCTTGTTTTTTCTTTAAGGTTTGGAATTAAGTTGTTATGTTAAATTATATATTTTAATGCAGGTCAGAAGCTGAAAGAATGTAGGTGGAGGCACAGGCAGCTGCTATCTCTTCTGAACCATTTAATCTTTCAGGAACTTTCAGGAATTGAGCAGAGCCTCTCAGCAGTTACAGATGTCTTCAGCTGTCATTTGCAGGCCAACTTATGGCTAACTGGGAAGGAGAGTTGAGAGAGCTAGTTAGACAGAAATGCCAGAGACTGCAGATATGTCCATGCTGTAGCTTGTCCAGCTCATTCTCAGGCAGCCTTTTTGCTCCAGGATGCTTGAGGCATGGCTGTGCAATTCTGACAGGAGAGCAGGAACAACTTTATTTTCTGTTCTTGAGATTTCTTTTCAGAAAAAAAAAGAAAAAAAGGATGTGGAAGATGGACAATCTCAAGTTCTGTTATAGCTGATCCACCTCGGCTTCTTGAAGTATGCCAGCTTGTAGGAAGCAAGCACTCAAATACCTAAGGGAAAATGGAAAAAATGCTACAAATGGCACAGAATATTTCAAGAATTTCTGTATCCCCAACAGCCCTGAGAATCCCATCTCATCTTCAGCTAATGTAGCAAGTCAGTATGGCCAAGAGTATTGGCAGAAGTGTAGGCCAGCCTCTTCAGTCACAACCTTGACCACTGAGCAGCCTGTGTGGAAGAAATGCTGCATGATGGCTCATAAAAGCTCATAGGTTCAGCAGGTAGGGGTGTCTGTGTGCCTCAACCAGAATAAATGGGCATTTCTTTGAATAGGTACACTAACTGCTTTATTGAACTCTAAGGTTTTGTTAATAATAGAGGTATAGAGAATCAATGGATCTGCTGCAGACATGGATGAAATCATTTGCATCTATAACAAACTTTAAATTGGAGGCTTCTCATGTAAATACTTTGGCCTCTAGAGGAAGAGCAGTATGAAAGATAAAAGTGATATTTTGACAGAATTTCACCCCAGGATGGCACATAGAAAGAGCCACAATGCATTCCCTCCATTTAATAGCTGGCATGTTTTTGTATTGGGCAATATCAAGATGTTGGGACACCAAAAAGGAAAGTCTGAAAACATTTCCAAGCCTGTTGCAGTCTTAACAATTTGACAACTGAGCTACAATAATGTAGTGGGCTTGCTAGTTCCCTTTAGTTACGATGGGCATGAATAGTTATATGTACAATGGTTTCATTAGGCATTTCTTCACCTCCAAAGCAACAAAGTCGTCCATTTACTTAAAATGTCTTTGAAGCAATGGTCCTAATCTAATTTTTAAATACCACAGTCCTTGTTCAAGGCTTCTCTTCTTCCTTGGGGAGCTAATTTACTTGCAGAGTGAATACATACATACATATATGTATTAGGCATACCCAATATTTGTAAACTTAGATTACTTTTCTTTTTGTTACTTTATTTTTAGTTGCTCATGCTTCTACATGCAAATAGTTCCAAACAGAGGGAAATAGCTGCACTGTGTATCTCATCTGGAGAATGTAAACAGAGTTCAAATATGCACAACTTCATTCAGTGATGAAAGAACTGCTCTGCCTTACTACTGCTTTCCTTGTGTCCTCTTCTTCACCTTTTTTGAATGTATACTGTAGAACATCCTGAAAGAAAACTCTCCATCAACCACTCCCTTGATATTGATATAAAGGCAGCTTCACCTCCACCCAGATTCTTCCCTTTCCTCAGTAACCATGAAAACACAACGTCCATCTCTTTCTTGCTCTGTCTTTGGACTTTAAGCCAGGTAAGAGTATAAGCTATAAATTGAAGAGAAATATACAGCTGAGTAAATAAAGTGAGATGAAAGGGAGAAAATGGGAAATGTGTTTCCTATCAGGGAGTTTAAGAAACAGGTTTGGCACACAGGGGGAAAAAACAAAACAGGAAACAAGGTTCTACATATAAATTAAACTTTTTCACCCTGAATCTTTTTAGATAGCCCAGGAGTAATAAGAATGTGTGTATCTTGGACTGGCAAACCAAGCATTCCAACACTAAATGGCTTCCTGTTCAACACGTTCAAAGCCAAAAACTGTTTTGGGGGGTTGGTTAGAAATATGTGTGAAGTATGCACTTTTACTTCGGGCCAAATCAAATGTTTTTAGTCTCCCCTCATCTTCCATCATCCCTTCCCCCACTAAAAAAGAAAATAAAAAGAAAAAAAACAACGAAAAAACCTTTCCTCTGTCACTGAGGAAGCTAGCCTTGAGTTAATCTGCAAACATTCCCACTTCTCAGTAAAGTTACTTAAAAAGAAACTGGTCAATGACATTTTGCTTTGGCATTTAGAGCTGTTGAGCTGTAATGAGTAGATGCTCAAGAACTTGGCCCCAGGTTAAAACAAGAAAACAGTGAATATTTGAGGATGTTACAGCATTATCCACCACTGTTGCAAACCTTGTAATTCACAAATTTTTAGTCTGTTTTCTTCTTCTCCCACATCACCCTCAAATGTTATTTGGTACTGCTTATTCTTTGTGGATCTTTAGAGTTGTTTTCTTCTTTTCAGTTTTCAAAGTTTGATCACATGGATAAAAGTGAAAATAATGCACATGGGAAAATGTGTGGAGCACTGCATGTCACGGATGGACTAAGGTGACGAGGTTTTGCAGTACCTCACTGAAGCCACTAGGTATGTTCTGCAAAACAACAACTACAAAAAGAGAAGAACATCTCTTTTTTAGTTAGTGGGCATTATTTACATCTGCTTAACCTGGACATCAATCTGTCTCTTTCAGAATAATTAGAGAAGACTCTCCAGCCACTTCTTCTAGTAACATTTTGTCCCCTAGCTCCAAAAAAATAGAAGACTTGTATGTGGTAGCCAACTATTTTCTTTTAATATATTTTCCTTTCATTCCAGACTTTTGAGACCTAAACATTTTCCTGTTTCAGTGTTTGAAGAATACTATGTACTGAGTAAAGTCCAAGCTGGTATATTGTTGTTGAGACATTGGTTTTGTCTGTTACTGTTATTCCACCTTGAATGAACCAAGCTGCATAATTTGTTTTGGTTCTAGCTTTTGCAAAAACAAACAAACAAAAAATCCATAGAAACCATTAAGAGGAATTTAGAAACATATGTTTTGGGATTTTCCCTTGTAGGAAAGGCATTCTGGGAAGATGCCTGGTTCTCCAGCCTCATCTAAGCCAGGAAGGTTCAGCCTCTGCTGATTTAAACCAAATTGAGTTGGCTACAGCCAACTTGTAGCACTCATTTTCAGAAGTACAACTGAAGTTAGAACTACCAATAACAGTGAGACTTAATGAACACTGGACAGACACCGCTGATAATTCATTCCTGGATCGACACTGAGTTCAGGATCACTGTTACAGGTATCACTGAAAGTAAAGTATCTACATCGTTATAACAAGCACTCTGTCTAGAGATAGGCAGTTAGTCCTAGGTTTCTCCCACACAAACTTTTGAGGAAAAGGAGAAAGAAATAATGATAGAAAAAGCAAAGAAAGGAAAGGCAGAGCATAAGGAAGACAGCAGAAGAGAATGAAGGAGGGAGATAGAAAGAGGAAGAGGGAGAGGGAGAAAGTAAGAAAAAGGAGAATGAAAAAGAGAAAGGAGGAAAGGAGGAAAGGAGGAAAGGAGGAAAGGAGGAAGGAAGGGAGGAGGGGAGGAAGGGAGGAAGGGAGGAAGGGAGGAAAGGAGGAAGGGAGGAAGGAGGAAGGAAGGGAGGAGGGGAGGAAGGGAGGAAGGGAGGAAGGGAGGAAAGGAGGAAGGGAGGAAGGAGGAAGGGAGGGAGGAAGGGAGGGAGGAAGGGAGGAAGGAAGGAAGGGAGGGAGGGAGGAAAGGAGGAAGGGAGGAAGGAGGAAGGGAGGGAGGAAGGGAGGGAGGAAGGGAGGAAGGAAGGAAGGGAGGGAGGGAGGAAGGGAGGGAGGGAGGAAGGAAGGAAAGGAAGGAAGGAAGGAAGGAAGGAAGGAAGGAAGGAAGGAAGGAAGGAAGGAAGGAAGGAAGGAAGGAAGGAAGGAAGGAAGGAAGGAAGGAAGGAAGGAAGGAAGGAAGGAAGGAAGGAAGGAAGGAAGGAAGGAAGGAAGGAAGGAAGGAAGGAAAGAAAGAAAGAAAGAAAGAAAGAAAGAAAGAAAGAAAGAAAGAAAGAAAGAAAGAAAGAAAGAAAGAAAGAAAGAAAGAAAGAAAGAAAGAAAGAAAGAAAGAAAGAAAGAAAGAAAGAAAGAAAGAAAGAAAGAAAGAAAGAAAGAAAGAAAGAAAGAAAGAAAGAAAGAAAGAAAGAAAGAAGGAGAGAGAAAACAAAAATATTTGAGAATAGAAATCCAACAAAATATGGAAAAGAAAGCCAAGGAAAAAGAAAGATTTCTGGGATAATTTATAGTAGTTAAATCCTTATTTCTTTTGCCAGGTAGAGAAATCCTAATCCTGTTACATGATCTTTCAAACTGCTTTAGTGAATCATTGCCATTACCAATATGGGCAGAAATTTATTATATCAGCTTCCCAGACACTGAACATGGTGTTGGCAGAGCTGATAGATTGTAACTCAGTGAGTCAGATATGGTGTTCTTTTTTTTATCTCCAAGGCATGCAGCAGCAGCTCCAGCCATGTCACCACTAAAGCTGCTGCTGAAAGCTGGGAAGCTGTTGTGATAAGAATGGGATTGCTGATCAGTGGTATTGCAGATCTTGCATGGTAAGTGCCAAAAGTCCCAGCAGGTAATGAGATGATTACTGACATTATGGAGTACTTCACTCAGGTCAAGTAGGTCATGTTCAGGAAGCTAGAAAAAAGCAAATAAATCTATAGCTATCATTATAATAACAAACAATTGCAGGCATCATCAGCTCAGTTGCTAAGATTTGTGGAAACTTTTTTCAGTCTCATGATGATTGCCAGTGTCTTTGGTGCTTTGCACACCTGAGATTTTTTTTTTTCCACAGCAAATTTCAGATTTTACTCTCTTTGCGCACTCATTTCTAGCACATACCACTTTCAGAGATGTGTTCAAGCAAAGTATTATTTTCTTTGTGAAAGCAAACTCCCTACATCTACTCTTAACATAATGCGAAAAGATTTTATTCCTTGGCAGGGAAGATCTCCAGTTTTGCTAAGGAAATAGCCAGAGTTGAAGATGGCTGTGTTAGAACAAAACAAGGAATCTGCTCTGTACTCAGTAGAAACATGGTATTGTGAAAGGTGCCTTGAAGGACTTGCATGTGTTGTTGAGCTCTTATGTAAGTGCCTTCTGCCAAATGGCACTAGTGGATGAAGCAACAGCCAGAAGCTCATGTTCCTCTTCGAGAGACATCAGACTTTGTTTTCTCTGATTTTCACATTCTTCTGTGCTTTCAGTGTTCCATCCTTTGAGTCATTTGAGAAGTCCAAATTTCAGGAACACTGAGAAAGTCGTACTTCAGACAGTCTGATACATACTAATTGTTTTTTCATCACAGTCAGAGCCGTAACGGCCCTTCACACATCTGCTGAACAGCCGGATAGGAATTGATCCACTGCAGAGACTTTTGGGCTATTGCCCCAGACTGTCTTAATATAATTTTCTCTGAAAAGTAACTAAGATTGGTTTTCGGTTGTACAGTGCAGCTCTGAGCATTCATCTTCACAGAAAGGTGGAAAAAAAGGAAGACATGACAATAACACAGCTTGATAGTGTTCACCCACCAAAACTTGAACAAAACTGCAGAGTGTGATGTATTGCATCTTTGCTGCTCAAAGTGAAGTAATGAAGAGTGTTAACAAACTATTAACATAAATTATGAATGCCTAATGATGTATCATATACATAATTTGCAGGTAGGATCTGCCATGACACAAATAATAAAGATATGACTAATATTGTATATAATATGTACGCATGTATAAGCTTTTCACTTAGCTTACAAAGGAGTTTGTGCTGTACTTTCTCACAGTGCACTTCATTCTTCTGAAGTTGTTCTCTCTTCTAGAAGAATGTTATTGTTTGGCAGAGTGTGATAGAAAAGAGAATAAGTGTTTTTCTTTCTGTTTGTTCATTGTCTTTTCTTTTAAATATCTAGGTGCAGCAACTGCTCTGGTCAGGGCAGTGATTCTCTGCAGTCTTCCTCTTCACATTCACATGTGAAAGATCCCAAACTGATTCCAGGAATGCCCACCCCACATCACCAAGTCTGCTGGTAGGCAACATCAATACAAAGCTGATGCCATCAATGCTTTTTTATTTGAACACTACTACCACTAGAGAAATGCTCTGACCCGCTAATTAAGGAATGTGAATTAAGACATTTTAGCCAGCTTGTTATCAAGACACCATAGTAGACTATAACGTATCCCAAGAAAAGGACTAGTGATTTGTTGCTTGAATTAGCTGTGGTTGGCATGGGTGTCCATGGCAATGCTTCTGAGCCACACTGATCAATTCTTTCAAAAGGCATGAGAAATAGAAAAATATGCACAAAGTAGGAGAGAAAGAAACCACAGGACCTGTCCTTAGGGTTATGCTGGAGGTTCTTTCTCTTTCCTTTCCATGCATGCAGAAAGCAGCTGATCCGATATGTTTTGAAAATAGATACAAATGCATACAGAAGCACTGGGAACATCTTGTACACAGATGTGAGTCAGTACTTGGCAGGTGGCTAGTTGAAGTCAGATTTCCCAGACAATAATTACATTTTCTTTAAAAAAAAAGAAAAAAAAAAAAAGAGAGAGAGACAGAGAGAGAGAGAGAGTAAGAATTAAAGATACACGAGAAGAAGGACTAATTTAAACCTGTCTGGAATAAGAGCTCTAATGTTAATTTCCTTCTTCCTTCCATGTAGTTGACTCTGTATCATTCCAGGGTTCAAACACGTCTTGTGGGAAAGTCACAGGAAGACCCCATTATTAGTATAGTTGCCCAAGGAGAAGGGCATGTGCTACACCAATCAATCCATTGTTCACTGTAGGCCAGAAAAACATTTCCACAGCGAGACAACAAATGCACCTCGAGAGCATGTCTTGAGCATGAACTCAGGCACGTCTGCTGTTCCTGTGGCAAACAGCATTCCACTTCCTCTTACCACCACGAGAGTGTGTTTCAGGCATAGAGCACGTTTTCTAATTTCTGCACGAACAGCCAAATGTGGTCAGAACCGCAGAGCTGTAGGTGGATTGTGAATCCATACACTGTAACTTGACTCTCAACTGCTGTACTAATTTCAAATTTTGTTTATTCTTTGATTATCAGTCTTCACAGAGGTGTTTGAAAGCTGTCTCATCAAAAACAGCAATTCATGAGGAAATATTTGCCTTTGGTGGACAATCTATCTGCCTGTATGTCTGTGTATCTATTTACTTATCTTTACATCTCTCTATGTACTTTGATAGTGATGGAAAAGAAGAATGCTTTCTTTTGGTAAGAACAGTTGTAGTTGAATCTTTGTATTCAATTTTTCTGATAGAAAGACAGTCCTGTGTTCCCCTCAGCTCCAACAGTGAACCAGACCTCCTCACCAAGTAAGAAGGCTATGGTGTGCCCTGAAAAAATGTGGTTTAAATGAAGAGCTGTGCCTAAAGAGGGAAATAAGAGTATAAAGCCCACCAATTAATACATGGTTAAGGCATTATTATACCATTTTGCTTTTTATTGAGGGCTAGCTAAAACATTCTATAATTTTAATATTTTTGTTAATTTATAACCATATTTTCCATGGACATCCTTTGCTATGCTCAATTCTTCTCAATCCTAGTTCTCAAGGCAGATCTGGATGTTTTTTTTCTCTTCTTCCAGTGAGGGTGGGAGTAGCAATGGAAAAGCATGATCCATATAGAATTGTATATTCTCAGAAATCTTGATGTGTGCCTGGGAATTTGTGAGCTATGGGAACAGTGCTAGACTGTGACTCTTCATGGGATTTTTTGAGCTCTGAGCTGAGTTCTACCAGGATGTTATCGTTCGTTCTATAATAATGAACTTTACCAAGCACACCGTAAGAGTGATGAATTGGAATCACATCTCCATGAAAGTCAGATACCACCACAAAAACAATGGGAAGCAGTACTTTCCACATCACAGAATTGTCCTGCCTTGATGTGGGACAGCAGTTCAGAACAAGGTATATTTTTTATGCATTGTAATAGAAAGAGTGTTTAGTGAGGGATAAAACGAAGAAACAAAAACCCTCACAAAAGTACTTTGCTGGGAAAAGTGAAAGTAAATATAGCAAGACAGAATTAATTTGTTATGATACTTGAAGACTAAAGCAAAGGATTTTTTTTAATAACCTCAGCTTCCTTTTCCTAAGCAAATTCCTGGGGTTACTTGCAGAGCAAAACATTACAGCTTCCTGTTACTTCCCATGATTAAAAGCTTCGAGGTTACCCAGCAGTTGTCAAAGTGAATGCTGCTCTTGGCAGAAATTATCACTGTCATTTCAGTCCTGATTATGAACAATGAGAGTCCTCTGGATGACCAAAATGTTTCTGGATTGAGCCCTAAGGAATTTGACTTTCTGAGGCTTGCAGGGATGGGAACTTCCCAGGCATGCTTTCTTTTTTTGAAACTGTTACGTGCATCTGAGCTGATCCTGTCCAGCCCAGCTGGGGAAAGGCCGAGCCTCACACCAAGGCTGCTGAAGGAAGGGCAGCCCTTTTGGTACATGGAGCTACCCCCCAGCCCCCCAGTACTGCTGTGAGGACAGTCTCCTGATGGGGTGAGCCCATTCTGCTGAGGGAAAGGATCCATGGTTAGTCTGTAAAAAGCTTCCAAAACAACAGATGCATTTAGCAGGAAGCTAAAGTACCAACCCAGTGTGGTGGGCAGGCAGTGCAGGTATTCTCCTCTTGTTGTTACTTGTGTGCTTGCTTTTGGCCTGTCTAAGGACATGCAAGCTACTCAACGGGAATGTGTGCTCCACTGCCTGAAATAATTTCCCTGTTACTGGGCCCCAGATGCAAAAAGACATGATATAAAAAGTGTGTTATAAAAAGAACTAAATATTGATCTGTTCCTGTGGTGAATGGGTGTGAATGGCTCCAAGTGCTGTGCTGTTACTTTTGTGGACCTCTGAGTAGAGATCACTGTTTATAAGAACAAATGAATAAACAGAGAGCTAATTAAAAGCTTTTCAACTCTGAGACTCAGGAGATTGTGCACCAGCTAGTTCTGAGTTGCGGAGTCCAGTTCTGATTTTGAGCAATATCTTCTACCTTGGTGGGCATGTGGGGTAGGATTTATCCTGATTTATTTGGTCCTCAGGAAGGTAGTTAGTTTGTTTGTTTCCAGCCTGTGGGATGTTTGGATTTGAATGTTTTTGAAGAATTTCTTCACCATTTGCTTTTGGAAAACTTGTTTTCCAAGGCATCTGTTCAAGAGGAAACCTTGTGCAGTGTGGAGTTAAACACTCACTGGGTCAGGACGACAGGGAGAGGGAGCACAAGACTTAAAGGCTAGCAGTTGCAAAACTGTCTCCATGTTTGCATCCAATGTTTGCATATATCACATTCACCCTTTTTTGAGCTTTGACCAAAAACCTGAGGAAAGCAGGTACCAAAGCTCAGTCTGTCCCACCTGACAGGTGCAAGGCAGCTGTAGTGTTGTGGAGCAGGAAGATTTAGTGATCAAGTCTCAGCTCTGCTGCAGAGGAAACTGAAGATGTAAGCTTTTGGATGGAGCCCTAAAATTGAATGTTATTAAATGCAATACCTATACTTCAGGAACTTAGATTCACTCTGATCCATATACACTTTAGGTGTCCTGTGCCTTAGACTGAACCTGCATCTATTCCTTTCATCCCCAGTTCTACCATGCCAGCTCCTTTAACAAATTATTTTTATTTTGACCGATGACATTTAACGAGGCAAGTATTTTTGGATGGCTTGAGATCTGTATCAAAACATATTTTCCTTTTGGAACAGAAATAAAAGAAGAGAATCTCCCTCACTAACTTCTGTCTACCATCTCTTCCTCCTCAAGTTGTCACTTGCAGGCTAAAATGTCTAACAGGACCAAAAGGAAAGAGTTTTCTTAATGAGCCATTGACACAGAATAAACACTTCAACATAGCATCCTCTGATTCAAACTATTCCTCATTAGTACTGATTATTCTAAATTGAGCATAAAGTTATAAATGAAGGACATACTGCAAAGTGTCTGTTAGCACTGGGTCAGATTCTACAAGACTCACTCCATACCAAAAGTGTTTACTTGCACTAGAATGTTCTGTTTAAAGTGATGGTACTTTCATTCCTTTTTTGGCTGCAAAACTTGGCACATGTTTAAGGAGGCAACAAGATTTTTTGCAGAATTGGTAAAATGATAAAAGCACTTTATGGAAAGAAATCTGAGCTCTACAATAAAGTGATAGCTGATGTTGTAAGCATCATTCTTTCCATATCCTTCTTAAAGCATGGCTGAGTTGGGTTTGTCTAGTGAAATGGTTGCCAACATTTCCAGATTCATGCTCTTTTTCAAGGGGTTATGATCTCCCTGCCACTATCTGGAGCAGAAACTTTTCGTGGAAGTGTTTTTATCCTATCTTGGAAGAGTGACATTGGCTCTAAGTCACAAACTAAAGTAACTGTGAATGTTTGCTAGACACTTTTCTGAGACATTCGTTCATGGATTAAAACTGCATGTTGGAGCAATTAGCAAAATCTTCACTTACTCATAAAGGAAAAGCCAACTGGATGGATAAAGGATGAACAATATTTTTTTTTTATCCCTTTAACCATTGTAAAAAATTCAATTTAAGCAGTGATATGTATTGAATAGGTATCAAACAGGGGCTTGAGTATTATGTAAATAGATGTGGCATAAGCATCTCTTTTAAAAGTACTGTCTGCTTCAACCTTCTTTGCTTTGAAGTGAGGGCTTTCAGCCTCTCCCCTGGGACTACTCATAAAACTAAGAGTTAATCACAGCCGTAAAGCCACTGTGTGGCTTGTATGGCAACTTTTCTGACAACTGACCTAAGTGTGATTGTTGTCCCCTTTGATTCCACCTAGTCTTATGCCGGTACTGGCCTTTAATTTAAAATTTCCTTGCATTATTGCCATTTTGTTTTGTTTGTTTACTTGTTCTTTTTTTTTATTATTGTTGTGTTTTGTTGGTTTTTTTTCCTTCTGCATTGTATTTGTCAAGGGAATTTTTTCTGCACTACTGATCTTTTGAGATGTCTTCTCTTACTTCATTTTTGCTTGAGTCTAGGTAACTGTGGCTATTTAAGCTATTTATTATTATATTTTATTATTAAGGGGCTGCACTTGTGCACAGTAAATGAGACAGACCCTCACCTGTGTGAACTGCAAAATAGGCTTTACTGAGTTTTTTTCTCCTCTGAGCCTTATCACATTTGCCTTGGAGACATTTTCCAACAATAAGAATCTCTATCTCTGGAACTACTATTTTTAGTGCTATTTTTCCCATTCACTGTATGCCTGTGGACCTCAGCTCTGGTCACCAGAATTCAGGCTCATTTCATTTAATCACTGCCATAAGAAAGCTGACATCTAGTCCTTGCCGCCTGCATAGAGTCCGGATCTAGTTTATTGAAGGCAATTTGGTTTGCTGATCTAAAGAAGGAAAGATTTGTATACTGACATAATGAATTCTCTCTTTTAACTATAAAAGAGGCCAGGGTAACAGACTTGAGCAGATGGTATAACTTCGGGATGATTGTGTGAGATGAGCACTACTCCAGGTCAGAATGATGCTTGAGCACTACAGATGAGATGATGCAAAAAAAAGGTTTGAAGTAATATGCACTACTACACGTCATCTATCAGAAAGTGGGAGCATACCTGAAACTATCAGTAGTGCACAATTTATTACATGCAAAGTCCTCTCCATGCTAAAAAAAGGCGTGAAGAGACTAATGAAATTTTAAGTGGAGAATTGAACAAAGATAAGAATTATTAATAGCTGTTCACATTTGTTTATCAATTCTTTTAAAATGAGATCATCCAGAGATTTACAGCAAAGACAGCAATTCTGGCCTAAAGAAAGAGAAAATGGCAATCTTTGCTTAACATTAAAACACTGTTCAAAGTTCATGTTCTACCAATTTTTCCTAACCTTATCAGGAGAACCTGAAATAAAATGTCTGAGAGTGGGTGTCACCAGACGAAAAGAAATAAACAGGGGCTAACATAGCTATGAAATTCAGCCTGTGAAAGGACACTAGGCAGACATTCGAAATTACAAGAACAAATACACAAGAAGGCAGAACTCTTACTGCCAACAATTACAGTGGTATTATATATTGCTTGTGTTCTCACTTATGCTAACATTATGCTAGTATAGCTTGGTTGATCTTTCTGGAATTAGTCTTGATTTTCAGTGATGTGAAAGCAGAATCATCCAATAAGCCTTTCTTGCTCTTACTTTTCTACAGATCTAAGAGCTGAGGAAAGTGGAAACTTCTCATAACTGTTGATATTATATACAATGAAAGATTGGTCTGAGAGTCTGGATTTGACTGCCTTTGTATATAGTCTTCCATTACACAAGAAGTTGTTTTTGAATGCAATCAAAACATTGACCCTGGATCCTATTGCAGTTGACAGTGGTGTTAAGAGTTCTCTGTAAGCCAGATGAGCAAAAATAATCAGACACTAGTGAAAGCTCAAAACCAGGCCTTTTGCTTCTGACAGGAAAATCCAGCAAAAAGATTCTTCAGATCTTGTCTCTCTCTGGTTCTAACTTTGATAAGTTAACATGCTATCCAAGATATTTTAAAGTACTTTAATTAAATAAATTATACCTTTATTAAATAAATAAATAAATACCTTTCAAATGCCAGGTAGATTCTTATGTAAAATTCGCAAGAAGTTTTGGAGTAAAAGTTTCTGAACACAGGACCTACTTTTGCTTTTTCAGTGTTGGTAAAGAGATCAGCTGTATGCACAGCCACTACAGTCATTAGTATTGCTATTAATCTACAGTTGTATAATGGAGAAACATCTTGAGAAAAGACAACTGCATGACTCAACATAAAGAAGAAATCTTTAGACTGGAAGGCCTTATGATACCAAATCCTATCATAAGCAATATCACCCTCCCAGTATTAGCAGGCCTTCCTGGGTGAGATGTAAGACAGATATGCAGTAAAAATGTCAGGAGCCTGGGAAGCCTGTTTTTATTCCTTCTGAGAATAAGGGCAAAAGCCTAACTGGGCTGTTTGCTGCTATGCTGAACCATTATTATTCTCTGAGTCTCATTAAAAGAAAACAAAACAAAATAAAACCCTGCCTTGGTCTCAGGTCACTCCAGAACATGTGCCCTCCTCTGTTATTTATCCAGGCAGGAAATGTTTTTCTTCTTTTAAAATGAGCAATGCAAGGATATTGTGGAGAATGCATGTAGTGCAATGTGCTATCAGCACCCTCCAGTTGTTTATCATGGCCATTTTCAGCCCAAACGGGGACACTAAGTTCTCTTGGATTCTCACTGTGCTGGCAAGGTCTTCTGTGTTGGACAAAGTAAACAAAAAACAAAAAACCACACACTTCCTGATAAGTTTCAGAAGACAGCTTTTCTCAGCCTTATCTCACAGTTTCATTCCACTACTGAAAAGAAGTTCAGTTTTACAGAAGATTTGCTTTTCATTGTATATTTGTCAGTGATAACTATGCTTTTGCTTTCCCACATGATTTGCTTCTCTCTTGAGGAGATAAGGAATGTCTCTCCTTGCCCTGTGAGTGGATGTGGCCTATGTCTAAGGTCACTTCAAAAACAACCCAACTGCAGTCATGCCTAGGGGCCTTTCCTATAAAAATGCATTGTTCTGCTGGAGGCAGGGAGCTGGGTACAGTTATGGCATGTTAGAGATGCACAGGAATGCAAGGCTACTTCATAAGCACGATTTCGAATCTCAGTATGTTTCTCCACAACAATGTTGTGTTATGAAATTAGCATGTGGGTTTGTGTTTTTTTTTTTCTTCTGAAAAAGTTATGTTCTGAAGGTCAACCACTGTGGTACTTGGGGTGGGCTGTCTCAAGTCATGAGACCAAGACAAAGGCAAGAGAAAAGCACATTTTTGGTCACGGGCAGAGGAAACAACAGCAGTGAAAAAGTCCTCGCACTTCCTCAGCCATTTTTCTAGACAAAGCAGTTTTCAGGGTATTCAAGGCTCTATACTTTTAGCCATATGGTTATTTTATTCCTCAGCTTGTCCCAGTTCTTCTGTGAATATTTTTCATATGTACCCAATGAATAGTATTTTGATTGCACCCTGAAGAGAAAACAAAGCTCATTTTCCAACTGCAGATGCCAGCTGAAGCATACAGGGCTTGCTTGCTTTCTAAAACATCCTCCCGCTTCCTCTCCAAATACATGCTTGACGCTTGGTAGCGAGCACTCTGGTGATACTACTGATGAGAGGAGAAAGGCAGAAGGATGGTCAGGATGATAATAACATATTTAGGAAATTTGTATTATCATCTCTTGTCACTTCCCACATTATTCTGCACACATTTCTCAGAAACAGAGCCATGACAGGCCGCATTACCTTCATTTCTGTGCTTTAATTTTTCATGGGAATGGTTCTATTTCTGTCATACATGTTTACACAAATTTGAACCATAAAGTTCCTAGCTGTTTGTTGTTAGTGGGAAGCACACTGCTATTTAAACTAAGGGATCTGAAAGAGATCATTAGGATACATGGCAAGATGACTTGTCTTTCCTTATTTGTCCTCATCATGAGGAAGCTCATTCTGGGTGCAAGGACAAGTGCATTGGAACTGCTGAAAAGGATTTGTTTGTAAGGAGCAGATTCTTGCAACCTTGTTGGGAGAAACTGCTCCTCTGTTTTTAGTTTTTCGAGAAGAATGTGTGTGTGTAGAAGAATGGCTGTAATAATAATTCTTCATAAAAATAAGAGTTTCCTGTTGAGTAATTCAAGGCATTATTGTTTCTCAGGAAGCAGACAGCTGCACCCTCTTAAAAAGGAAAAAAAAAACAACCCGCTAGTTAGCACAGACGAACATAGTAACAATTAACACTTAGTATTCACTGTCATACCTCTAGAAGTGGATTTCTTGACCCAAAGAATTCCTCAGGAGATATAACCTAGAAAAACAGAATAAGTAACAGTTATTTTCACTTAAATAATTCTGTTATTTCTTCTTGTCAAGTACCTATCCAAACGCATCAGCAAGCTGATGAATGTAAATCCCGATCCTAGGCTTTTGCAGATACAGGACTTTTCAAATGAGGATCAGTATGTAATAATACAGTGTGAGTGCAGTGCTACCGTGGCACATACATCCCTGTGATCTAGGAACTGAAGGTCAGTGCTGGGGAGACCACCATGGGCACAGTGTGAGCAGCGGAACAGAACCAACAAAAGTTCCCCACAGCTTCACCTGGGCAAGGCAACACTTGCTGGAAGCACAGGTAATATTTCAGATGGATAAGTCATTCTTCACTTGCTTGCCTTAAAAAAAATAATGCTTGGTTTTGCTAGTGCAGAACTGTAAACTCCTCTCTCGTGGTGACAACTTGAAAGTTAGAACTGTTTCCTACCCATCTTTGTCATCTGCAGAGTTTTCAGTGAGCTGTTATAGTAAGAAAACTTATCAGAGCTATTTTAATTAATGTTTTTTTCTCAAATGTTAATGTTGCTAACTTTGAAAAGTCATTAGAATGCCGGCATTAACCAGAAACAATGCTCATGAGTTTTAATGAATGCAAATGTAGGAAGGAAGCCATTTTCAGCTTCTGAGAAACAGAGGGCATTAATCTAAATGACATAATTACTCCAGCCAGGCTTTCCTCAGGGAGAAGTGATAAAAGTAAGAGCCTATGATTATTTCTATATTTATTTCTGAATAAAAACGTTGATGCATTACTAAGAAATATTCAGTGACAGTTTGTAACAAATATCTCCAATACACATTTAATGTAGATTAAAGGTTCATTATTCTTGACTAATTGCATGCCAGTAGATCATTAAAAACAGATATGCTAAGGCTTAGGAAGCATTCATCCTTTATATGAGTGTTAATCCTCAATAAACATGCTTTTAACAGTCAGTTGGGTCACTTTATATGTAAAGCAGAGGATTCAAGTCACAGAATGTTTGTAAGATGCTTACTTTAAAGTACTACTATCATTTCTCTATTTATCCTGTGTGGTCTTCTCTTACTACATGGAAAAAAATGATTGTTACATAGATATAAAACACATCTAATTTGGCTTTTGTTAGATCTCCTTTTTGCAGTTCATTGCAACTACAAATGGTAGATTGCCATGGTTAAATATGGTGGTATGGCAGAGACCATCATTTGCCTTCTCTCATCTCTTCTGTAGCATCTACTCGAGTTGTCAAGAGGGAAGTGTTTATTTTTACTTTCAGTTCTGATAACATTACACATGCATCCATCTCTGTATGCATGTCCCCTTAACCCTGTAGGAGGAGAGTGCTGTGCATTACTGGTTCTGTTAAAAACCTGTATGGAGGAGGAAAGGAGTCTGCTCGTAGCTTGTATACTGCCTCTGAAGGCTGCTAGCATTACGGTGGGAAAATGCCTGAGGGGTAACTCAAGAGCAAAGCTTTGAGAATCCCAGATTCTACTGTGGAGAAGTTGCAGAACCTGAATTTTCTGCAGAGGCCTGGAATGAAATCCTGGTTTTATTTATGACAGTAAGAATCTGTCAGTAATATTATCTGGTCAGATCTGGTCAGGTCATATGCAGAGGCCGCAGATAAGTAGCCCTTATTTCCAGTCAGTCTCTGGCTATCAATGGCTCTGAAGAAGAGTGTGTTGTCTCTTTGGGGGACAGTCAAGAACTCTTCACAGCTGAATGACCTGCACTAGATAAGGTTATAGAAAAAAATTACTTTTTCCTAGACTGTTAGGAATGATCTGTGTTTATGGTGCAGATCAAATGACACTACAGTTTTTATCTGTAGGAGCATAGATTGCCTGTCTAGGCATCACAGCAAAATTCCTTTCTTTGTCTTTCTTTCTCTTTCTTTTCCTCTCAGAATACCTCAGACTCAAAATCCTCCAAATCTTGGCTATTTTGAAGAGCTATTTTTCAGTTTAAGCTCTGGACCAAAATAGCAAGTGCACCACGAGGCTGAGAATAAGCCTCTGGGTGAAATGCCGATGGTCAGGCTGCTGACCCACTTCACTCAGCTGGCAGGGACACATTTCCTCTTAGGTAGTCCCTGCTACAGGGCAGGTTTGTGTTCTCCAAATGCTGTGCGTGTGCAGCTGCTTTCAGGAAGAGAAGAAATAGACCTTTCTTGTAAGCAAGTTGCCCCATTGCACTCAAATCTAAGACTGACTTTTTCTGCTGGGAAGCTAAAACTCCCCTGGCCTCTTGCAAATGGACATTTGTCTATGAACAGGACTTACATGATGATATTAATGATTTCTGATTAGTACAAGGAAATACCAGGCACATGGCCTGTTCTATAGGGAGCTACTGAGCTAGACATGGTAGCTGTATTTCAAGAAAATGCCTATTAGCATGTAGGCTTCCTAATAGCATTAAAAGTTTTATGTTCTGGAATAAAGTAATCAAATCTCATGCTTCAGGGCACGCGCTGATCTCTGCAGGACCAGGAAGGCATTTTGCCCATGAGAGCTTTATGTAGTTGTCTGGGTGGTTTCTACCCTTTTCCAGAGCAGTGCTGAGTAGAGGCAGTTGGGGACAGGATGCTGAGTGGCATGGGCCAATAGACCCCACATACCTGTGTCCCCATGTTGCTGTTTAAGGAGCTAAAGATTTTGAATCTTATAGAAATGAATGCATTATGACAGGAAAGTTCCAGCAAAATGCATGCATAATGAAAACTTGGGCCAGCTTTCACTCTCTATTAGGTAGGGGAAGTGCTCATTGAATTCTCCCCCTGATCAGAGAACAATGCTTGGCAATCTGCCTCTGCAGGGGAAAAATGATTAATGCCTTGTGTCAAGTGCTCATAAAGTGGTGTGGCACTTGCACAGTGTCTTTTCTCTTCTTAGGTAGGATGCTAGTGACCGCATCAAAGCAAAGCAGAGCGTTCCCAGAGCTGAGTTTTTGTTCTCCAGCTCCAAATGAACTATCATGCCAGCCAGCTTCTTGCTATGTCCATGCAATAAAATATGTGCCCTGTTTTCACTGCCTTCTGTTTCTCTTCTACTTTTATTGTTTCTGTGGCTTTTTCTCTTCCTCTTTTATTTTCCTTTTCCTTCTCTTAGACCAGCTGAGGGAAATAGTTTGTTGGTTGTTATTGAAATCTTCTTTCATGTGGCTACTGTAAAATATTTTGATCTCACACAGAATGTGATACTGCCACTTTGTCAATACCAAATAGAGTTGGTTTTCTTTTTTTTTTTTTTTTTTTTCCCATAGGGACATTTCTATACGCATGTACTCAACAGTGGACAAAGGCAAAGAAATTTTTACTATCAAAACAAGCCAAGACACCTTCCATTTTTCTGTCTGGAACACAATATTTGGGTATATATGACATCACAGTCAATGTCCTTTCTGAGTCCACAGTCAGTATTTTTCCCTAACTATACGCCATATTTGTTGTCACTATTTTTCACAGCTTTGTAAAAATTCTAATGGTGCCACACAGGTGCCACACACATTACCTTTGTTATTTTACATGGAAGGAGCAGAACAAAGCAAAATCATTCACAGAAAGTACTACGGCTGGAGAAAATATTCCAGTTTTCATTTTTGGGATTGTCCTTTCTCCTTGAATGAAGGTTATTGCTGCATGGGATCTACCCAGACACATTGGAGAACAAGACCTCTAAAAAGACAAAAAAAAAAAAAAAAAAAAAAAAAAAAAGAGGGGGGGGGGGAGAAAATAAAAGAAAGGTGTGAGGCAGGAGGACAGAAAGACTGCCTGTTTTGCACGATGATCTCTTGAACTTAGTTCTCCAAAGGGAGCTAAGGATTATTTGATTCTGCTTTACATATGTGTAATGTGTTGTTTTATTCTTAAAATATTATAATCTCCTTATTCTTCCCTGAGATTTGATGTAGTGGCAAACTTGAGAGTTCTGAAGAAGCTGGAGACTAAACTTAAAGGAAGTTTTTTGGGGAATGGAGAGTGATTAACTTGCAGGGGGAAAAGTATGAAATTGTAATTTATTATACAAAAGCAAAAGAATTAGGAGGGAGAGAGTTTTAAATGTTCTTGAAGGAAAGATAAGAATTCTTACTTTGATGCTGGAAAAGAAGGAAATTAATACTGAACTTTTTGTCAGTATTTTTGCTTTTTATGAACCAGAATGGTGTAATATTAGAAAGCAGTAAAGGCAGAGATTAGGACGGGTACAGGTGCAGATGGTAGGACACAGCTGCAAAGAGCTTCTAAAACCCGCTCCACTGCTTTACTAAATGACAACCATACCTGCAGTGAGAGAGTGAAAGTAGTCTGTAATCCTCAGCCAATCAGTCTGACACAGTTCACCTAGGCAGAGTGAAGGGAACACATGACCAGCAGATTTATCTGTGGGTTTGAAGATAAGAGGAATAGAGTATTGAGATTGAGGGTATATGTTGGAGATGTGCAAAGGTGAGTCTGTTCCACCTAGAGCTATTAGGGAGCCAGCTTTTTTGCCGTTGCGACACCACTTACAAAACACGAGCCCAATCCCTAATGAGCTTAACTTTAAAAGTAATAGAAAGCTTTTCTCAGAGTGCTTGTTATGTGCTCAGAATGTGCTGTTCTCTTTCCAAAGGCTTTTCATCTTAAAGTGAGTTTTCACTAACCAGACTGAGACAGCTCTGTGAAAGCATGACAAAAGAACAAGACTGCATGCCATTCAACTTTAATAAGTCATGGGAGACTATATTGTTTAGCCTTGCATAGTTTATTCTCTAAAAATTGTAACTCCAAGTAATTAAAAAGAAGCAAGCCATTTTGAGTTTCCCTGTGCTCCAACTCCTATGGTGCCCAATGTTTTGCAATTGGCATTCAAGGTTCAAGGGTGTGTATCCTGACGTGATTTTTTATTTTAATGCAGTTGAAATTGGGCAACATGTAACAACAGAACCCTAGGTTTCTTTGCTTTAGGCTGAGAGCCATTTTTGAAAGGTAAAGGACTAATCAATCGGGTTAGCTGCTTTTGGAGAGGGTTCTGTGGGCAGCAGAGAGACTTCAAGGGATCTCCAGGCTGATTTGAAGAAAAGGAGAACATTGCCAAACTTCACTGTTATGGCGAAGCACATCCTTTTAATCTATTGCCTCACAGTGACTCAAGCATTTGGGACTCTTGTTTAAAGTTTTGGATCCTGGAGACTTAGGCTTGGGAGTACTTGCAGAGCAGGGCAGAGCCGAGGCCCCGCTTTCCACTGGGATGCAGATGTAACTAGAAGCTGGGAACAAGCTGGAGGCAGCTGCAAAGGTGATGAATTTCCTGAAGGATAGCTCACAAAATGTGTGAAGCAGGATTCTGGAATCCTAGTCAACATGGGTATCAAAGGCGTAAGTGCAGCAGGTTAGAGAACTGGGAAAAGTCTAGGCACCCTGAAAAGAGAGTAAGACTTCAGTGCTTGTGTCATTTGAGAGGTTTACAATGATTTGTGCAAGGCAAAGAGAAGCCCTCTAAAAGGCAGATCTTTAATGTTCAGCAGAAAAATGGTAGATGAGATGGTATGAGAGAATCACAGGAGTGGAGAATTCTTCTCTTACATTGGAGACATAGGTCATATGGACTTTCAACATTAAGGAAACGTAAGTTCTAGCACTTAACAAGGTTATGAATTAATTTTTAATCTGAAGAGCATGTAAGGAAATTGATTGTTATTGAAGAACTCATGGCTCAAGTGAATTCTTCTATTGTGGATGTGACATGTACTCTTTATCAAAAAGGATACAGAGAGGAAGCAGTCACCTGAGAAATGGAAAATGGAAAATTTAGGCTGTGAAGAACTGAGTGGGGTGCATGCCTCCAAAGAAGTGCAAGGAGTCCAGAAAAAGAAGGAGAACCTGTAGCCCTTCATGAAGATATTGGCACTGGGTATTGTCAGGGCCCTGACAGAAGAAAGTGACTCATGGTACACGGTGACATGAAAAGTACCTGAACCATGGTAAACAGTTCTGGCCCTTGAGTTGGAGTATATATACATCATCATGTCCCTGTCTTCAGCTCTCTGATGAAGTAGGATGACACTGAGCGTCATCTTAAGGAGATAGAAATGCAATGCAGCTAAGAAGGTAAGGAAATTCAAATAAAATATGGAAGTGTTGCATGGTTGTTTGCCCACACCTTAAATGCTGCATGCCTTTCTCATCCTGTCTTCTGAAAAAGGGTGTAACACAACTGGGAAGAGCTCAGAGAAGAGCAATAAGGGTGGCTGGAGATAAAGAATGACTTTTTTTTTGTCATGGAGAAGTAAATTAAGATTTTTCAGTCTGGGAAAGAGATGACTCATCCTGATATAGTAGAGGTTTATAAACTCATGAGTCACAGAAAAAGAGTAAGCAATGGTTGATGTGATTTAAATATTTGTTCCAAGAGGAAAACTGCTGCAGGACATCAAATTATACTAGGGGGAAAAAGTTCCTAACACAATTGTAGCAGCACAACCTGACCTAGATTCAAAAGGAAGCTGGATGATTTAAGGGAAATTTGTCAAGAATTTCTGAACACATTGAAATCTTATCTGCTTAAAGATATATCTGAGCTGGAGATATTTAAAGGTTATGACACTATAAAGGGAAACATCATGTATTCTTGCTTTATTTTTATGATCTTCTTTGAGTGTTCATTTGAAGACATTATTGGAGATTATATGGGCTTGTGGTATGATAAAATGCAAACCCTTGTTATTGAGTGAGAGTAATATTCATCTCACTGGTGAGGAGAGGACTCCCAGTCTGGGCCTGACACATGCATCTTCTGATAAGGTTTAGACCTTGGCTTTGTGTTGATCAGTGTCTTTGAGAGTAAAACTGGTATGCAAAATCTCATGCCTGCTGCCTTTTTCATGATACAGGGAAGAAATGCAGTGACTTTAGAAAGGGCAAAAGCATCCCTTATAGTCTCGGTGACAGTTTATAGGGGAACCTCCTGAAGAGTTGCACTGGCACAACTGAGAAGGTAGCTAGTCCCATCCCCATCCCCAGGAAAGAAGAAAAGGGAAGGAAAGGAAATCTTGATTGAAGGAAGTTAAGAAAGTGTGTTCCTTGGGTGTCTTGATATAATTGTGGCATTGTGCTGTAATCATAGTGATTAAATAGTCTGGAGTAAAAGCTATACCTTTGTTTTATAGGAGCTTTTTATACCCCCAGTATTTCATTCATCTTGGACAGAAAGCAAAACAGTCAAAACTGTTAAGTTGCCTTGTCTGAAGGCATGACAAAGACATGAGTAGTCGTTGGTTGGTTTTGCTACTTGACAACTGATAACACGGACCGCTCTCCAGAAGAAGAGGGAGCCATTTCAGATTTCAGAAGAAGTTTTTTTTCACCTGGTCACAAAGGACAACTGGTAATTAAGTAGGTCTTTATGTTAGAGACAGCCTTTGCATTAAGTTTTTAATATGCTTAATCAAGTCATAAATACTAAGACAGCTGTTTGAGCTCTCCTTTTGGCTGGCTACACATCTAACTGCAGGCACAAGACCTATGTACTCAAGTGGGTATGAAAATAATTGCCAGGATTTTTATCTTAAGAAGATGAATGGTAAAGTGAAAATATTTAATCTGAAAATGGTTTCTTTTGCTTATTCTAACCTGAAAAGTTAGAAGCTTGTAGGTTTTCCTCCTCATAATGAGCTCTCATAATAAGTAGACAAATACAGAGATGACCTAGTATTTGAAATTGTAGTGTGGTGAAGGGGCAGCGCATGTTGCACACTTGTATCTGAATGTTAGTAAAACCTGGATAAAAATACAAATGGATGCAGTGTAGGCACTCTAAATGTTCAAGAGCTGAACATCCTACAGCTGAATATACATGCTAGAACACAGTGGAAAATATGCTGACAAATGTGCCAGGTGTCTAGAGCTGTCTAAATAGAGCAGACCAAGACTGCCTGGCTGCTCATGCACAGTCCTGCCAGCCAGCTTGTGGTTCAGGTACCAAAATAAAGCACTTGGGCTCAGAGTCATAGATCTTGAACTGAGAATATCAGAACAGAGGATGGTTTATTTTTGTTATGTCCTGGATGTGGACATTTGCACAGTCATTTAAAGAGGGTTAGTATTACCCTTGTGGAGGCACATTCATTTCCTTTGACAAATTTTGAATAATAGAGAATTGTAACAAAATTACTTAAAACTCAGAGAGATTACTAAGAGAAAACAAAAGAAGAAATCAAAAGTGAAGAATGCGGTATCAAAAAAAAAAAAAAAAGAAGAAGAAAAAAAAAAGTGGATCATGAGCAATGGATCATGGGAAAAAAAAAAGTTCCCATCAAAAGGGAAAAGCAGGTAGCGTTAACATAAGATTTCTTCAGGAAAGAAATATAAGAAATGATGGAATGAAGGGAAGGGTTAACGTATAATATCAAAACTTTTGTCAGTGGGGTGAAGATTTTCTTATTACAGTCAACCACAGAGTTTATGTTTAGGCTGGCATATCCTTCCTGTAGCATGACCTTCCTCAAGCATCACATCTAGCTCTGTCTTCCTCCTGCCTCCTATTGAGTACTCCACACTCAGGAGAAGTCAGATCAACTCAGGGCCAATCTTATGAACAGGTCTCATACAACAACAAAAAGAACAGAGTGAATTTTGCCTTCTTCTGTTTGAAAGCTGTTTGTGGTCTTGGTTCTTGCTCAGGGTACTTCAGAGGACCTCTTTATTATCTTACTATGGTAATAGTCTCAATACCTTAATCATGATAACACATTACATCAAAAATAGCTTCACCAGAGATTATGGAATCTTTCACACCCTACCTATGTAATTTAAAACAGCTTACTGTCAGGAATAGCCTATGGCTATTTTAATAAACTTTCTCCCTTTGAAGAGGATCATTTTGCTGAGAATGATCCTGGAAATGTTCAGGCCCCACAGACCCAGACCACATCTGGGAGTTGCTTGGGAGTGCTTGCTGGCACAGACCAAAAACACATCTAGACCAAAAACACATCTATTGCAGGGGAGCTGTATAGCATTCCAGTATAGCTTGGGACTGCTCCTGGGCACTGTTTGACTTATTAGCGGTGGACTCCAACAAGCTTCTTAACTCCAGGATCTGGATATACATCCTCTTGCCTTGCAGCCTCATTCTGATGTGAGAGAAAGTCAATCTTGTGCCTTCATTGCTCTGAGATTGAGACTGGGATACACAAGGGACAAGGGTGACTATCCAGATAACTTGGGACAAGCTCTGTGGCACATATTTCCCTGCTGATTCACACCCGTCTTAATACAATAAGTCATTTCCTCATTTTATGAGTGTACTAGAACATGGTCCTAACTATTATTTATGTTACTAGGACTCAATCTGTATCTATTTTACTTCTGTCTCATTTCTATGGATATGTTTGCCCTTGAATTCTTTCCAGAGCACTAGCTAAGCATGAATTGTTCTGTAATTAAACCAAACAACTTTAAGCTCACAGGAATTACTGAACGTGAGTGTGACCCCTGTAGAAGCTTGGAAATACTTTATCAGCATGTCAGAATAATTTCACAGCTTAGAATAAACTTCAGTCTTTCTGAAGTGCTGTATATTACTGGGAGCTTTGCTATCTTACTTGCATTGTACTTTCTTAGAAATATCCAGTGTTGATACAGAGAAGGTTGTATTGCTAATTGCATACAGGGTAAACATGTGAGAGTTATGTCTTAAGAGCAACCAACATGACTCCTGCTAAGGTTGGGTGTTACAGAGTTCATCAGAATTATTCAAGTGATGGTAAGTGGAATTTCATCTTCTCTTGCATTTGTGATGTGATCTATACTGCTAGAAACTTTCACGCTGTTGAAAGAGGTCGAAAGGGGTTTTGAATCTCAGGACATCTGTTCATCAAGACCCACTTCGGAGTTCACGACCCCACTTCAAACTATACTGCCAAGCTTGTGAATAAAAGTAAGGTCTTGACCCTCATTTAGGGACTAGTAGCTTAAAATAAGATCTGGGAATAAGAAATAAAAAACATTTACAAAGCAGTGTGTACTTGGAATGCATGTCAAGTGTAGGGTACTTTCCAAAGAGATGAGATGAGGGTGAGGTCATGCAAACATGCAACACATTGTATTTCTATTAAAGTAATTCTTTTTCTCCATGAAAGGAGAAGAGCTGAATGTTCTCAAGACAGAGAATAATAGCAGCTGCACAGGTTGTGCACTATTTGGTGATTTAGATCCCTGTCCTGTGTTTGAATTGTCAAGGTACAGAAGCTACGTATTTTCCATTGAAAATGGAAAAATAGGAGTTTACTTAGAAAACAGCATGGAGTCTATGCTGTGGAGTCAGTCAGAGGATAAGTATGAAAAATGAATACAACCAGTTCTGAAAAAAACTGTATCCGAGATGTTTTTAAGACATGTTTTTAAGGGAGATGAGTCTGTTGTATCGTAGGAGATTTTACCTCTGGCACCTCATACAATTTTTCCAGCAAGCTGAATTTGAAACAAAACAGGAACAGAGAAGGTGACTGAAATGGCTATAGAATGAGTCCTATCTTGTAAGAGACTGAGAAGGAATGGTTTTTATGGCCCAGAATAGTGAAAGAAAGAACAGGATTGCATTCCCTAAATATGGATGAAGGAGAGCAAGTGAAGGAACAATCTGAGCAGAAAGTGTTGCGTAGGAAAAAAAAAAAAATTAATTTGACTATGAGTTGCTCTAGGTTAGGAAAACATGTCAATATTGGTCATGCTTTGTCAATACTATGAGTTGCTCTAGGTTAGGAAAAAAAGCAGTGGCAGTTTTGAGAGGTTCTAGCACAGCTATTATGAGTTTAGGTCAAGGAACTCAGCTGTTCTTCAGACAGTTTGCTGAATGGGGTTATAAGGAAAAGTGTATGCAATATCAGAAAATGGGAATCAATGATATGAAGTTATTGGAGCAGATCCAGAGAAGAGCCATGAAGATGATCAGAGGGCTGGAGCACTTCAATGAAGAAAGGCTGAGACCTGTTCAGTCTCAAGAAGAGAAGGCTCTGGGGAGACCTCATTGTGGCCTTCCAGGACTTGAAGCATATAAACAGGAGTGAGACTGATTTGTTATAGACAGTGATAGGACAAGCCAGAATGGTTTTAAATTAAAAGAGGGGAGGCTTAGATTAGATACTAGTTAGAAATTTTTTACTAAGAGGATGGGGAGGCATTAGCACAGTGAAACTATGTGTGTCCCATCACTGAGGGTGTTCACAGTCAGGCTGGGTGGGGCCCTGGGCAGTCTGATCTCACGTGTGGCACCTAGTTTGTCTTTAAGGTCCTTTCCAACCCAAGTCACTCTACGATTCCTTGAGATGGACATTACGTGGGTGAGGTTCCTAGTTTACAGACCGTTCTTGAGGAGGAAGACAATCTTATTACTATTTTGCTGGTAGTACACTGCATATGGCACCTCTTCCAAAGGTCCTCCTAGCCTGAAACTGGAACGCTTACAGAAAACCAAGGTGGAGTTAACATTGCTGCTGTATAGCAGATTTGTCTAGCACAAAGAGAGTTGTATTCCAGAAACAAAGCCAAAATTTTGCATTGCTCAATGTTTTATTATCACTAATGGTTATATTCAATTTGTCTCACTCTGTGGTGTTTACATCTTTCACATGTGAGTAGTCAGTTTTAATAGCATTCTTACAGTGTTAAGCAGTGTCTTCCTGTCCCATGCTCTCATTTCATTTTATGTGAAACAAATGTGAATTTCCTCAGTTCTTAGCTATTTTGACTCAAGTGTGTTCTTTTCCTGATCGGTTAAGTGTTTTTCACTAAGAAATTAACATAGATTTCCAAGTAAATATGCATTCTCCTGCCTCTTGCTATGATTAAGGTGGAAACTTGATCACGTTTACAAAACGGGTTAAATGGTGACAGATGCTGCAGCCACCTTATGCAATTTACTGACTTTATAAACTAGATTTACTCCAGAGAAAGGAAAGACTTTTCATACTCAGATTTTTCTGTAGAGAACACTGATCTGTTGTTCATGCAATGCAGTTATGCAACAGAAAGCAGACAGCACTCAACTCTCCAACAATCCAGTATTGTAAGGAAGTTCAGATCCTCACTGGAGTTCAATCACTGGGGCTCAAACCCATTGGCATTCTATTTTATTTGTTTTGTATTGTTTTGTATTGAACCAACAGAGGAGGTTTTTCCACAAATATGACTAGATCTCTAAATCCTATACCTATTATCTTTCTGTCTCATCTCCTTCCCTTGTTCTTTCTTAGTTCATTTTCTTTTTTGTGTCTTAGTCCATGCTGTTCATTTTTCACAGTTTATTTACTGTGTCTTGCAGCTCTCGCTGGTCATCAGAACCCATGATACTCTCACTCAGATGTGTTTAAGAGCAATAGCTGCTGGGTGCGGCGGACACATGGATTGTGAGACTGCTGAGGAGGAGCTAGCTGAATGTGCACCCCTGGGAGGATGCACTTCATGCCAAATAAGTTAGTTGCAGCTGTGGGTGACCCACACCAGAGCAGGAGCAACTCCAAGGGACTGCATTCTATAGACAGAAGAAAGAAAGGACATTTCCTTTCTTCCAGTCCTCAGGAACATCTCCTGATCACCAAGATCTGCCAAAGATAAGTTATGAATAGCCTCAACAGTGACCCTTCCCAGCACCCTCAGCATTCATGAGGCTCAATCCTCATCCTCCAAGGGGAGTATTCCTTGCTGCAGACCATTCCACAGATTTAGTGGGCCTGGATTACTGAAGACTGTTTATACAAAGCAAAGAAGATCTTGAATACCTTGTCCTTTTTTGTATCCTTTATCACAAAGGCACCACATTTTCCCTAGCCTTTTCTCATTGTTTTTCACATTTCTCATCAGATTCTACTCCAGGTCAGCTTTGGCTTTCCTAACTCCATACTTGCACAATCAAGCAATATCTTTGTTTGCTATACTTTCCAGTTCTCCCTGCTTCCACCTCTTGTATGCACACTTTTTTGCTGGAGTTCTATCAAGGACTACTTGTTCACCAATGCAGACCTCCCATTACCTTTACTTGATTCCTTGCTTGTCAGATTGAATGATTCTTGAGTGGATGAAGAAAACAGCTACAGAGAAACAGGCAGAAGCTGTTGTATGCATACCCCAACTTCCTAAGACACCCTTTGCCTCACAATAGGAGCAGAGTGAACTGAATTTATCTCCCAGCACGAATAAAGGAAATTGAGAGGAGGAAGGGAACAAGGTAGGTGTGAGCCTGAGGAAGGAGAAGAAAGAATGTGTACTGATGTGTTATTTCTTATGCTTTCTCCATTTGTTTTTATATATTTGTCTGTTTGTTTTTTTTCTACAATGCCTAGATTAGTGATCATAAATTTCTGTTAATTGGTGATTAATTAAAATAAGTAAAAATTTCCCTGCTTTTGCCTAAGGTGATAACCAGCTTTATAGTCAAACTTTCATTTTACTGTACCATGGACACCTTTTGGCTTATTCTGCTTTGATAATGTAAGAAGCCTTAAAATTTTTGTAAACTACAGATATACCCTCAGTAAGGCTCTCTGTACTATCTGAGTACACTGAAGAAAACTCTGGTACATAGAGGGGGAATACCAGCTGAGCTATCAAGCCTACACAAGGCTTTGAATACATTAATACAGTGCTGAGTCAAAGTTGATTAACTTTGCTGAGCAACAGATATGTGGGTTTGAGTTTAGTGCTGTGATTCTGTAACTGTTCAGCCTCCAAGCTTGGCATAAGACAAGACATCTGGTTTATGTCTGTTCTGCAGTACTGGAACAAAATCACAAGTGACTGCACCCACCTCCATAGATGTTTGTGACTGGGTATGACTCTATCATCATTTGAGCATGAACTGCTGCATGTTCACTGTGAAGAAATAAAGTTATGCTCTCATCTGCCTTTTGAAAATTTTCTGAATATTTTTCAAAGAATGTTTGGACACAGACTCTTTGTGAAGGCTCAGATGTACAACTATAGACAGTATCAGTGCACTGCCACCATGTTTTTGTCTTTTCTGGTAGACAGATTGCATGGCTGACATTACACAAACAAGAGAGTGGAGGATTATCTCACAGAAGGATCTTTTATTTTGTGTAGATGCATAAACAGATGAACTCTGGAAGTATTCTGAGGTTTTTTTTTTGTAAAAGAGCAGACTCCTAGATCTGAAAAGCAAGTGTCCTACACTGAACTCAAGTTTGGGAGCTGTAGAATAAGAGAATTTTATGGACAGGGCTAGAATCTTTGTATCATTAATCAGTTTTTTAAAAAAATGCAGATTCTCAGGTGTAAAGCAAAATTACATGAGAAATGTTTCTTCTAATAGAGTTTTTGATGAAGCATATTACAAGCTGAAGAACTAATTAGTTCCAGTGTGCACCCAATGGAACTCAGCTCTTACCTAGCCTGGGGAACTTTCTCCACAGTACTGAACATATACCTGTATTTTTGACTAATTTTTTAGAGGATTTTAAGAAGATTTTGGGCTCTACTTAATTTTTCTCAAATATCAACCTTCTATAAGCCAGCTAGCAATCCAGGAACACTCCTGTTCCTTTTGGCTGGTTCTCTTACCTTCTTGGCCTTTTTTCTCCCAAGATGCAAGGAAGAATGAGAACTTGCTATTGTTGATTTTGGGAATTTAAAAATGTGAAGAAAGGGAAATTAGACCCTGGCTGTGGTTTAAATGAAAATAGAAATCAAAGTCCAGCACTTTCAAGCATAAAGGATGTGTATACATCTTGGTAAAAGCTCTGTAAGATTGATGTAAGTCAATCTGCTTGTGTAATTCTACCATACCTAGCCCAGATTCCTGTCTGTAATTCTGTTTATTTGTATAGAAATTGTCTCTGTTGGCATTAAAAAAAAAAAAAAAAAAAAAAAAAAAAAAGTTCTGGCATGGTTATTTGTAAAATAAGGATGATAATTCTGTTTCTGCAAAACAAAGGTCTGCTAGTTGCCATACTACGGCAAACCTGTTTCATCCTTTGTATTCTAAACTCTTGTGTGGATCAATTTTTTTACTTAAAAACAAAAATTACCATGTGAAAGAAAAGATGCTGTACAAGGCTGAGCTCATTGGAGAGGTACTTGGTGGCCTCTAACTATGGGTATTCCTAATCTTCAAGCTAGAGCTACTATACTGTTCCACACTTCCCACAGAAGTAGATTATGATCCTCTAAATGCAACTTCAGGTGAACACAGAATACACAATACACACAAAATATCTTCTGTCTTGTTTGTACTTGGGACTGTGCACAACAAAAGTGATGCCAGTGCCTTTAAATGGCATACAGGCACTATGGAACAGCAATAGGAAATAAAGAAGGAAAACTGGCTCACTCCTTAGAATCACAGAATCACAAGGTTGGATATAAGTCCAACCATCCTCCCGTTGTCATTGCTACCACAAGCTACTAAACTATATCTCATATCCTCATCCAGGATTGAACACTGCCAGGGATAGCAACTCCACCAGCTCCCTAGGAAAGCCATTCCAGTGCCTGACCAGTCCCTGAGAGAAAAAGTTTTTCCTTATGTCAAATCTAAATCTCCTCTGGTATAACTTGTGGCCATTTCCTCAGATCCTGTTTGTTGCCTGGGAGAAGAGGCCAAATCCCTCTTTTCAATGACCAGTGAACAGCTCAAGAGGAATGCAATTGCTATCTAGATATATGCTGCGTTTTTGGCTGCTAACCCCTAAATGAGCATGAGGAGGGGGTGGATTCACCTTTTGGTCACTCGGGTGCTCTGCTTGCACCTGAGCTCCTCCTCCATGTCTTCTTACAGGCTGCTCAACCATTGGTTCACACTGTGACCTGGCGATTCCACTGCAGACAGGTGGCTGTCGTCAAGGAATTCCTTTTTGTTTAGTATTCCTTTAGATTAAATTCAGATTATACTGAATTTAATATCAGAGCAGTCACTTGTGGTTATTGTAGAGTTTCTGAAGTTTTCTGGAGTATTGATGGAAGAAAACATCACAAATACTACTTTTTTTCAATATCTGAAGGGGATGAATTATTATAAAAACATCTTCAGGAAGCACTGAAAACCATGGAGTAATCTAGAAAATTCTATACCAACATCTTAATTTATAGGATTCTGAATGGTGTTACTTTGTCCAAGATACCATACCAACAGCAAATAAGCTGTTGAAGTAAAGTTCTGTCTGGAAAGCTCTCCAGACAGGGACTGACCTGTGTATTCTCAAAGTTTATAATCTCAAGGAATAAAAGTCTTTCAAATGCTTTGGCATTTGTCTTGCGAAAACAAGCTGAGAAATATCACTCTAAAAATAGTTCTGTCTTCTGGCTCTCTGTATGCTTAAGGTAAGATATTCCTAAAGCTTAAAACAATGAATATACATGTGTGTGTGTGTGTGTGTGTGTGTGTGTATTTATATATATTCTCCTGCATTACCAAACAGTAGAGATGAAAAGAGTGATCATAATTTTTCTTTTCAAATCATTTTTACTTCTTTTAAGGTCAAATCATGATGACATTTTTACTTGTATATTGTGGTTTCACTTTGTTTTCCCTTTTTATTTTTTTCTAGTCCTAAGATCAATGATAATAAAGATTAAATCAGTAGAACTTCTGTCTTGGAAATCTGAATAAAGCAGGAGTTTGAGTTAGATGCTTACAGTTGAGAGAAGTG
Source organism: Tetrao urogallus (assembly GCF_951394365.1). Lineage (NCBI taxonomy): Eukaryota > Metazoa > Chordata > Aves > Galliformes > Phasianidae > Tetrao > Tetrao urogallus. Next base: position 56,228,212 of record NC_136814.1, on the reverse strand, counting down.
AAAGGGTAGGTAAAATACAGAGACGATATTCAAATCAATTTAGCTTCCCCTGCTAAGGCAAAGATGTCTGGCCTGTTATCTATGGTCAAACTGAAAGAGGAATCTGATGCTTGCTTTGCTGAAAGTACTCACTGAAACATTGCTTCCTACTACAGAAGCAGAATGAATGTTCAGTTATTTGACCAAAATGTTTATGCCTGGGGATATTCTGTCATTCTTCTCATCCTGACCTAAATTCTGTGAAGATATGCTTGTAATACATATGCTAGGCATATGTTTTACAAGTTACGAACTGCGAATTCCTCACAGAGGTGAACTGATTGGCAATTGAGTGAGCTGAGGTATAAAACAGAAGGCCAAAATCTACAAAATTATTTATGACTGTAGCTCCTTTCTAGGCACCAACACCGTGAAATTGATGGGAGGATAGGAACCTAAATATGGATTTTGGCTTGTGTCTTGATGATCCCAGTGCTTTGTCTTTATTGCTGCTTTTTCTCTAACCTGTTCCATATTTCCTGGACTCTTCATTGACAAGTATTTCAAGGCTCACTTTGTGATACAAGAATGAAGGAGGGTAGTTGTTTCAGGGCTCCAGATACTGAGATTTTGTGTTGACAAAATGTGGTGGCTAACGTGTCTTGAAGTTTATATGGGAGGTAAATCATTACACTGGCTTTGAAGGTGCTCTTGGACTGGTCCTTACATGAACTTGGCTGTCTATCAGCAGCATGACTACACAGTTTAAGTAAGCTTTGAAAACTCCTTTAAAGGCTTGCAAAAGGGAAAGGCCTCGTTTCAGCACATTTCTACCAGTGACATAATCTGTCCTTAATTTTTTTTTTTTTTTTTTTTTTTTGGTACATAGAGCATTGTGTCATTTAACAGGTTGAGAAACTCATTCCCAAAGTATATATGCCTCTGCATCTAGGAGAGAGTGTTTTAAAAAAAATTGTTGTTGCAGCTCAAGCAGCTTTCCTGGGTGTCTCATTCTTCAGCTGATCCACATTCTTTCTCAGTGAGAGAGAACACGATAAGGCATTAACGCCTATTTATAACTGGCAGAGGGAGATACTTGCTTAGTGATGCACTACTCAGTGTAGGAAAAAAAAACAAAACACAAGTCATAACAAAAAAAAAAACCCTGTCCCTAAGAGCTTGCCCTGAACTTTGCTGTTTGCTACTCTGTGCTGGCTTCCTTGCTCTTCTTTGGAGGGCACCATACAGGACTTGGCGTTTGAAACCAAAATAAAGCAACGTGTTCAAGACTGCACAGTGTGAGTCACCATGAAACCATGTGTGCTTTTCATCTCCTCGTAGTTTTTACATTTGATTTTGTTTCTCTGAGAATGACTATTTATATGAAGGTAATACTTAGAGGCCCTGATCCAAAGTGAAGTCTGCATTTCTAGGCTTTATGCAAACATATGGCGAGAGACAGGCTTCTGCCCTTAAAAGTCAATGATCAGAGTGATCGTCACAACTAAAAGATAAGACAGGAAACTGATATGACAGGATCATAGCATCATAGAATGGTTTGGGTTGGAAAGGACCTCAAGGATCATCAAATTCCAACCGCTGTGCCACAGGCAGGAATGCCAGCTGCTAGATCAGATTGCCAGGGCTTCAAACAACCTGATTTTAAACACCTTCAGGGACAGGGCATCCACAACATCTCTGATATGGCTTTTAGAAAATTCTGGGACAGATCAATCACTTGCTGAACAACACCCGTTCACTTTTCAACTTCTCCCTCCAAACAGTTAAGAATGATGCAGGAGGTAAAACAAACCTCAACACTGGAGAATTCAACTTCAGTGAAACACTTGTCATTGCTTGTAACTTCTTTGTTCTTTTTTTTTTTTTTTTTTTTTTTTTTTTTTTTTTTTTTTGTGCTGGATGAGAGAAAGAGGGACTTGGATATGCTTTGTTTTGTACATCCATCGTGAACGTTCTAACCACAGTTGTATAAAGATGGCAACTTTCCAGCCTGGCTGATTTTGTGATTCCTCTCTTTTACTTTCAGTTGAAATGTACCACATCTGAACTGACTCTTCTCTTAGGTTGCAGTTGCCGCTGTACAGAGCACTTTTCCATTTGGCATCCTTTTCAGTTGTGACTGTGTGAGATCTGACAAAGAATATACATTTTGCCAACCTTGTAATCCAAGATGTCTGCTTTCTAACCAAACAGGGAATGAGTGGGTAATTTATTCGTTTTCTGAGAGACGAGAAAAGCTGAATACTAGGAAAATAATACTAAGAAAGGAATATTAGGAACAGACAGCGCAGAGTTGCTGAATTACCAGTTAACATTGATACTTTTATTTCCAAGAGATCTATATTATATTGTTTCATTAGAGAACATAAATAAAAGCAAAATGCCACTTCCCTTACGCAGGCTATGCTCTTAGATGTCATTTCATGGCATATATGGTGGGTTTATGTCTCTTAAGTAAAGATTTTGAGAAGTATGATTTGAATAAAATCAACCATTTTCTAAAGGCATTGGAGTTCTACTGGAATTGCTTTGAAATGTTTTGAATAATTAGTGATTGAAAGCCCTCTCAAAGTGTCCGTTGAATGATCTCATAATTCCCTACAAAGTTTATCAAACAGTTCACTTTTCCACAAGGAGTTGCCATCCCAGACTCTATTTAGCAAAACCATTCTCTGCAAACACCTGCCAACATTACAATCAGAAAAACATGAGGACATTACTTTCACACGTATTTATTTTATTTATTCATTAATTTATAACATCTTTTGTTATTGTTTTCAAATCTAAGAAGAGTTACGAACAACACTGCTGTGGAGATTTAAACAAGTGACTGACAAAAAGCAAAACTTCCTGGATGCCTGAACCAACTGTAATGGAAAAGTGAGCTATAAAAAACCTCCTTAGTACTTTTGCTAATAATAATTTTTTGAGGTAATGTCTTTGTTGTGTATAGGAGCCATAGAGTAGTAACGCACTGGGGGGAATGCTGTTTGGTGAGATCAAAAAGGGGTCATGCTCCCACAGATTTATAGTTTCTTTAAATTGTGATGACAGAGGCTGGATACCAGCAGAAGATATGTAACAGGTACTTTCAGTACTCTTGGTGGTGTCAGTGCTCCAGTAGGTCAGCTTTTGTCAAGATTTTTCCAGGCATTTTGTCAAGAGAGAGATTTTAATGGGGATCCAGAAGAAACCAAAGGAAATGGCTTTGGTTTTGAGATCATATCTGAAAGTTCAACTATGTGGAATAAAGTGATGGCAGATAGGTGGAAATGAATGTAGGTGAAATAGTAGGGGAGATAGAAACTAGTTAATAAGGAGCTGGAAGGTAGAGTAGCTTTTCTCTGACATGAAAGAATAAAGAAACACAGGATCAAGGTGACAGTAGTAAAAGTGTTGGATTAGGAGAATGATCAGTTGTAACTATCTGAATTGCTAGGAGGTGAGCTCTATTAATGAGAGTCCAGGAAATAAATGGATAAATAAAGACGCATAGCTGGGCAGTACATCCATCTGATAGAGCAGCTTTTCACATCATTTTCCTTCAGAAGTGAGAGAGGCTTCATGCCAAGGAAACACCTCCTAGGACTGTGTGTCCTGTGCAACTGGAGAAATGGAAGGCTATTCAGTTGAGAGAAGCATTTCTGTAATGGTCTAACTATAAAATGAGCCTGCTTCTTCTGTTGAATCTGGGAAATGCTAGGAAAATATTCATTTGTGTTATGTCTTCCCTTACTGGAGGGGATGAGAGTTCAGGATAGCAGGTGGTGACAGAAGCGTGGCAGACGGATGGCAGAGTTCTCTGTATGATTCCCAGCAGTGAATCCCTCTGCCTGCGTACGTTCACTTTATACCCTACAAGATGAATTAAACAAACCACACTAGTTGGCTCTGAGATGCTATAATTTTGAACAATCTGTCCAGAATAAAAATGTTTAGAAGACACAAACCTCACAATCATCCTTGACTTTTGATTTTCCTTTCCCCAAGCTGAATCCACTAAGTATTTTGAACCATAACAGGAGGAAATTCTTAACTCTGTGGTACTGACTGCTACCAATTCGTACAATCCAATTCCATGGATGGATTTTTCAAAAGTACTCTTAGGTGGTCTGAGGGAGAATCCCATTTTCCTTGTCTAATTCAGCACGTGGAATTTTCCTTTCCACACTTCTGTTAATGGCTGACCAGTAACAGATAACTGATGCCACTACAATTTTAAAAGCACATATTTAAATATAATGTAGCCTTCTTACAAATTATGAAATGGACAGCCTGGAGCCATCTGGTACTCTAGCTCTGAAAGAACATTTGTTAGGACAATGTTGTTCTTTCTCTAAAAGTACTGCTGTCTAACTACAGCCATCACAGACAGCCCCTTCTCAACCTGAACATTACCCATCTTTCAAAGCACATATGAAAAAAAGAAACGTTATTGCTAGTGCAGGCCAAAATATTCACAATTACATCCTAAAATCTCTCCCTATGCCCATTTGTATGAGTATGGGCAGTAGTTAAAACTACACATCTCAGATGCAGCAAGATTTAACACATTATGGACCCTAGAACAAAACAAGAGTATGGAAAGGTTGAAGTGCTTAACTGTGCTTAATTGATGGAAATGGTACATTGACAAGCATTTAGTGCTCTTTACAAGAAAAATACTTCTTCAAAACAAAAGTCAAGGTGACTTTTCACGCATTCTGCATTTAAGACTAATATTTTTGGCAGTCCAGAAAGACAAATTTCTGTCATGATTAGAGCTGGGCACTAACCATATCATTTATCACACTAAGTGATATGTCTGTTCTCCTGATCCTGGTGATCAGTCAGAATGGAGAAGCCCCATGGGACCTCAGCTGTTTGGAAAACTCTCTGGCAGAGTCTAGGCAGCCTGCCTCTACCTTTTCACTGCTGCCCTGCCTGCTTGGCTTCTTCTGCTTTGCTGGCTTTTCTGCTGGAAATTCAGTTTCACAAACAGTTCTTACCCAGACTGTACTCAGATTTTGAAAAGGCAAAGTTCTCTGTGGGAGAGAATTACTGCCCCTCCTACTCACTTCCTTCTAATTACTTAAATTTCTGCTGCATTAATGAGTGAGCCTACAATTTTCCAGAGTAAACATGTGATGGAAGGTGAAGTGATGCAGAAAGCTGGTGTAAAATTGATTAACGTAGAGTATATGAGAAAATAGATATTTTAATAAGTATTTCACTCTATAAATAATCAGTCACAAGGTGGATGGTTGAAACTGTCTCACTCTCTACAATCATAGAATGGCTTGGGTTGGAAGGGACCAAGAAGGAAGGATCATCAAGTTCCAGTCCTCCTGCCACAGGCAGAGCCAACAACCTCCAGATGATCTGGTACTCAACCAGGTTGCCCAGGGCCCCATCCAACCTGGTCTTGAGATCCTCCAGGGATGGGGCATCTACTGCCTCTCTGGGCAGCCTGTTCCAGCACCTCACCACTGTCTTGGTAAAGAATTTCCCCAGCGTCTAATCTAATTCTTCCCTAATATGAATGAAAGCGATGACAAGATGTCCCAAGAAGATTTTATTCTGTAGACATAAAGTAGATTAAATTTTACTTCTGACTGAGTAAGAAGATTAATGTTGGACATATGTGACATGTCATTCTTTTTCCAGGGTCTTTCGAAAGAAAGGATATGCTTTCACAGTGCAGTACAATCTACTTTCAAAACTCATTCAGCTGTGTTAACCCACAGTGTAAGGAAAATGTACCTCCTTCTTAGGGTGCTGTTACAGACTGCAGTAAATCTTCAGGGAAGATCTTAAACTTGATTTTGGAAAGTAGTTAACAAACTTGTGCTAAGCTTCTAACAGAATAGGCAGCCATTTTTATTTACCATTCAGTATATTTTCATCCATGGTACATTGTAATAAGAATTTTTTGCTATATGTCAAAGTGAATCTAATCTTTCAGACCATTTTAATTTTTTCCAAAGAAAGACTTTTTCTTTCTAGGGAATAACTTTCCCCCCCGACAGTATAATTTCCATTTCTCAATAAAGGAAATTGCAGTATTATAAAGAAAAACAGCAGTAATCAAGTGTATGAAGACACAAGTGCACTAGTATATCCTCAATACTAGAAGCATTAAGAAAATAGGGCAGTAGTCAAAGAAGTCTGCACTTCATTCAGTGAATGAAAAATCTCTATTTAGCCTGTGGCTTTTTGACAGTATTTAACTGTGGGCCAGTTTCTCTCTGAGAAGTTGACACAAACACATTTTCATATCTAGATGGTTTTCTTGACGTTTCTGTACTGCCATCCTTACTCTCTTGATGAAAATGGTCAGATTTTCCTTTTGTGTCTAGAATCAGTAAGATACACTGTTGTACTCAGTCTGCAGGTAACTTTGCATTAAAAACAAAGATTAGGAATAATAGAGGATCTTCCAGGAATGTTAGAGACATTTAAAGATTTCCTTGGAAGAGAAACACAAGGTTTATGGTTTGATCATCTCGTCCTTTTCTCAAATTTTCCTTTGTATACGAAATCTCTATCTAAAACCCCACGGCTGTCACGAGCAGATACCAAACTACATTTTGCAACCAAGGATTGCTGCTCTGTCTGTGGAAGGCAGTACCCTAGGCCAGCACTGTCATAGGCTTTTCAGGTTGTCAAATCAGAGCTTTGGTTTGGCACAGGAACATAGGCAAATAAGAGAAAGGTGCTGTCAAACAAGCAAAGGTAATGAAACTCTACTCAATTTTCAAATGTTAGTATAGACAAGTAATATTTTCCTCTCTTGGATGGGATTATTCTGCATTTCAGCACTTTTAGTTCCTTTTCTTCTTCAACCTTGACTGAATAGCAACTCAACAAACGTTTGTGAAAAGACTGTATTTCATTCTGGCTTTGAATCAGACTTCTTCTGCAGGAGTTTATTTTCATGTCTGAAGTGGATTTCCCATTGTTTTTAACAAGGGTGGGAACTAGAACTGGCTACTATTGTCTGTCAGGTTTATATTCTGCAACTTAACTTTTTACTCTTTCTAACATTTATTCATTTTTACAATTCAGATTGCCAGGACAAGGTAAGAAAACATGGTTTCTACAGTCTGGAGAGTTTATATCTCTGACATTTCTCTGTTAAACGTTTTGCTGTAGGGATCTGATAGGCAGATTATGTAGTAGTATTTTTAGGATTTACATGGCACTTTCTGTAGGATAGTGTTTGCCTGTACCTAAGAGTGCCACTTCTGGAAAGACATAAACCAGGCCCCTCCTTATCTTCAGGGTCTCAGCTTTCATTTAAAACAAACAAATTGAAGGACAAATTAAAAAACAGAATGATTTGCAGACTACAATTGTAAGCACAGCAATGTCTAACATTTAAATATCCATTTTCCCAGGGAGTGCCTTAGTCAGCATCATTAGTGATCAGCCATTGACAAGGAACACACATGCCATGTGCTATGGCAATTGGCTAGGAGAAAATATTTATACTCACTGACATTTTTTTTGTTACTGTGGTACTGTATCAGTTCTTCACACGTTCCCTTCGTCAGGATGAAGGAAACTCTGTGAATCCTTGTTTTACCTATGTGTCAATCAGGCATCACATTCATAGGATCATAGGGTATTAGAAGCTTAGAAGAGTCTTCTGGTGTGTGAGGAAACAAATTTAGATAAACAGGAAACTACTGTCATCAAAAGATGCACATACAGAACTTTGTCTGCGTCAGGATTGTATGGTAACTAATTTGAGCTTTCCAGGACCACAATTCTACTTTTTGATACCCAAAATCAGTCTAAGAGCAGTCTCTCAGTTTGAGGATAGTAGGGTCAATCAGCAGAAGAACTTTAGAAACCTCACTGTAATTTTTACCTGTCCCTTTGTCATGCTAATGACATCATGCTGATGACATGCAATGGCATCAGAAGTAACTACACATTTTGGACAAATGTACAACATGTAAAAAGTTATAACAAGTTTCCATAAAAATATAATTTTATTTTTAAAACTTAAATGCAAATGTGCCAGGCATTCTTGTTTAGCTGTGTGCCTGCATGATATCTATCCCTTGGTAGACAGATTACAGTGATGAGAATGCAGGAACAAGGGCTGATCACAAAAATACACAAGATGATTTCAGAAGTAAAAGCAATTTTTTTTTCTGTTTTCCAGTGCCTAACAAGCAAATATTGTTATCTTCTTGTTATCCTAAAAACGTACAGCCTACACTGCTCTTACTTTGAATTATGCTGTCCTCTCAAACTTCTCATGTTCAATTCTAGGTGAGTGTGCAAACATCCACAAATACTTCGATTACACATACAGAATAAAACAGTAGATCTGTAACATGAATTGTCTTATTAACCTGTAGGACTTGAAGGAACTTCTAGTTCCTTCTAATACTGCAAATATCCATCTGTTAATTATTTTTAAGTTCAGAAGACTAAGCTGCTTTTAAATGTGCAGGAGGTCTTGAAGGCTTTTTGTGGACAGCAGGCATGAAGTGGTCTGAAAGCGCAGGAAATTAAAGCTTCTGAAGAAAGTCAGTTATTCTCCCCAAACTTGCTGGGAACCCTTCGAACCAGCTTACATGAAAAGTTTACTAGAAGTAACTTAGTACTTTGGCATGTGGCACACCTCTGAAATTCATTTGTTTGATTTGACAGGTACTAGCATTATAGGGATGATCTTTAGTCCAAATAATATATCATTTAATCAAAATCACATGAAGAAATGTCTACACATCCATCAAATTTTATGCTGCAGTAGTACACCATATGCACAGGAATATCTTGAAAAAGGATTATTGCATTGTAGCTGGCCATACTCTTCCATGACAACTTGAGAAGGCCTGTCAGCATGTAGCTAAACACGCCACCATCTTCTCAACAAATCTGGTGGTCCCTGGAAAAATTTCTTCTTTTTTAGCCCATCCAAGTGAAATTTCCCCCCATATATTGTGTTCTACTCCCCCTACATTCACACCATCCCTCAGAAGATATCATTTGTGGGTATTCATATCCATGTACTATAAGTATGCTAGAAACAGGAGAGACCAGAATATACATTAACCAAGCTGCCTGTAGGAGCTTTGCCAGAGCTATTGTTCAGCAGCACGCTGTCACTACTGGCAGTTAATGCAACACCTTTTTGATGCAAGATACTATCTGTACTATAAAAGCAATCACCAAACGTAAGTATCAATTGTGGACTCTGTTTCATCCAATCATGTCAAAAACTTAGAGGAGTCATAGTCACAACACTTTCACTGATAACCTGTTCTTCTCTTTCTCAGTGGGAAAATAAGATCCAATGTTTGATTTTCTGGCACCACTTTGAGCTTAAAAATCTTATGTTTCAGAATGGGTTGCAATTCTCTCCTGATCTCATCATAAGAAATAAAATGGAATGTCAATGTTGAGGGTAAATAATCTTTAGAATTACCCCCAGGTTTAAAGGAAGAACTGAAAGATGAATTGTGTGTTTATATGGCTTTTCTGCACAGCATTCAGCAGAGAGGTACTGGCACTTTCACAAAGGGAGTCAATGACAGGAAGCAATCTAGCTGTGGTCAGCTCTCAACTGATCTCTGCAGGGAAGTTCTCCCTGTCCTGGCACCCATGCAATATGGTTTGGGCATAGCTGTACTCATTCCCATCTTTAACTATGCTTAAAGTCTGATTCATCACCTAAATTCCACTCATTGCTGGACTTTCAAAAGATTTTGGTCCCAAAGTTAGCAATTAAAAACAAATTAAAAAGAAAAGCTTCTACAGGATCAAATAGTGTTACAGCCATCTCATTATTGCATGTCCTAATGGGGGAGGGCTGAGCAACAGAAGAAACTATCATTATTGGTCTTAAATTATATTCCAATGATGTATTTGGTAGACTCACCTTTAAATACTTATCTGTAGGGAGAGTGGCAGGAAGAAAAGAAAGACTTAGAGTAAATGTAGAGCGTAGTGTACTCTTGGCACAGATATGTAGCCGAGATATCTGTGCAATAAAATGCTGCTTTTGTTATGATACTGGAAAAGAACAAAATTTCCATCTTTGAAACTTCTTGAGTTCAGTACTAACCTCCCCGTTACAGAGTACATTGGGAATTATTTAATTGTAGCCAATGCATCAGGTCATGTAGTCAGGGGCTTTTAGAACAGATTTTCATTTGATCCAGCAGAGCTTGAAAATGTTAATCTTGAGGCCATATTGCAGAATTGCTGTTATTATTTTAGGCTATCCCTGGGCTGGTGGGTTGGGATGTGGGAGGAAGGATGAGGTCAAACCCCGCAGTTTATTCAAAGTAAAATATTCTTCCATGTTTGTTTTAAATCAGATTAGACTGAAGTAATGGATAGACATGATATTATGTCATAAAATTCAGTAAATATAATAGATTTGTTTTCCCCTGTATTTTGGAGACATAATTGTATGAAGAGAAAGAATTGTGAAGAGAAATAATAAGATAGAAGTGCATAAATGTACATTCAGAACTAGACGAATTGAAATTTTCACCATAAATTTTAAGAAAAAAAAAGAGTTTAAAAAGAAATAAACAGGAAGAGAAAGTACATCTTGGAATTTCCACTGAAGTTTTCTTTGTTGAGGAAAGAAAAGTGGAGGTGAGACAAACCACAGGAGTAGCAGCAATTTCATTTTACCTGTCTCCCTCGTCTTGGGAAAAGTGCTTTACAGAGCACATTTTGCATCCCTCTAATAAATCATCTAAGTGAAGGGAGCAGCACTAAGATATCTTGAACATGAACTACTACTGATGTATTTGATCAGCTATCAATTAGAGCTCATTTTATTTGATGCTGTGCATATCATAGCATCACAGAATGGCTTGGGTTGGAAGGGACCTTTAAGATTATCTAGTTCCAAACCCCTGCTAAAGGCAGGGACACCTTCCTCTGGATCAGATTGCGCACAGCCCCATCCAGCCTGGCCTTCAGTGCTTCCAGGGAGGGGACATAATACCAGTTCATTTTTGTCTCTAGCTGATCTAATAAATTTTAAAGTCCTGCATTCTATTCTTTATAATTATCTTGCCCAATATACTTGACTTCATTTATGTCAGGTTTGTGTTTACAATCTAAAAAATTCTGCACATTTTTTTCAGACTAAGTATGGGATGTAATGTCTGAAGGGAAAATGCAGGCCCATGCAGCTATTTTACCAGGACGCGATACAATCCTAGGATGCGATGCCTTCACAGAATCACAGAATCACCCGGGTTGGAAGGGACCTCAAGGATCATGTAGCTCCAACCCCCCTGCCTAGCAGGGCCACCAAACATACACATTTAGACCAGGTTGCCCAGGACCCCGTCCAACCTGGCCTTGAACACGTCCAAGGACGGGGCATCCACAACCTCCCTGGGCAGCCCGTTCCAGGGCCTAACCACTCTCCTTGTAAAGAACTTCCCCCTAACGTCCAACCTAAATCTTCCCTCCTTCAACTTGGATCCATTTCCCCTAGTCCTGCTATTGTCAGCCCTTTTGAAGAGTTTACTCCCCTCCTGGGTGTAGGTTCCCTTCAGGTATTGATAGGCTGCAATGAGGTCGCCCCGCAGCCTTCTCTTCTCCAGGCTGAACAAGCCCAACTCCCTCAGCCTGTCCTCATAGGGGAGGTGCTCCAGCCCCCGATCATCTTAGTCGCCCTCCTCTGGACCCTTTCCAAAATCTCCATGTCTTTCTTGTACTGAGGGCTCCACACCTGGACACAGTACTCCAGATGGGGCCTCACAAGAGCCGAGTAGAGAGGGACAATCACCTCCCTGTCCCTGCTGACCACCCCTCTCCTGATGGAGCCCAGGATCCCATTTGCCTTTCGAGCTGCCAGAGCGCTCTGCTGGCTCATGTTAAGTCTCTCATCCATCAGGACCCCCAGGTCCTTCTCTGCCGAGCTGCTCTCAAGGACAAGAAGTGAAGAAGGCCTTCTTCCTAGACCTGTTATGAATTCAAAGTTATGAAGATGAAAATCATTCTGTTCTATCAATGCTTATTTTACTAGAGATACATTTCAAATTTAATACAAAACAATTAATGAAACTGGGTTAGAAAAATGAATACAATTTGCCAAGGGTATTGATGAATGCTACCCTTGCCTTTTACTGTGTGAGTTGTTCCCTCAGGCACTTGTCAGGATGTGGGAAACCTGTTTCATTTCCTTTATCTTCTTGAAGAGATCATCACTCCCATTTCTTGGCCTTCAGGCTTATAAATCCTGATACTAAGTGGCTGTTGTGGCTTAGCTAAAGGAAGGGGCGCTCCATTTTTCTCTTGGACAGTATCCTGTTTTGCTGAAACAAGGCAGGAAGGGGCTGGAGCAGGCCAGGGTTGAGGCAGAGGCTATCCAGGTTCCAGCTCCATGCTCCAGCTGCCAAAAAGAGCAACCTGTCTCTCACATCTCAACCCAGCAGCACTGAGCAAGTGCATCCATCTACAAGCAACACTGACACAAGCCCAAACTGAAGTACAGAGCATTTTTTTATCCCTTGTTTATATTGGCTGTAGTTTTTTGCAAACTCAGACCAGGACTTCTGGGAGTCAAGAGGGCAGTCCACCCGCACAGGAAATGTCTGCACTTGTGTAGGAAATACGTTCTCCTCAGAACATACTCTTCTAGTGGGTGTTATCTTAGTAGATAAGATGTTGGGCCTGATATCTACAGCCTGCAGCTTTCCCCAGTTTAGTCTCACGGCTGTCGCTGACCACAGGGAAGACAAAGAGCAACGATGACGGGGGGAGAATGTATAAGATTACCATGCATGATTTTGAACAAAAAAAGAAGAAAAGAAAACCTTAAAGATCACAAAATATCACTACTATTTTAAACTTTCTTTATTTATTTATTTATTTATTTATTTATTTATTTTATTTATTTTTGCTGCAGGGAATGATTCCATGAAATAAATGTAAGGTATTTTAAAGGTTGAATCTCTGATATTCAGACTCCTTGTGTTCCCAAGTAATCCTCACAGATGGCTTTAGTCCCACTGAATTCAAATGGAAACACATATGTAAGATTAAATTCTGATCTGGATCAGCAAAGCATTTTAGAATTCACGATTATTATTTAGTATATCCTGGCTGCCATCAAGATCTTCCAAGGTGTTTCAGAATGGAGACTTTATTTTGTATCAAATATTTAGACAATAGAGACGTAGTTGTTATCTTCGCAAGAAGACCCAATTTTTAACATGTGTCACATAAATTTAGCTTTCCTAAATGTGCATCTAGCTTAAAATGCTTTGCTGGGTTAGTTCAAAGGCACCAACAGCACTTCAGAGTCATAGCTGTTTCTTCTTATTACAAAAAGTTTTGTTCTCCCTGTACTCTAGTCTAGTCCAGACTGCACAAAATATGCTGCCTAGGAAAAAGGCAAAGACAAACAACTGCAGTTCAAGGCAACCATAATGATCTCCTTTATCTCTATTACTACAATAGAACAAAAGTTTATTTCCTTTCCTGATATTGAGATCTCAAGTTATTTTTTCTCTTACCTGAAAGTTTAATTTCATTTTCACTAATTTCATAACCTTTTTTTTTTATAAATATATATCTTCTTCTAGAAATGTCTTCAAGAATTTATAGGAGTTTCATCTACAGAAACAGAACCAAGATTGCATTAGAGCACTGTTCTAAAATGTGCTCAGGTTCCACACACACATACACACACACACACAAAAGTTGTGGAAGCGTTCAAAACTCTCTGGAATTTGATATACTTTCAATTGATCTCCACAGGAGATTTCAGCAACTGAACAGATATATACTGATTGCCTACATTACTTGGTTTACTTGTTTTAATACATGTTTTATCAGTCTTCAGCCCCTACCTTTGGCTGTGTCATGCAATTACATTTTTAAATTACATTTTTAAATGAATTCTAAAGGTTTAAACTGAAACACACAGGCATGCTTGAGGATGTTGTGAAACCTCCGATGAAGGCCCAAATTTTATATGCTGCTGTGTGTTCAGGTACCTTATCAGTATGTTGTTCCTCTTTTCCACATTTCACTAGAGGGTGAACTTAGGCAAGACCTAAGCAGTCTGGATACTCCAAAAATGAATGATTGACTTTCCTCCTGCCACCCCTCCAAAATAAAAGGTATTGTCATTACTAGAACTAGGACTGCAAAATGCCAAAATAAACGTGCTGAAAACAGGTCTGAAAATTATAACAACTCAACATTGACTCCAAGAGAATTTAAATAAAAATGCTTGCAAGACACTGCCAAATTTAACTGTATAATTGTGAAAACGATTTAAATAACGTCACAGACTGGAATGACTGGACTACACTGAGTTGAAATTGAGTTGAAATGTATGTTCTTGTAGGCGTATTTTTCCAACATAACACATGAGAAATATGCTAATCACTGCTCTGATTAAACTAGTATCCCCTCCCACACATAAAGCTATCATTTATAGTGTGTTTTAAAGTAACTGCCTCTTATTTTGTTTAAATAAGCATGTCTCTTTAGCAACAAATATCACCTCATTAAAGTCTGTCACTCAGCTTAGCATCTCAATGAAAGACTGAAGTAGGAAGGGGACCACAAAGCAGCTGAAAGTAAAAGGGAAAAAATTCGAGGAATGTCAAGGACCCTCCAGGAATATGAGATCAGAAAAGTCAATGAAAAATGAGCTCATTAAATGAATAAAAATATAAGCTTGATCTTTTCATCCTCTGCAAGTTTGTCACATTATTGTAAGGTGTATTTTGTTTGTTTGGTTTTTGTTTCTTATTTTATCCTCTCAGTGAGGAAAAAAAACATATAAATAATTTCTTCTAAGCAACTATCTTAAAGCCATCCCAAAAGTTTGAGGTAAGAAAGCCTGTTAATATTGTTCATCATCCACAAAACAGCGTGGGAAGGTAAATGCCTTGGAGAGGAAAATACTGTATTTCATTATCCCCAAATTGGGATTGAAGGAGGACTTTTGATAGTGCTCAACAGTTGTCTGAAATTTCATTGAATAGAATCAGGCTTAGGGGGATGTTGAGTGCTCCTTGTATATCCAGTTTCCTTAGCCACATATAGCACAAGGATTCATGACCAAACCCACAAACCACTGAAATCTCTGCGGAACATAAGTCCGATAGTAATAATGATTCAGAGGATTTAACAGGGCTGCTGCAAGGTTTTCTGTAGCTAACACTGTCACCTCTAGCTGTCCTGCTTGGGGTAGCCCTTTAGGGCAAGCAAAGCTTTTGCACCTGAGACTTTCTAAACCAGGCTACATGAAACACCACAAAGTACAAGAACTGATCCTGTAAGTAAGGTAATACCCTAGCAAAGTGGTGGTATCATTCTGGTGCTCTATAATTTACTCCATGATTTCCAAGCAGCTCAATTGAGGCTAAAACTCAGGAGGACAGAGTCAGGCAAACAGAAAGAAGTCTGAGAAGAATGTAATAATTCTTTCTTCCAGGAAAGTTTGGATTGAGCTCGGGTGTTGACCAGAGACATTTGTGGAAGGATTTCTTGCCTGAAGACTTATGTTGTTTCACCAGCATATTGACTGGATTTGTTAATGTCATCCACACCACTTCTACTTCCAGATGCTTTGCAAACATCCCTTTCAAAGTTGCTTATGGCTTTGGAAGGCTCCTAAGTACAGATGATGAAGAGATTTGCTAATTAAAGAGGCCCATCTGTGACTCTCACTCTGCCACTCCCAATACCACAACTGCAATATGTTAGTTTAGTCCTTTTGAAAACAGTGTGGCAAAACAGTGGTGATTCAGGTCTTCCAAAGAAATTTGATTATAAAAGAATACTTCCAGAATAAATGTTTTTGACAATCACTTAACACGTTTAAACAGGTAACTGTATGAAGTTGGAAACATGTTCTGTAATAGAACACAAAGTACTTTGCTCATGGGCTTCTTAACTTGCTACTGCTGTGAATAGATATATTTCAGGTTGTAATCTTTGCCTGGATGTAATGGAAGAATTCCTTTTTCTCTCCTCTCCTCTCCTCTCCTCTCCTCTCCTCTCCTCTCCTCTCCTCTCCTCTCCTCTCCTCTCCTCTCCTCTCCTCTTCTTTCTTCTTTTTTTTCATTTTGTGTGTGTGAAAACAGTAGATCAGGCTCTGCTTTCATTTTTCTTTTTTGTATACTCTATTGGGGGAAATTTATATTCCTATGGAATTACATAATATTCTGCAGAGTATCCAAAGCAATAAAAAGTATTTCTCTTGTCAATCATATTAACAGGATGTATAATACCAGTGAATCAAGCAAGATTTTGAGAATAATCTCTGTATATCTAGGTAATGTTTAGGTAATAAATCAACACCAGTTTTATCTCATTTGCATAATTCCTAATAAGCCCTGCTTGTCTACGTTTCTCTGAGCTCCATGTTTTTAAGTCTGTGATCACCAGTGTGTCTGGACAGCAGGTGCTAAGTGCCTTATGTGTTACTCACCTGCAGCAGAGTGGCACGGAGCTCACATCACCAAAACCTGGTAGGACAACACATGCAGTGTGCTTTCCAGCACATTTAGACAGCAGAGCACACAGTGTTCTCCTTACCCAAGGATTTTCAAACTACTACACCTCAGTAAGCAGACTGTGGATTCTGTGTAAATAACTTGGTCTGTGGTTCCCCTCAGCTCACTTAGCTCTGGATTTGCATGCAAGACAATGGCAGAAACTTGCGACTTAAAATAGAAGAGGATAAATATACACACATACACAAACACTCAAATCCAATTATACTGCTGGCCTTATTGGCATTGCTCAAGGTGCAGAAGCTTGGAGCACTTATTTTGTAGTTACTGCTTGAATACAGTCATTACTGGCTTTCCATTCCTGGATGATAAGTGAAGGCATATGATTCATCTGGCATATGAAGATCCCTGGGGTTTTGCAGTTTGGATGCTAGAATCTTATCTAGGCATAAAAGACTGCTTACTTAATGATTACAGGATTAGAGCTTTCTGAGGGAATTCATTCCTCTTTCCCTATTCTTTGTAGAAAACAATTTCTAAAAGTCATTCCTATGTAAAGCAAATTTGTAAAACAGATCAGGCTAGTGTTGCACTTCTGCATGTGGAGAGCACATTGAGAGTGGGTCAAGTGCCAAATCGTCACCTTTGCCTTCTCTCTGTTCTCATCACAGAGCTCCCATGAAGGAAACTCTCCTGGAATCCTCATGGGAAACTAAATTTGCCTTTGTATGCTATTCATGCTTTTCTCCCGAGCAATAGCATGGTGATAACTTCTGCTGGCCAATGGAGGTATTTTACTTCTGTGGAAGAGTAGGTAAGATTTATACCTTTGCACATAGTAGCTGGTTGGCAGATGTGAGAGTTTACAAAATCCTAAGGAATTTATAATGCTCACATAAACATCATCATTCACAACATGTCTCAGGTCCTGCTGAACTGCTGAAATCAAAACGCCAGCATTTGGCATTCAAAAACGTTTGTTCCCTCAATATAACAAAATGCACCTTCTGCATATGGGACAGTGGATCCCACAATATTTTTGTTGGAAGACTGAGAAACTTCAATATACAAACAACTGTACTTGCTTAGAAAAGGCATAGTCTTTGCAAAAGACATTTAGAATCTTTTTAGGAAGCTATTTCAGGCAGTTATATTTTTAATAAGCTCCACTATTAGTCAGGTGGTTGCAAAAAAACCCCACCCAGATAAGCATATTAAAGTGGCTGTGATTAAGTTCATCTCTAGCTATGCATTTATATTGAAAGCTACATTTTGTTAGCAGGGGAAGGAAGGAGTATGCAGAATTTCTGACTTCCCACCACCTGCTGCTTTTATCTTTCCTTTCTAGTGCCCCATGTTGTACCTGTTGGTTTAAGGATCTGTTTTGACAAGAATGTGAGGAAAGACTGTACTAATACTGTTCTTTTACACATAAATACCTCTTCAAAGGGCAACTAATCTCCTCTTAGGTGGTTGTAAAGGGAATGAGAGGACTTACCTTCTGGAAATGCCGATTTCTTTCCAATTGCTGCAATGGCAGGTGGGGTTATTAGCTTAAATTTGCACAACTGTTTTTTAAATGTTTCAGTATGCATGGAAAATCTTTATGTTTTTGATGAAATGCCTATGAACAAACTCATGGGGGAATCTTCAAATTTATAAATGCCTGATACAATTCAGCAAATGCTTCTTTTCATCTGTTTCTTTTACAGGACAGTTGCAGAAAACAGTGGTTTCCTTTAGCTCAACCTCAAGATACAAGGAGAAATGTATTAACAGAAAAGGCAAAAGTTTGTTCTCTAAGTATGGACTCAAAGTAGGCTGAAGGCAAGAGGTGCCACAAAGCTGCTAGCTCTCCCTTGGCCAGGCCTTTCTTCTCTGAGGAATTTTCTCTCTATCTGCACAGAGGGGATAATGTGTGCGTTTTTATGATTTGATCCATGTATATAATGTCTGTGTTGAGACAGCTGCACTGAAAGGTTCCTCATTTCTCCCTCCTAGCCCTTGCATAGAAAACTACCTAAGTTCTTCTATGCACTGGCTAGGACTCCCTGTCCTGACCTACTCTACAACCCAGGTTACATCATCTTGAAAGGTTTCCTCTTTTATATCTTTTGTTTTACCTTCCAGACTAATAAATCGTATGGATCTTGAAAGAAAAATCTGATCTGAGAAATGTGGAATGCAGTGTGGAAAAGAACCTTTGCTACTTTTTGTTTAGCAGTAGTTCCGAAGGAGGCAAGAGCAAATGCTTGAAAGCCAGCCAGATGGAAATCACTTCAAGTACTATCTAAAGTGTAATGGAACTGATGTGCTTTCAGCATACCACTCTCATTAGATACTTGCAACACCCAGCACCTCTAAGTGCTGTAGTCTAACAACTCCTTTGCACAGTGCTCTGAAAGAATCTATAGTGCTTTTTGACTCAATG
This sequence comes from Tetrao urogallus, assembly GCF_951394365.1. Classification (NCBI taxonomy): domain Eukaryota; kingdom Metazoa; phylum Chordata; class Aves; order Galliformes; family Phasianidae; genus Tetrao; species Tetrao urogallus. The sequence goes on along the minus strand of NC_136814.1, from coordinate 56,209,327 downwards.
AAGTTCCAGCGAACTTAGTTTTTCTTGATGTCATTATTGTTTTTTTTTTAAAGGCATGAAATCTATGTAAGAATGGAGGCATACTTTAGTTTTGTAAAAATGTGCTTTCACACGATTGCTTTCTCACAGTCAAACTGTTTAAGCAGAAAGGCATTTGTTTTGTATTGAAAACCACGTGTATACCTTCTGTAAGGCTGTTGCAGCTTGCTGGTCATAGTAAACACTACATCTGGAGATGAAAACCAGAAGTAATCTTTGTCTTGGCATGAACATGAGTAATTTTTCTATATTTTGCTTGTGACTTCTTACCAGTTAAAATGTGAATGACTGTATGCTGAATCGCTTTGAAAAATATGGCACTTATCTGTGAGATAAAAATGTTTAATTATGTGTACTCTTAGCACAAAGTACCTGAGAACCTCCTCTTTTCTAGGAGTACTGGTACATTAACATCTGCTGCCAAACAAAAAAAAAAAAAAGAGGGGTTTAACCTGCAAAATGGAATTAAATTTAAAGAAAATGCAGCAAAAAAATCAGAAAATCACAAGGACTTCAAATAAAAATCATGCAAGGGTTTTTTTTTTTTTTTTTTTTTAATGACAGTGGGACTTTCGATGAAGGTTATAGCTTGTTAGGGAGGGATGGGATCCATCTATCAAGAAGAGACGGTGATATTTGGTAGCAGGCTGGACAACCTAGTGAGGCAGGCTTTAAACAGAAGGACTTGAGGGATAGTGTCCAAAATGGTAGTGCTCACACCATTGTAACCCACTGGAGAATGAGACAAACTATTCATAACAGTGACAGATATTCTAAGTCCTACAATTGGGGAGGAATACCCACATGCATCAGTATAAATTAGGGAGTGACCTGCTGGAAAGCAGCTCTGAGGAGAAGGACTTGATTGTCCTGGTGGGCAACAGGTTGACCATGACTTTATTAAATCGAGGAGAGCTCTATGCAAGCACATGAACCTACTCATACAGATCTTATTCAAGACTAAAGTATAATTGGGGGAATATATACATAGATTAGAGCAATCACCTGTAAAGTATTTGGGGGTGTAAACACTACAGATGTATGATTTGATCATGAGTGAAATTAACAACATAAGTTACAAAAACCACAATAATATTATGAAAAATTTCCTACTGATTACATCTTAGGAGAACTTTTTTGGCTCTGAAATAATCTCCTGGGAAAACAATGGGAGCCCCTATTGTCTGATTCCTTTAAACAGAGCTGAGGAAAAGCACTGGAAAAACATAGCTCAGAGAGCAATAGTTTACTAAGAGAGCAATGGAAAAATGAGTACTGTCTTAGATCATGAAAACTGTGCATGACTTTTATGATTCTGTGAAGCCATGCAGCTGCCTTAAAGAAATGTTACTGCAGCCATAATTCATTGCATAACAGGCACCCAACTACACGTGTTTATTAAGAAGCATGCTGAAAAATATTTACATAATCTTTCTAGCAGAAAATAGCAATGCTCTTCACTTTCTTAGATATTCTGTTCTTTCCTTCGCTGTTTTTATAGAGGGTTGTGAGCTTTGGTGTTGTTGCTTTGTCTTTTTTTGTACGTTTTTTTTCCAGGAAAGTGAGGTACTGCAATGTTTTCCATACCACATAAATCTTCACTGATTGAGGAGCATGACACAGTTTTTAAACAATATTCCATTCACACTAAGTATCTCTCCAGTATTTGGGATCATAGGAACCTTTACTGCTGAACAGGAATGTATTACATGAAAATTGAAAAGAGGGGGCAATTTGAAAGCTGCCTCCTTATAGGATGGAAGAATAAGAAAGGGAGACACAAATCTCTTGGTGATAGGAAACAAATCTCAATACTGGAGTTCAAATGCTAGTCAGCTGCCCACCGCCAAGAGGCAGCTGGCGAGGCAGCAGCAGACACTTGTGTTGGTGGCATATAAGGCTGAACATAGGGCAGGAATCCAGTCTGCTGCCTTCGTGACATGGTTGTAGCCATGCAGACTGAACATGCTGCTAATTTATTGGTTCCATGATTGTCAATCTTTCTCATAAAAAGGAAAAGTAAACTGATTTACATTAAGGGCAAAAGATCTGATGGGAACTGACAGAAATTAACAACTGTTTCAGGAGAAATATAACCAGTCAGTGAAAGAATAGTGAATCTCCTATTGTTTGCAAACAATTCCCTCCTGAAATTTCATCTGCTTAACTAAAAGAATTTTCTAAATGTTTGAGAATTATCAGTTGGATTTAGCAGCTGGTAATGGAATGACCAAAAACTCATCATCATCACAGATTAACCTCACATTGCCCTGAAAAAGACTTTATTTCTACCTGAATGAGATCAAGACAAAGTAAGAAGCAACTGAATTATTCTACTTATTTCCATTTGTTAGTAGACACTCCTACCACATCCAATGTGGTAAGATATATATGTCTATCTATAGTATTTATATAGTATTCAAGTTTGTTTGTTTGTTGTAGGTTTGTATTTTTTTTAAATTGAACATTCCTACCTGAAAATACCAGGAAATACATGAACGTGTGTCTGACATATTTTTCAGACTCCGAAGTAGCTGCCATTTGATGCTCTTCTGTGACACATCACATCACTGACTATCTTAAAACTTCATTTTATAAAAATGTGTATTCTCCATTTTTATCCATGTCATATAACATCTTTAAAAATAAGCTATTTTATTCTGGCAAATAAAGTATCAGTGTCTTCAAGAATGAAGGTATTTCTGTGGGACTACACCTTGCAACCACAACACAGGGAGATGTAGTCTTCTTTAAGATCTTGTCAAAGCATTTATTTCAGAAACTTGATGTTGTCTTGTTTGTTGACTTTTGATTGGGTTAAATTATAGTAGTCATGCAGAAAACTAACTTTATATTCCTTAATTATAATTTAAGAAATCAAAGAAAATTACATTTTATATACAAATCATCTTAAACTGACAGAAATTATTTTGAGCTGGACAAAGTATCAAGAGGAACAATGAATAGTTCTACAAATCTGCAGCCTGGTAGGTGTGTACTAAATGCATGTACTAAATCCCTCCTTTCTGATTCTTGGCACATACACAAATAACCCAAGATCTGATGAACCTAAGCCATCTCATGCAGCTTGACTTCCAGTGATATGGATAAAATTTCAGACCTGAGAATTAAATTTATTTTCATCATGAGCCATTCTAAAATATATCATAAACAGCCAAGACTGTGAATGACGTGGATTACTGTTCATCAAGAGCATTTCTGAATTAATATGAAAGCCAATGTCTGGAAAATAACGTTTACTCCCTTTTAAGTAGCAATGCTGAAAAAAAGTCAGAGGAATTGCACAGCAGCAGATTCTTTGACTCTAAATTATAAGTAGAATTACAATATGCATATACTACACATACTATACATATGATAACAGTGTCAAATTGTTACTTTAAAAGAGGCCACTTGACTTCACAGCTTTAAAGTTCTGGTAAAGTCCAAAACTTTTAAATAGAAAAGAAATATATCCTCCAGCCCATAATGTTTTGCAAGCCATTTGCTCCAGCTGCAAATTGCAGGTTTTTTCAGTGCCTTGCAAATATATAGCCAGAAACTTGTTGACCTGTCCTTTTTTCAGTGTACCAGTTAGTGTGCTCCCAAGATGGTATAGCTAATGTCAATTCATATGTGATTAAACAATGAATTATATGATGGCAGCATGTTGTAGAAAATAAATAAACAAAAGAAATACATGCTTGAAAGCTTGACAGGACAAAGCCTTAGGTCTTATCCCTTAGATTCAGAGTATTTGTAGATGTTAAAAAGATTCACTGCAGAATGGAGCTCTTTTAGCTCTCCAGTGTCTGAACTTATATTTCATCCTATCCCTGTAAGATTTCTACCTGCCTTGTGGGAAGAGGTGAGCTGTGCCTGTTTTTCCATTTTTTGATGCCGAAAGTTTTTGTTTCTCTGATGCATAGGAAATACACACTTTGATTGAACTTCTGTTTTTATAAAAGACCTCTGTGTACAACTTATCCTTTCCTTCCTCTTGCAAAATATTTTGACTTGTGATTATTAGAGTGCTCAAAGAAAGCAACAGAATATTTGCCAACAGTATATCTTTCCTCCTTCACCTCCCTTTTCTACCTTTAAGAAAAAGACTTCATCTTTCATTTACTGTTGATGTTGATAACTTGGAAGTCTGGCCATTTTTCCAAGGTACATTGAATATTTAGACGTCGTCAGGCCCTTCCTTAACAAGGATTTTATATACTAAATATGATCTCATTAAGTATATATGTTACATTCACACTGCACTATATGGCCTGCTCTTCTCCTGAATTTCAGGTGGAGCTTGACCTATGAAAAATATAAGTCATCCCTCCAGAAAAAAGGCTTTCCTTCTCACCCTATTTGCACAGCTGTGATCAGCAGAGTTTTTTGAGCAGAAGGTTGCTGTCTATAAGTAAGCAATACTCACTATAGGAACCTTCTGGAATTCATGGTTGTACTGGGCCCCCCAAATGTCTAATATGATGAACTTCCAGGGGCAGCCCACCATAGTGAGCAAGCATTTGAAGAAGGCTTGTCTCTGGCTAGGAGGTAAGGAAATTCAATCATTCTGTATGTACTGAGTTTTCCTCATTTGACTGTATTCTGGAACGTTCAGCTCTTATTTACCTGGGTCAACTTTTAAGCTCTCATACAGCTAATGGGCAGGTAGAGACCTGAACAAGTTACCTGTGCTGTTTTAGATGGTCTGTGGTAACTGAGACATTTCACGGGTCATACATGTGAGAGAACAAACCATGCTATTCTGAAAGAGCTGGATACTAGTCAGGATACTTAGAAACTCTATTGCCACTTTAGATACTGATATTCAAATGCTTGAATGTCAGACATTTTCTTTTCTCTTTTTAGCATGTGATTGTTTTGAGTCATCTTTCTTTCTTGGTGATATTTGCTGTTTTGTTTTTTCCTTAGAACAGGCTCCTTAAATCTCAAATTTGCTCATCCTTATGCTGTTCCAAGTTTTCTTGTCCATCATTCACTAGATGAAAACCATGAACACTTTGGGTAATTCTTCTAGAATTTAGATCTTTCCCTTTTAACTGTTTTACGTTTCATCTTTGTATATAAAACAGTAGCTGCATCTATCTCACACGGTACACATTCTCAGAACTCATGAGGAGATTGTCAAAATATGTACAATGCAGGCCACTTTTTCATCTTTATCAATGCCCTTAATCAGTGATGTTCTCTGTCCCTGACTATTATTATGTGTCACTAAAGGGACAGGTCTCAGGAGTGGTTTCTGAGCCCTGAAAGAAGGCCTCTAAACATCATCCTGTACCCTAGTACACACATCTTGTCCAACTTTCACCATTTTCTCTGAAAGAGTGAGATGTTCCCAGATGTTCCCAATCAGAGCTGCCAGCTCAGCAGTCCACCAAGAGCCAACAGGGAATTCAAAAGTGCAAGAAAACTTGTAATTTAGGTACCCAATTGGCACACACTTGAATTCTTTCACCTTGATTCCTTCCCATGAAGGGATGGGTAGCTGGGTAGCCTGCATCTTTTCTTCTCCTGTCCTTGAGGTGATTTTAAGGCTTTATATCTGAACATTTTCCCTAACTTTATACACTCAGCTCTGGCCACAGAAGCTAATCTTATATACAGCACTCTTAAGAGTATTGCTTAACCCTACAGCTCAGGTCATCTGTCATGAGTCTTCTGTGCATCTTTATTTTTACTGGGCATTTCATTCTGTGACCAGTTGTCGGGGTAAAGTTGGCTTTGTTGTACGTCACAAAGTTGTATATTTATTTAATACTGAATTCTTAGACTCCATTACTGTTGGTTACCTTTGTTCTTTGTGAGCCAAAATACACCTTACTGCTGACAGACAAAGGTTACTCAGTGACTTTGTGCCATGAGTGGAAGAGAGCTTAGTGGAAGAAGGTCAGACACTGAGTTATTTAGGGTAATTTCCTTCCTCCTCCTCCTCTGCTTCTCCCAGCAGTGTCTGCACATGGGGATAGGTGCAGGCATAGGAGCATACTGACATGTGGGAGCAACCCTTTCTGAGAACAATTTTGGAGTGGGGTTAAATGAGGCTTGCTAGATTTTCCAACCTTCATTCTGATTCGTGGTAGTTTGGGGCAAGGTAAATATAATGTTATTTGTAATTAAATATGTACAGCAGTGTGTACCTCCTCAAAGCTTCTCTGCACTGCCCACGTGGTGAGCTCCGGGCAGTGCCATCTAGCTCAGAAGAATAAGCAAACCATTCAAGACCTTTGTTTGCCTGTGAGTCATGAGGGGGGCTGTTCACTGGAGTATTAAGAAAGATAAACATACGGCAAAACTCTAAAGACTATTTCTGGAAACCCTAACTGAAGGGAACAGCTAATCCATTGTTCAGTCTGCAGAGAATTACAAGGCTGGAGGGAGGAATGGAAGTGGGAAAGAAGCAAAAAAGCAAAAATCTGAGAGATCAAAAACTCAGAATGGTTGTAATTACCCATGCAAGCACAAGGGTTTTGTGGGAAGAGAGGGATGAGTGACACAGGGGACTCATGGGACAGCCTGAATCTGAGCGCAGTCATAACAGAAGTCAGTTGTTGCTCATCTTCTCTGGAAGTAAACAAGGAATATCATACATTATTTGTCTTTTTATCCAAGAGCAAAAAATATTTTTTTAGAGATGAATAACAATCATTTACTGATTGCAGTTAGTAGAAAGCCAGTAAGTCATTTCCCTCACACAATGCAGTTGAAGGTTCAGAGAGGATGTTGTACCTAAAAATGCAAAGGCCTTAGTATTTTTTGTCTACATAGTTCTGTTAAAAAGGAAAAACTTCCCTTTCACTATCCATTCTAGCTTCTGCTGTTTTAATATTTCCACTGATCATCCTAAATGTACTCAAAAAACTTGTGTCACTTCTTGAGAAGCAGCAATGCCAGGGCCCCAGCATTTCCTGCAGAGCAGATGTGATCTCTCTCCTTCAGGGCAGTCCCTGAAAACCTGTTAGACAGCTTTGTACTGGTGCAAGACTGACTCCCTCTGGGTTTTTTTTTTTTTTTTTTTTTTTTTTTTTTTTTTTTTTTTTCCTTCCTGTTATACTGAAGAATGATATGGAGCTATAAAAGATTCCTAAAATAATTGCAGGTGTTCAATGGTGAAATGCATCTCACATGCTTTTTTTTTTTTTATTTAAATTAAAACTGTACTGCATTCAAACAGGTGAAAATTATCCATGGGGGCCTTCACACTCTATTGGTCTGGTACTAAGCTTCAGGTGGCAAGGTCATAAACAGAACTTTTTAGAAGCTGTACAATAGGCAGGTACCTGTGAGCTGTACTGGGATCCAAACCAATACGTAGCACCAAGTTGGAGGCCTCTGTGCTGCCCTTGGTCTCGGCCACACAGTCTTAGAGGTAAGCCATCCCCACAGTGACCTCAGCCTGCACTGCTGGCTGCAGACTGAGCCTGTCTGCCAGCCCCACCATAACCTTGCCTGAAGTCGTGCACTTCAGCCTGTGACCATAGCACTGTAATCTTACTTGGCTTTCTCTAGCCTGAAGTCACCTGCTGGCCTAAGTCCTAATGTTAGGCTGGGTTCACTCAGAGGCCTTGCTTTCAGCCATTCCAGCTAGATGTAGCAAAAGTCAGATATGACTCCAAACATTTTTTTTTAGTGCAAGGGTTCCTACACGTTTCTTCTCTCATCTCAGTGCCAGATTACATCCCTATCCTGCCCACAGCATTCATCTTAACCACTCTCTTAGCACAGTGCTGCCTAATTCACCAAATACTGACTGTAAACACGTGGTATATTGGATTCTTCCCCAGTTCTGTCCCATAGCCCTCAACTAGGCCAAATCCTATACCCGGAATGGGACTGCCCAGCTACTTCAGTGGCTTCATACATACCCTCAGCCCCGTTTCCTTTTAGTTCACATCTAACATAATAAAGGGCAGTAGGTATTTACTAGAATTATCCAAAATTATCATGTAACGTACTCTACCAGTTTTAAACTGTATTATATCTAACCTCAGGTCTCATACTGCTCATAATCTAAGCACTGAATGGCTTACTGGTAGGTCACCAGTAGGTCACCCACAGCTCACCCTTTTGCTATCCTGCAATCACCAGACAAACACATCATAAATCTACAACTCAGCCACATACAGCTTCTTCTGAGACTCTAGAGATTATCTATTGGCTCTAAATCCCAGCCCAAGGATGTCATTGGACATTATTTCTAACTCTTTGCTCTTTATTGGTTCCAGTCCCATCTACAGCTTCATTTCTTAACTCCTTCAAAAAAGCTGCTGATTGGCCAAGTGCAAACACTGGCTCAACACAGGCTATCAAAGTATAATGTCACTTCAGCTCTTTGTGCAGGTCAAGATTTCACAAGTCTCACATGAACTAAACCACACTTCAGAACAATTGTACAAAAAGGCAGTACAGAGCAAAAAAAACAAAAACCTCTATTCAAAGTGGAATCTGCACTGGAACACTAAGGAGAAGTCTGCCAAACAAAGAATCCAGATTTGTTCCTATTCTGAAATAAAAGAGCTAAAATTTTAAGATTTTCTCCCTATCTACAAGGAAGGTCTAAAATTACTTTTATCTGGTTTCCTAAAGAAAATAGCTTTTATTATTGACCTGCCCTGTCCAATTACCTCTGATACCTTTTGAATGCATTTAGTAATTTCAATCTGAATTGTCACACAGGTTAAATTCTAAAGTGCTATGAAAAGAGATTAGAAGCAAGTGAGCCACATGAGTTTCTTACAGCAAATAGCAGAGCTCAGCTGTACAAGATTTTACCCAGCAACATCTACTGATTCAGCCAGAGCAAGGTCCTGATAAGAAATCAGCACTTATGTGTTTTTAGATGAATCATAATCCATAGTGTCTCAGGTCTGACATGTCTATCAGAAGATACAGAAGACAATCATAGAACTCATAGAATCATCAAGGTTGAAAAACCTATGAATACCATCTAGTCCAACTATCAACCCACACCTGTGACTGCTCTAGATCATATCACAGTGCAACATTCATCCTCTTCTTCAACACCTCCAGGGATGGTGACTCCATCACATCCCTGGGCAGCCTGTGCCAATGCCTCACCACTCTTTCAGAGAAGAAACTTTTCCTAGTATCTGTCATGAACCTCCCCTGGTGTAACTGAAGACCATCCTCTCTCATCCTATTGCTGTTCCCTGGGAAAAAGGGGGAGTGAAAAGTGGCAGGGAAGAATGGTGAAGGAGGCGATTACATAGGAGGCTTGGTTTCAATTGTTTCAAAGAAAGTCCCAGGGGCTGGGACTCACAGAAAAAAATATCATAAAAAGTTACAGGAGTGAGCAGCACAAAACATAACAGCAAAGCAGTAGTAAGTACTGTTTTATTTTATGCCTCCTAGCACAATGCAGACTGTCCTTACTCAGGGCTTTTACATGCAGTTGTTTTTAGTAGTATCAGTTTATATGAGAAAAGTAGAATCGTAAAAGGGCTTGAGTTGGAAGAGAGCTTAAAGATCACCTAGTTCCAACCCCTAAAGTGGTAGTAGTAGGAAGGAGCTCTTGCTCGACTCTCCTGCTATGATTACCTAAAATCACAGCAGAGGGAGCAGTATTTGCAACTGAGGTTCTGGCAGGAAGCAATAATGGCACAGGGCTCAATTTTTCTGCTCTCATGTGAGTCGTGTCCCCTGGCAAAAAACAGATTCTGCTGTCTGCAGTTTGCAGAGAGCAGCTGAGGGAAGCAAAACAATCTTCCAAGGTGGTCGGCCAGGAGTGGCCAAGGGCGGCTGGAGGGGAGGAAGTGTGGAGTTAAACTTCTGTAGAACTGGCAGAAATGCCAAGGGGACAGCATCTCTGCTTCGGACTAACCTTCAGCTGCTTCCTCTCTGCCGACAGTGCTTCAGGCAGGGCTTTTCTCTCTCCTCCAGTGACGATAGCTTCTCCTCTGCTTTCATTGGTCTGCTTGTGTCTGCGTCCCTTTCCTGTGGAAATTGGAGATATGGGCAGGAGAAAAGACATATTTGGTAATGTTTCTCTTCAAAGCATCTTTTTCACAAGGCTGCCTCAGCTGCAAAATGTTAAGGAGAAAAAAAAGCTCTTGGAACTAATTCCAGACAGACCCTAATGCCTACAAATTTGTTGAAGTAAGCCAAGTCCAGAAAGGCAAAACATGAAGAAGGTTCATTATTTGACTGCTAGGGACACTCAAATAACCAGACAGGCCAGTACTTAAGATCTTCGTATTTCAGACGTCTCGTCTTTCATATCCTTCCTCATCCTGTACTCCCACCCTGCTCACTTCTTACATTTCCCTTCATCTCCAGTAAATCCGCTGCATTTAAAATTGTTTATAGAACATATAAAACATGAAAACATTCCTTAGAATATCTACAGGGAAATAGTCTGTTCATCTAATCATCTACTTGGTGGAGTTATTTGCAGATCCCCTAATTGCTTCAGCTAGTTGCTTGCCTGACTTATTTATTTTTACTTTCCAGAAAGTCCAGAACAGCTTTTTGTCTTGTTTTGATAACAGTTGACTGTGGGGATGCTGTGGAGTGTAGGATGCTGGGAGGAGGTCTCTGATTCATCTTTCTGCCAAAACTGTTCTCACGGCAGGAGGTGCAGGGACTGAGCTCAATTTCAAGGTTTTATGAGGAGTTACTTCCCCTCCTGATATTTTAGAGCATCATAGAACTGCTAAACCAATAGCCATCATCCCTGACCAGAAAGAGGGGCAAATTACATTCTCTTAATTCATTACACATCCAAGATACCCTAGATACCTATAGAGAAGCAAGTAGTAAATTCATCCATTTAAATGTTTTGGTTTTTTTTTAGCTATGCAAAAACAATTCAAAAATTCATCTAAATTCCCTTTCAGCAAGGATTACTCACAAATGTACAGGAATAAAGGTACAGGGGATACTTTCAGTCTGCCCAGTATTTTTTCAGTATTACCTGTAACAATTCAATTGCTTCTCATAGGATTTTGAAAGTAATAAATTTGCTTTCTCATTCTGCTTATGGCTTAACACTCTAAAATGGCCTACCAGTGATATCTGGGTATTATAGCCCTTCCCTTATTTTGTTTTCTTCAAGACTTGCCTGTCTCCGAGATGCAAATTGAATATAGCTTTTAATGCCAACTATGGCTATTTGAGCATGTAATCTGACCTCACGTATAAATGCAAGCCACAGAAATGGATTGTTTGGCTAACAAATGGTAGACTTTACAGTACAACCAAGTAACTGTCTGCAGCTGCAAAGTTAAATAAAATGTAGTTTTTTCCTTCTTCCTCTAGTGGGCTGATGAAGAAACTGTTGTCTAGAAATTATTTTGTAAGAATGCTGTTTGTAGTATGAGTAGCATAGGCAGAAATACAAAAAAAGCTCCAGGGCTGCCAAAAATCTCATTTTTTGGAAGAAAAGCCCTTGGGCTTTGAGAAAGTACTTCAGGAAAAATGTTATTTAAGTGAGATAATTTCTGTCTCCTTACAAAATGATTATTCCCTGACATCAAAAATATTTTGTAGACCCCCTCCAGCCATCTTTGCTAAGGACAAGCAGTGTGGCATTGCCTCTTATTTCTGGCTCTGCAAATTTCTTTCCCCAGCATAGATTGCAGAGGTTGGGGAGCAACTGAAAGACTCAGATCGTTCCAAAAAACCGACAGCTTACGGCTGGTCTGAAATCCTGCCTTACTTGTTACCCTCAATACTTCCACCCTATAGGACATGCAAAAGGGGTATTTTCTCACTTTTCCACCATAAAGTTGTAAAATAGCCTTATGCCCAGATGAAAAGCCATCTGTAACTATTGAACTAAGGATGCCAATGGGAGCTCTGCCAATACCTATCTTGCTTATCACAGCTCCTGGTTACACAGCAGTGGCTGTGGCACATCATTCTCCCTATTCACTATACAGTTTGGCAAAGGATATGGACTTGCTACTGTTGCAGTCACAAAATTCTCCTTTTTTTCTGAAGTAAGAAAGCTGGATAAGCCTAGATACTTCTTCGCAGCTAAATGCCCCACAGTCCACGACACTTTTATGAAAAGAAACCAGTTTAATGGGAATAAATGCTGATACTTATTTTTTTTATGTATTTCATGAATCATTGTGTTACACCTTTATTCTCTTACTCTCTGCAATCCAGGGTCTCTCACTGCATACTCTGACAATCTAATCCACTGAAAGCAAGGGAATCATTCAGCATTTACAGGAGTGAAAACCACTCAGCACATCTTAGTTTCTGACTGATGGTGTATTTAAAATGATAACATTTAAATCTGGGGGTCTGCTTGATGAGGGTAGATTGTCTCCAGACAGTTAAGATAACTTGGGGAAACCAGACAGCTCCTATAAACCAAAGAAGAGATTCTCTCACGTAGTACTTGTTTACTTGAATGAGGAACCTTTGAAGCTTTACACATTTATTCCACAGTTTGGCAGCAGCAGGCACAAAAACTAGAACAAACTGACCTTTCTGACTTTTATCAAAGACAACCTCTGTCCTTTCTTTGCTGTCTCGTTGCCTCTGGACTTCACTCCCTAGAGAATATAGGACTGCTTCGTTTCATGTTTCCTTCCATTTTCCCCTTTCCTTCAGTTTGTTTCATATCACATTCTGCACCTGTTTTGAAAAGGCAAGTGACTAGTGAAGATATTCCTCACTCCTGGGAGAGAGGGATGGAACCTGAGCCATGGCATCTTCGTTGTGCAGGGTGACAGAAATAGCTGCCATCAAATAAGCTGTTTAGCTAAACACAGATGGTCTCTTCATGATGAGAGATGACTTCAGAAAATGGGCAATGTCACACACACACAAAAACAAGTAAATGTGAGCCTGAAAATTCTCCTGTAAGCTGTAACTCTATGAGAGAGAGCCTTGCTGTGAAAACAAGATTGCAAGCAGCAGTTACATGGGACAACTGCAAATTGTGCCCTTTCCAAAAATAAGTTTGGTGAAAGCTCTGGAACCTTGTGCAGACCTTTGCGCAAAAAAGCTGATACTTAGGTTTCCTGAGCCGATTTCTTTAACTAAAGTGAGCAGGGATATCCTTTCTATCTGAAATTCATCATCACATAAAGCTGTGAAATTCAAATTGGGTTCATAATCCGACAAGAAAATTGTCAGTATTATTATTTAGGAATCTCATGTAACTGGTGTGTTGTCTGCTGAAGGGTGGTGTGTGGCATTTCAACAGGGCTCTCCATAGCCCTGAAAACAGCGCTGCACTCCTGCAAATAAGTATTACAAATTCAAATATGCAAAGCAGTAAAAATACATTGTTAGCTCCCTGACTAAAGTGCTGAGCAGAGCACTTGGAAATCTCCGAGCAGAATTTCTGTCTAATTCCACAGTGTTCAGTAATCACCAGGACTGTCATAACTTGCTCAGTGGCCAGACTGAATACATTTGCTATAAAAATGCATTAATAGTTGTCATTAAGTTTCTATCAAACCTTCTCCTTCTGTGTCTGTATAACTTTCACAGAATCATAAAATTGCTCAGGATGGAAAAGATCTTAAAGATCATCAAGTCCAAACGCAACCTAACCATACTACCCTATCTACTAAATCATGTCCCTGAGCACCACACCTAAACGGTTTTTAAATACATTCACCTGCCTGAGGTACCTATTCCAGTGCCTAACAGCCCTTTCTGTAAAGAAGTTTTTCCTGATATCCAACCTAAACTTATCCTGGTGCAACTTGAGGCCGTTTCCCCTCATCCTGTCACCAGTGAGAAGAGACCAACCCCACTCTTGCTGTAAGCACCTTTCAGATATTGGAAGACAGTAATAAGGTCTCCACTCAGCCTCCTTTTCTCCAGACTGAACAGCCCCAGTTCCTTCAGTCACTCCTCAGATGGCATATTCTCCAAGCCCTTCATCAGCTTTGTTGCCCTTTTTGGACCTGCTCCAGCACCTCAATGAATTTAACATGTAACGATCTCTGAGAACACAGTGAAAAAGGTTATTCATTTCATTTCTTTTAAGAAATTACCTACAAGTCAAATACAGCAGGATCAATTCCTGGTTAATTACCAGGAAAGGTGATGAACAGCAGGAACACAATAGGTTGAAATGGATTTTTGAATTTTCTGCCTTTTTTTTTTTTTTTTTTTTTTTTTTTTTTTTTTTTTTTTTTTAAATTATCTGGAAGAAAAAAAAAAAAAAAAAAGGAAGAAATTGTAACAACATCATTGTAAATACAAAAAGAGATTAAAGACCACAGAAGGTTTAGAGTTTGAACCCTCAGGTCCATTTTGTAATACTTGTTAAATTGTTGCACAGCACAGAAAGAATGTTTTAACCAGCAGAACATCACTCTGTATTTGCTTCAGAAAAGGAACACAAATCACAAAGTTTTGTTTTAAAATTTGTTGACACTGGAATGATGCACATGCTATAGAGTACTTGAAGTTCAGTTGTCCACAGACTAGATTCTAAATTATGGCAAAATCACATAATCATAGTGGTACAATGCAAAACTTGTTTTTCCCTTTTGACTGTAATCTAAATTTAAACAGTCTATTTTCCCATTTTCCTTGTTGCCATCCAATATGGAAAATAATACCTTAAATTATGCATAGAGCAGGCAAAGAGAGATCACACTTCTTTGGATTTTCTCATTTTCCCAGGAAACAAAATACATACATCCTTGACCAGTCTGAATTATCATTCTATATCTTTTTAATTTTTTTTTCTGTGAATTAAGTAGCCCTCAGATACACACATACATGCTGTGAAGGGTAACGAAAATTTATTAAGTGTGTTGGCATCCTCACATGAAAGGCAGTATAAAACCACGAAGTATTCTTTCATAGTACAACTTATTGATGTGGTTTCTTTTCCACTTGCCAGATTCAAATGATAACGGTATGCAATAATTTAAATTTGTAAGAATAAAATAAATTGTACTTCAACGTATTTTAAAACATATTTGTTGTATTACTACAAAAACCTCAAGCAGGATACCACTCTCAGTTGTGAGTTGAGAAGCACAGCTAGCTGAGAAAGCTGTTGTTCTGGTATCTTAAGAGAAGCCAGTTTTATCAGATGGAGACAAACACAAAGAAATTTTCAGTACAAATTATTTCTGACACAGGGCACACGCATCCTGATGTAAAGGTTATTCTGTGGTGTAGTACATGAGTCTTTAGAATACACCTCTTGAACTTTTGAACAAATGTTTCTTTCACAATGGGATAATCCTATTAAGGCATCCAGAGCATGGAAGGGAAGCCTAAGTATCCAAACAAGATATCAGGAAAGTTTTTTGCATAATATTACATCTTTGCTGTTTAGATAAATTAAAGTATGGTCCTTGAATCCAAAACCTTACTGTTAATTTAGTCAGAGCATGGAATTGTAGCCTTTGAGTAATTATTAGAATATTAATAAACTTGGCTGCCTTTATTACACATGGAAAGCAGATGGAAATGAAGGTGCCGAGATAACTGCTTACTTATTTAGGGCCTTTGGGCAATACGCTATAATTTGTCAGAGTTTGAACTTTTGACCTTCAGCCATCATTAGAAGTTAGCAAAAGTCTTTGCAAGAAGCTAATGTGAAGGGGCAGAAAGAAACAAGTACGGAGGGAAAATTCCAGAGTAGATGGTTACACAACCACTTAGTGTTCTGACTTTAAGAGTTCTAGACTTAGTGAACAATGCAGAAATGGCAGGAATGGTAGCTTCTGTAAGTTATGAAGATAAGAAAGCAAAAGATACAATTTCCTGGAAACAAGACTTACTTTCCCAATCAGTTACCAAGGACCTACATTGTTTGTTTATCTTCTACATAATAATTATCAGGCTTTTAAAAGCACATTAGTACTGTGTGTATAATCAATAAATATGAAGATGTTATAATCATGAAATAAAAGAGTTTAGCTAAGCAGGTTATTATAATAATAAAAAAAAAAAAAAAAAAATGCTTACCTACATCCTGGGCTCACTACAGAACTCCAGAAGAGGGATCTCCAGAAGAGCTCCTTTCCCACTGTTAGTCAGCTCCTACATAGGTCTAGGAGGGTCTCTCACCCTTCTACCAGCACAGGTGAATTGCCTTCACCTGTGCTTCTGTGGCTGACTCATTGCTTGCCTCAGATGATCAATCAGGCCATGACTCAGCAGTTCCCGTACACACAGTGTCTTCTCAGATTTATTCGTTTTAAGTCTAAATGGCCAAAAAGTTGATAAGCCAAGCTGCAGCAAGGACTGACTGTATGGGAACCAGTGGCAGTTGCTTTGGAGGATGAAACTTGGAGTCAAAGTGCATTTGAGATATTATATTTTGTATTGCAGTCAATCATCAAATGCAATTATGAGGAACAGAAAAGAGCTGAGTATCATGCAGATTTCATGGCAAATGAAGTGAGGTCAGAGCTCCACACTCTAAGTAGCAGTCTTTTTGCCACTGTGCAAATTTTAATGTGGAGTTTAGTAAATGCTGCTGTGAGATATTTTCTGCTTTGGCTGAGTGTACGCCAGGGCTGACCTGTCTGCTGTGAGAAGGCAAATAGGACAAATTTATTCCAAGGCCCAGGTAAGAAGTGAAGCAATGTGCTGGTTTTGTTTTCTACCAGGTGTGCTATAGGAGATAGTCCTGGGTGCAGGACTGAGGAAGATGGCTACACACATACATCTGGAGCAGTTCATAACATGGGCCTTTATTGATTTAGTCAGCAGTCATGTTACATGAAAACTCATCATTAAAGTCTGTCTTTCTCAGTCTTCGAAAGCAGAAACAAGCAATGATATAATAACGGTATATTTCTTCAAAGTATTCTGCAGTAGGACACACCAGAATCCCAGGCCATACGTGAACAAAGTCCTTAACAAAAGGGAGCCATGCACTTTGAACTGTGGGCAGCTGGTGCAGCTGAGCAGTGGCCCAAAGTCAGTTAAAGGGGTGCTTTACTCTGTGGCAAGGGAGGAAAATGAAGATGAGGGTTCATAGTTGGCCAGACTTGTGTCCTCATTTCATTCCATGGCCAGACTCAGGCTAAATATGAAATTGTTGCCTCAGCGTATTTTTGATATTACTGTGACTAATTCTTCTTACAGTTCTATTTCCAAAAATTTGTTTATAACAGTAAGACCATGAAGGAAAAGGAATTTTGCTACTTACACTTAAATACATTCTTCTTTCTTGCTGCTAGGCAATCACAGACTGGAGCAGCAACACTGGAAGATAATTTCCCCAGGAGATACATATCAATGTGTATCTGCTAAACAATGTAAGGTATTAGATGTCATTCCCTCTGTTTGAGTGACATTCCTGGCTAGCTCAACTTACCCCTTCCTCCATTTCATAATGGCAAGCTTATATATTCTCTAAAGGGATGACAATATTTAAAAGTACTAACTGCTTCATCCTACGTACACCGTGGTTCCCACTGCCACCCTCACTTCAGACTTAATCACGTGGATCAATGTTTGCATTCTTTTGGCAAAATTACTGAAAGCATTCCAACTATCTGAGTGAACACAATGTCTCGTTACTCATGAATGCTATCTTCAGGTATCAATTCCTTTCTTTAAACTGCTTCTGCAAGATGTCATTTTAGCTGGTCTGAGGACTCAAATCTGTAGCTTACCTTGAGCTACCAAGTCTTCATCTTGGCAGTCAAAGCTTCCCATATTGCCTTCATATGCACTCCATTCTTGGAAGGAGCAATTCCACAAATAGCACTAGCACATGTTTAAATCCCTAGCACATGTTTAAGCACATCTTTTCTGAGGAAAGCACGTGCTTAAAATTAAGCGTGTGGCCTAAGTAATTTGGTGAATAATGACGATTTCCTAAACTGGGGACAGTAGGAAGGAGAGTCTGATAACCATGTCCAAAAGCCAGCTGAGATTGTTTCAGTGATGTGGGTACCATTTGGCTCTGTACCAAAGCTAACAAGATGTCTCCTGTAAATCACTAAGCAACTGTCAATTAGTAATGTGTGCTGGCTGTTTGAAACTTGCCATATATTTACTTTGCTAACTGAAATTTTATTTCTGGTTTAGTTTCTTCCTTCTTGTTTTTTTTTTTTTCTTTATAGTACAAGGTTGGTCAAAAGCGAGTGGAATGAAAGAAGGACCTAACTCTTTGCAAGAGCCTCAATAAGGTTTCAGGAAAAGTTTCAGTTTGCTTTTTGTTTAATGTTATTTTCATAAATGTTCCTGAGACTGAGGAAAATGAACCTCAATCCTTTAATGAGTTTGGGCTTCCTGAGTTTTCCCCTTCCCTGCATCTGAAATACCTTTACCTACCTCTAGTCAAAAATGGAACTGTTTTGGGTTTTGTGGTTTCACCATCATTTCAGGATTTTATTCATTGACTGATGTTTACAGTCTCCCATCAAAGGTCAAAAAGAATCTTTTCTTTCTTTCTGTCTTTTCTGTTTTTGTTTTCAGAAACGGAAGACGGGAAATTATCTCAGAAGAAAAATTATTTCTTAAATTAATCAAACTATCATGATTGAGTCTGTTTGTTTGTCCATTAAAAAAAAAAAATGAAGCAGATCAGTTTTTGCCAAATAAAACACTCTCAGCTATTTCAATTACTGTTTTAACTGGCCAAACCTGCCTGTTAGATTAGCCTCTAATCTGTACAAGAATGTAGTTTGGAAAACATGAGACACGCACAAACTGAGGACTACGTTCATCACTTCAGCACATTCTGGTCCAAGTGTCATCCCATGACAGTGAAAGTAGCAGAGCTTATGTCAGTTTCCTTTCATAGATTCCATGCAAGACACAATGCCTGCATCATTGTAAGAAAAAAATACTGAAAGTGAAATCTGAAAAACTCTGCAAAGCAGGCATATTTAGAATTTTTTCCACATTATCAGAGCTGCTTTCAGGCTGAGTTTAGGAACTGTTACAAGAAAAATCCTGTGAATCTTCATAGAAAACCCTCTCCACAATTTTAAATTAGGATCTACTGTCTCCGTTAATGTTCGATTGACAAAATTATTCTGTGAACATGAACAAGCTGTAACTATGCTGAGCTCTCCTATAATATAAGGTTTGCATCCACATTAGACTGCTTTGCTCAGAAGGTCTGGCTTCTTACTATGTGCCCTAACCATTTAAGCTTGAGATAATAATTGAAGTTAGATAAAAAGCCCAACCATATTACTGCATTTTGGGCAAACAAAATTGTTTTACAGCAAATCACAGAAGTAGGGACTTTAAAATATTTGCAGCAGTCTTCCCTTCTGCCACAGACTTCCTGCATTTTAGGAACATTTTAGACCTGCTTACAGTGGAAATGCTAAGATCACTCTGCTATATCTTGTCTGTATTTTCAGTTTGTTTTGTGTATGAATATGGACAAATATTATTCTTGAATAAAGCGAGAGAAATTACATGGAAAATTGTAACATTTGTACAGGAGTTATTGAGTCTATTGCATTAACTCAAGGCCTAGAGATGTGCTTTGCCAGCCTGATTTGCTGTTCAGTGTAACTTTTTTTTCCCTTCCTTTTTTTGCTGCTTTCTTAGAAGATTATGGCTCTATCTTCCCTTTTTAACAATAACCTGGAAAGATATCATAGAATCATAGAATGGTTTGGGTTGAAGGGACATTTAAGATCATCTAGTACAAACCCCCCTGTAAGCTGCTGTAAGCAGGGACACCTCCCACTAGACCAAGTTGCTCAGAGCCAGCCTGGCCTTGAATGTCTCCAGGAAGGGAAATCTACTATCTCTCTGGACAGCGTGTTCCAGTGTCTCACCACCCTTGCAGTAAAAAATTTCTTCCTAACATCTAATCTAAATCTACCGTCTTCCAGTTTAAAACCATTTCCCCTGTCCTGTCACTACCTGCCCTTATAAAAAAAATCCTTCCCCAGCTTTCCTGTAGGCCCCCTTCAGGTACTGGAAGGCCGCTATAATATCTCCTTGGAGCCTTCTGTTCTCCAGGCTGAAGAGACCCAGCTCTCTCAGCCTGTCCTCATAGAGGAGCTGCTCTACCCCTCTGATCATCTTTGTGGCCCTCTGTTGGACCTACTCTAACAACTCCATGTCATTCTTGTGTTGGGGGGCCAAGAACCAGATGCAGAACTCCAGGTGGGGTCTCATGAGAGCAGAGTAGAGGGGCAGAATCACCTCTCACAACCTGCTGGTCACGCTTCATTTGATGCAATCCAGGATGTGATTGGCATTCTGGGCTGCAAGCACACATTGCTGGCTCATGTTGAGTCTTTCATCAACCGTCACCCCCAGGTTCTTCTCCTCAGGGCTGTTCTCAAGCCATTCTCTGTCCAGTCTGTATCTGTGCTTGGAATGCCCCAACCCAGGTGCAGAACCTTGCACTTGGCCTTGTTAAACTTCATGAAGTTGTCATGATACGAACTCTCAAGCCTCTCCAGGTCCCTCTGGATGCCATTCCTTCCCTGTAGCATTTCAGCTGCACCACTCAGCTTGATGTCATCTGCAAACTTGCTGCAGTTTGCTGCATCTGCAAATGGTGCACTCGATCCCACTGTCCATGCTGCCTACAAAGATGTTAAATAACACCAGTCCCAACACCAGTCTATGAGGAACACCTCTTGTCACTGGTCTCCATTTGGTCACTTAGCCATTGACTGCAACTCTCTGAGCATGACCATTCAGCCAATTCCTTATCAAGCAAGTGGTCCATCCATCAAATCCATTTTTCTCCACTTTGGCGACCACGATGTCAAGTGGGACAGTGTCAAATGCTTACGGCCAGGTAGATGACATCAGTTACTCTTCCTTTCTCCACTGATGCTGTAACTCCATCATAAAAAGCCACCAAGTTAATCAAGTATGACTTGCCCTTGGTGAAGCCATGCTGGTTACCATCAATCACCTTGTCTTTATTTTCCATGTGCCTTAGTAGGGCCTTCAGAAGGATCTGCTCCATAATGCCACTTGGCATTCTTGCCTGCCTTTTTCTTTCTCAGGATGAACTTCTGGTCTTGGAGGAGATGGTCCTTGTATACTGACTGCCTTTCTTGGGCCCTTCTTCCCTCTCTTGGTCCTTTTCACACCCAGATATTTCAAGCAAGATTCTAATCACTCCTTAGGCAAAGCCAGAGTGGAAATAGCAGCAAGGAGATTCCATACAGGTTCCTGAAGAGGTCAGGGAAAATACTGCTTTTTAACAGTTTTCACCATGATGGACAGGGAAAACAATGCCACAGAGAAACTAGTCAGAGGTTCAGGTCTACTTAGAACTAAAACGTATTTTCTAAAAAGTGTTAGCACTTCCCCACACTTACTGCCTATTTCTTTTGCATTTTATGCATGAACAGATACACATCATGTTTACAGATATTTCACCGGTCTGTAATATTTGCTGATGCAGGTACATACATGGACTGCAATCCATATAAGCAAGTCATCTGCATGGAGTAATATCAAGCAGAACAATGGCAAAATGCAGTTTGTAGAGTATCAAGTGGAATATATAGAGTGTCTAGCATGTTTTTCTTCTGCTTTTTGGGACACTGAAATTAAAAAATTACTGAGAAGCTCATAATGAACTGGCAATGTGTAAAGAAAATGCAGTGCAATTGCAATTGCAATAAGCTGTCACAAGCTATAATTTCATTTGGTGATCTGTCTTGAGTGATTTGTTGAAGACCATGTTTTATCTGCCTGGAGTTACCATATAACAGTGTATTATAGCCAGCATATTCAGACAGTGGGGAGCTTTCTCATCACATCAAGGGCAGCATCAAAACCCATACTGCACATCTGCGACTTGCTGCTTGATCAGAGTAAAAACTTTTCATGGAAGATTGTTAAATTTATGCCTTCATATTTTGGAGTAGAGTGGGCTAGATCATATGTTTCATAATCTTTTTTTTTTTTTCTGGATCCCTGCTTGAAGCACTGAGGATTTGAGGTTTCCATTATATGCGACCAGCTGTCAGATGTTTCAGTCCAATAATGTTTGAATGTATCAGCCAATTTCAAACAAGCTCAGTAGATCTATAAATGGATTGTCTGTAAAGAGATATGATACAGGTGCAATAGATATGATGTCTAATCTTTGTATTCTTGTTATGGGGAGGCTGTGGGGAGGTAAACACATGTAGTGCAACCAGAAGGGAGATCTGATGAAAGACCTGGTTTCGTCAGAAGTGCCAATAAGATTTGTATTTCATTTTGTATCAGAAGCTTCATGTCTCAGTCATAGTTGCT
Organism: Tetrao urogallus; assembly: GCF_951394365.1. Lineage (NCBI taxonomy): Eukaryota > Metazoa > Chordata > Aves > Galliformes > Phasianidae > Tetrao > Tetrao urogallus. The sequence goes on along the minus strand of NC_136814.1, from coordinate 56,187,106 downwards.
TTCGTGCATGACTGGGTTTGCAGAAGTGTGGATGCTGAAGCTTTAATAACGGTCAACATATACATTCAGTCAGAGAGGCAGCAATATCCTGTTGATTGCTTTCATATCCTCGGATGTAAAAGGTAAACTTGAAAAGTACTGTGAAACTTACCTTGCATTTAGTTTCAATAAGGGTTAGATCCAAATTGAGCTGCGGTTTTTTTCTCTCAGGAAGTGGGAATTTAGAAAAATTTACAACAATGAATTATTACAAATAAAAGTGCAGTGAGCTAGCATCCACTCCCTGACACCCCTTGTTGTTACTTGTGCCAGCAAGATTTTTGATCACACAACACTTTCTCAGCTGAACAGCCCGGGGGAATCATACAGGCAGATAGCTTACAGCAAAGTCTATCAATCAGAGCCTGAAACTGTTGCAGTTTCACCTTTTGACCTGCTCAATACAACATTAAAATCACTATTTCTTTCATGAATCTTTGCAACACTTTTTTTAAAGCCAGTTCAAAGTTTTTTTTCTCTCCAAAACAAAGAAGCATTATGAAGTCAACAAAACTGTTCCCACATCAAGGACAGATTCCCTTGGCATGCAACTTGCTCCAAAGAAAGACATTAACCACTGAAACCTAGCTGCCAAAAAGTTTCATACAGTGTCTGTATTCACACGTGCCTATTCCCAGAAATTTTCTGAACTAAAAGGACAATGTACATGACCTGAATCTTTAACAATTTTTTTTTTTATTTACAAATACTTAGTATGTGAAAGATTATGATAACAATAGAAGAAATTGTGAAGATAGGTTTGGAATTTCCCTTTATTGATTCCACTTTTCTTGGTATCATTATTATAGTGGCAAGCACACGATTAATGGAGGTGCCTTCAAAATTTAAGCAGGACAGAGCTACATAAACTTCTGAATTTCAAGAAAAGCTATTCGGATCCTATGCAAAGAAGGACAAAATTTCTGTGTGGTTGTTCACGTAGAGTTGGAGGAAAGGACGCAAAGAAAATCAAAAATTGTGCTTTTGGATAACAAGTAGAATGGAATTCTTGGCAACCGTAGAAAATGGGAGTGGAAAGGGTTTTGGAGGTAAGATAAAAAGGATTGGTTTTGGTTAGACTACACTTGAGTTGACCTTCAGCCATTCAGGATGCAATGTCTGAAAAAAAAAGAAGAAAAAAAAACACAGAATGCCAGACTGAAAGAAGATGAAGAAGGAAAAAGACATTTTCTGAAGCAGATTTGTTAGCTGAAAGTTAATAGGTAAATCTGTACAAATGGTGACATGCAAATGGTGAATAAAGGGGAAGGAGAGATGAGCAAAATAAAAGCCTTTGAAAGAGGATGAACATTCACAGCTGACAATTGCTAATGACAGACCTTCATTTCACTAAGGTACAGAAATACCACATGACACCAGCAAATCATTTAATTTAGGAAGCAGCTGTATTTAATTAGAGTCTAGACTACTGAGTGAGGTGATAAAGATTAACCCAATTTAAATCAAAGGTAGAATAGTTTCAAATAACTCATTTGAGAAAATACAGATTCAGTCACTACTGAAAGAGATGGTGAAAGTAATGTAGTCTCTGCCAAGAATTATTCATTCAGAGTTAACAGTTACTCATATCAGAGGAATATTTATTAGCTTAGTTCACACTCTTAGGACATATTTTTAGATTTCCAGATGAAATATGTTAAAAGAATGAAAAATTGCCTTAGTTATATGTAATTGTTAATGAAGCAGGAATTGTCTTTTCAAAAAGATATGTAATGACATGATTAAATATATTCTAAAATTTCTTTTGATTACCTACTTAAAGTTGATCGTTTTTGAGTTGCTATACTCAAATAGATTAAAATTCTTCTTTAGTCTTCATGTCTAGGAGAACTGTACACCCTGAGAGCTTAACTTAGATGATCAGGAATGTAGTAATACAGTGTGTATTTATACACTAGCTAGAAGCCTAGTGTTCATCTAATTGCTTATGTGAAACTAGATCCACACTCAGATATGAAATTGATGATGAATAAACACTAAACTGCTTCAACTGCACTGTCCTTAAGTATTACTTTAATTAGCAAAATAGTTCTGTTTGACCCAGTTGGGCCCAGTCTGGTGAACATTTGGTTATGAGTAGCTTCAAAATGGATAGGCATAGGGTTCACAATTTATTCAGTGCTAGAAAGTACCTTCCATGCACAAAAGCTGTCAAATTTTTGCATTTTCAAAGTAGCACAATAGCATTTAGGGAATGGCTGCTTTATTAGCCTATTGTATGTCGTCCATACTACATGTGCTTTTAGGGAATCTATTCCATTTTTTTTTAATTATTATTTTTATTTGTAAAACTAGAGTTTAGTACCTTAACACTATTTATAAAGCTGAACATTTTAGCATGCAAAGCAGTCAGGAACATTCCATAAGCATCTGCTGGGACATGGGCTACTGCTCTGCCAACTTTCTGTGGGCAATATTTTTTTAATGCAATGAAGAGAATTCCTTTGAAAGGAACAGGCAAATATATGTGTGTAGTTTACATACTTTTGCGGTTCACATATTTTGTGGCTAAAAATATCCAGAGTTCATATCCCACCTTCAGATTCAGACTTGGAAGCAAATCCAGCTGCAGAGTACAGCTCCTGTGTGTGGCTCATCTTTTCTTCTGTGTGAAAATAATTTATTAAAAAAAACAACAACAACATAAACATGAAACCTTAAACCTTGGATTCTGACTTGGCGTGACTCTTCCCTACATAATTTCATTTCAGAATCTTCTCAGTCCAATCATCTCTATATAAGGGTAAACATACAAAGCTTGGACAGCAACTGAAAAATTACAATCTGAAGACTTCCTAAAATCTGATATTTGGACCTGACCAAACCAAAGGAAAATATATCACTTGGCCTTAAGCATGGCAACATCACAGGAATAGACTTAGATTTCTGGCAGGTTCACTTGCTTGTTCATACTGTCACAATAACTTTCTTAATGTTGAGAAACAAAACTTACTTTTACAACTAAGCTCAAGTAGGATGTTGCAATTTCTTGCAGTACTTCTACAAGTGGAGATGATTCTTAATTCTTTTAATACCTCTAGACAAGGTCAGAAGAATGAGGAGTACTGTTAGAAACTAAGAAGTTACATTGTCATTTTCAGCTATATTATTCTTTGCTAGTATATGTATAGTTTATGAAGACATGCTCACCCCTTAAGGTGGGAATGTTTGTTCTGACCAATTCTCTTTCATGAACAGCTAATATGTCTCCAGAATGATGCTCTGAAGAAAACCTCTGAAGAAAAGAAAAAGAACACATGGCTTGTGTAGATGTTTGTGCAATGATGTGAACAGTGGGACTTTTTTCAACCCCAATCGGATGACAGTTACCCATGTAGGCTGAAACTCATAAAGCTAAACAGAAATTCAACTTTATTTTTCATTTGTCTACAGCAACTAATCATGATGCTTTCTTTGGCACATCCCCTCTTTTAGCCCAGCCCCAAGCTTAATTTGATTGGGAAAATGGTATGTGCTCATTTGTCCAAAGGTCATTAGGGTGTGCTGCTGTAAGATCAGGCAACAGTGCTTGCTCTTGATACCCTGCTGTGTGTCCAAAGGAGCTGGACCAGATAGCCAGAACAGATTCTACAGATACCCTGGGCTCACTGCACAAACTATCAGGAGTCAGTTTTTGCATCTAGTCTGATGTACCCAAACATAATTCTGATCACATGTGTTACCCATCTGCACAGTGTATTCACATATAGATTCAAGTCCAGGATTTCCTAGATGGAAACATGGGAGTACTTTGTGTACTCACACTGAAGTAATCATTATTAGAATTGATGACCTGAATCCATGCCTGCCTTTCTCAGTACACAGACAGGAAACTAAATTGGCTGTCATTAACATAGCTGCATGTGCTCATCCAAATACAAAACAAAATATTGCACAACTTTCATACTGTAAAATATTCACTTATCTTTTGCAGAATCTTACTGTCAGCTAACAAATGTATTTAGTCTCAAAAAAGGGTAAAAATATCCCAGCTTTTCTTGAACCAGAAATATAGTTTACATTGTTTTTGATTTCTTTTTGTACTGTTTATTCTCATTAAGTTCTTCTCTGACCCCAAGGTTCAATTTCCAGTGTACAACTTGCATCTGTTGATTTCATCATGGGAAATAACTTTTGTTTATTTTGACAGAAAAGTAACATCAGAAGATTGCTGTTTAGCTGGCCATACTTTCCATCAACAAATTCCAAACAAACTGATAAAAAGGTGCCATAATTCTCTTGTCCTCTGAGATATTCAATTCCTATTCTTTTACCATCCTTTACCATCTCTAACTGGGAAAATTATGTACATATTTCCCCTAAAAAAATGGTCTCTGATGGCTAAAAAAGTGGTTCAGGCTTATGCATTTCAAATCTACAGAATATGAGGAGATCCCAGATTCATTCCCAAAATGCAGGAATTTATTTACTGAGATGCTGAAAGTATGGTAATGTTCCTTCCAGCCTGAAACAAGAGGAACTGAGTTAAGAATGAAGAGCAGTTCTAGTGGGAAAATGATTCGAGAAAGGCTCTGCTGTCTGAACAAAAGCAGGAGGTATCCTGAGCTACATGCCTGCTATTAAACCATATAGACCACATGCACATGCGTTCAGTGCTGAGGCTGACAGATAAAACATAGTAAGAGAAGTCACCTGGTCCGACCTGTGGCTTCAAGAGAAGGACATTGTCTTTGTCCCACCTAGCAAATGTCAGAGTATTATGTTCTCTACGATCTCCACTAATGAAGATTTCCTAAACCTCCCAGATAATCTAAGTTTCTCATTTCCTTTATTGTAAGAATATCAAACATATCTCCAGTATGGACTCCCTTACTACATTTGAAGTCAAAGATTGTTTTTTCAGCCTAGCAATGAGAACTGAATATCCCCTTCCTAGATTTTTTTTCATAGATTTTTTCCCAAGATTTTATCACATCCACTCTCAATCTTCTGTTCTGGAAGCTAAACAATTAAAAATTTCCAACATTTTCACATCTGACATTTTTAAAAGACTGCAAATTACTCTCACTCTGGACTTTCCTCAGTTGGTTGACCTGCTAAAGAGAAGTTCCAGAGCAAGGTAACATCACAGGGTTATTGATCATATGCTACCAGCTAAACAGTCTGCTTCTATTTTCACCAGCTTCCTTGCTTTGACTAATTCAGAAAGGCATTATTGATACTTTCTGGCATTCATGGCTTAGACTATGTCAGATTTCTACATGGGAATCTGGGGAGTGTCAGGGCGCAGAGTTATTCTCACTTGAATTTCTTAGGACAGTCTTTCACAAGAACATCCACTATGCTTCAGTAGCAATTTAAGTTTGAAGATCTCTTTTTGCCTCCCAAGAAAATTTTCACACTTGTCCACCCAAAGAAGTAAGTTGGCTTGCTTTTGGAAAGAAAGAAATAAAGAGCAGGAAAAACAAGGAAATATCTGTGATTGCAGACTTGATTGCAGGTGGCATTTATTATCAAGAAGATTCCTCTCTGAAAAGCATATCTAAGAGGACCATGAAGAATACTGTACATAAAACGTAGAGGAAGCTGTTTAGGTGAATTGCAGTTACCCTTGACTGTGAACTCTAACCCTGACTTCATTCTGTGCCCTAGGTTCTTGCTATGTATACCATCCACTGTCTTCCCTAAGACTTAATCAGATTGTCTTTCAAAAAAGAAACTGTTACTTTGACAGGAAGAGGGAGGAGTTAGACTCAGAGCAAACACAACACAGGTGCAGCCAAAGACCTGGTGAGTATCTTTGATCCATGGCAGGCATTTTGGAAATGCTTCAGAAAAGTATCATTTTATTCTGCAAAGCTATGTATGTGCTGAAGAAAATGCTTAATGAATAAAGATTTTTTTTTTTTCTCTTGGCTTCCAGTAAAACAGTTCCAGATTTTTTAACTTGGGCTATCATTGTCATCTGCAGAAATCAGCAGTATTCCAGGCACTGATACGTGATACCTGCCTTCTGTATAACATTAGGCAAGGAACTATCTTTTGCTTCCTCCATTATAATGCATCATTAGTAGTACTTTCCTACCTGCCCAACAAACAATGATCTGTGAGACTGAGTTTACCAGTATCATTCTGTGACTCTGAAATTATTAATATTTCTATTAGTTCTGGGGTTGGTTTGGTGTTGGTTTTTTTGGCTGTTTTTGGTGATGGTGGTTTTTTTTTTTTTTTTTTTTTTTTTTTTTTTTTTTTTTTAATTGATTTCTCTTTTACATTTTCATTGTCACAATAAATTTTTCAAGGCAAAGCCACATAATTTTTTTTTTTTTTTACTCCTATGGACATTTTCTTTTCCTAGCCAAACCTGCTGTCTTAAGCATCACTTGGTCCTTTTCAAAAAGTAGTAAAATCAAACCCAGTTGGGAGGATCTTTAAACAGCGCTAACTGGATTTATACCGGTCTAAGGGGGAACGGGAAAGGGACTTCCACAGATAGTGGAATGTAGATGTATCTTTGGCATGAAAGGATATTTTTGTCCTACACATAGTGGAAGTGCAAGTAATTGAAACACAGTCCCTGCAGTTCCAGAGCTCAGCTCTGCACCTATAGCACACCACCTGTCTAATACTGTACTTCAGAATATAGATGTCTTTGGATTGTGGCTGATGTATTTATGGCCATAACAAACCAGATTGCAAAAAAAGCACAGGCATACCCAGTATCATTAAAACAGTGAGCATTATTTTCAGTGTCAATCCATCTTGTTCCATTCTGTTTCACATTTGACTCTCTAGCACATGTATATCTAGTTTGCCTCTTTTTTTGCTGATTCTAAGAACTATTCCCAATAGCACTGTTATAAAATAAGAAATTCTTCCAGCAGCACTTTTCACAGGCTTGATGGCTGGTATGTTCAGTGCATTTAGAGCATGCCACCCCTCCAAGAACCTTGACGTGGACCAAGACTAGCAAACCACCATCTGCACTTAAATAGTGAAATGCCGTTCAATGAAGTATTGCCTCAGAGCAAATCCCAGAAACTGCCTTTCTGCATACATGTGAACTTTGCTGCTGGAGGAGCTCATCATTTCAATCACATTTCAATCACTATTTTTTTATGCATTGAATCCACCATTCCAGAAAAGCTGTGGTAAACCATTCAAGATTTTCTCTCTATTTGTTGTTGCTTGAAATAACAAGAATCAGCGTGACTAATATATAAATCCAATAAACTCTCTATATAAATCAGTTCAGTTGCACAGAAGACATAAAAAATAGTTAACAAAGGATCTTCACAATTTATAATTCAACAGGCTTTAAAGTTATGGCAGTGAAGTTTCATTATTTCTCTTGGTTGGTCCTGAAGATTATTACCCAGTCAAAACTGCACCCCATTCAGGAATGCTTGTCTGGTAATTTCAGACAATAAAATGTCATATTTCTTGTCTGAGCTATAACAGAAGTGAACACATCAGCAGAGGGTCAAAGGAATGACATGCCTTTACTGCAAAAATTTTCTCCTATGGCTACTCTTTATTCTCCCAGTGGGATTCTTCCCAGGATAATGATGGAAATCTGTTTGCACATGAACTGCTTCCCTTTTAGTTCTAGCAGGAATCATTCCTGCTCTAAAGACCCCAAAGTCAAGTGAGCTGAACTCTTTTGGAGTGGGGCTCAAGTGCTCACAGCTTTTCTATTGAAAACCCATTCTTTATAGGGTGAAAGAATGGAATTTTCATAAAATTGGTTCATCATAGTTACAGCAAAACTGAACTAGAAAGTAATTCAGAGACATGGAAAAGAAAATGCAGGCATAAGGTGCTCTGTTTTTAAAGGGCTGTGAATAAGCTAATAATATTGATGTAATAGTGAACAGAAAATAGGTGCATATACTATGCAGATCAGAATGAATTTCCAAATGCAGTATGTGGACAGCCTTGTAACATGGGCATAACCTATGTGTGGCATCTGTAATGCAAGCTTGACTTATACAAATCAGAAATGCAGGCTTAAAAAAATTATTTATTGTACTGATTTAGTTGACAGAGTAGGGAGATACCTTTGTCGGGTGGATCCACAAAAAAACAGTAGAAAATGCCACCCCATTGCAGGCACTGTAGTACAAGGAGCTAACCATCATCCAGGTGTCTTGATAATCCGTTGCTGACACTTGTGGTGCTTTGAGATGTAGCAGCTGCAAGAGGGGCTGCTGCTGTGCCAGGTCCTCCTCGTCCTGCCCTTTCCTATACACATAACTTTCCAGACCCTCCAAACCATCTGTCTCACTTCTCCACCCAACTGTCAGTTCCTCCTTCATCTGTCCCAGCTGTATCATTTCACCTATAAAACACACTCCACCCCCCTTACATCAGGCTTTCAACACCCATATTCCCTTTGCTGTCATGTGCCTGACCTCAGAAACTGAGTGAGAAGTACCATCCATGAGATGTCCTGGCAGCAGGCTCTAGCCATGGGGCTGCCAGTGGAGCTAGCTGGCTGCAGGTCATCACCAGTAATGGATTTCAGTGGGGAATATAGAGAAAAAAGCTCAGCAATCTCAAAAACAATAAAGCATTTATAGTTTTATTCAGTGACAAAACCTGTACAGACAGATAATTGCATAACATTATTTCTGATGTTTTCTATTACTTTCACTACTGTCCAATGTATTTGTGTTGCTTTTTTTTGCTTTTTTTTTTTTTTTTTTTTTAATACATCAACACTATTCTTTAAATATACTTTGCAGTACAGTGAAAAACAAGCAGGAGATGCCAATACTGTGTTATGAACTCACACCCTGAGCTTTAGCCCGCACCAAAACCTAAGCTGAGGGCTTTGAGAATAGAACAGGGCAGTTGATCAGGGTTGAACACAACGGACAATTGTCTTCCAGGTGTATTCATTTGTCTCCACCAAGCAACATTCCACAGAGCACAAAAGCCTTCAGTGTGGGGACAGTTAAGCATAACAAATGACATACCAGACTTCCCCCCCCCCCCCCCCTTCCCGTCTTTGATGATTGTAAGAGGTCTCTGTGCCATAGTTATTGACTTTGCTATCTTTGTGTTATTCTGTTAAAATGCATTTAGTGTGTTGCATCATTCTGAGTTCTGCTGCAGGATTTGTGCTGGAAGGTATGGAAACCAGAAGAGGTAGAAGGACTCTGAAACAACAATTAAACTGACACTTTCTAAAATAGTCTGTTAGTTTGTTGTCTTACTGGCTGCTACTTCTGTTGTCTCTACATTTTTTTATTTTTATTTTTAACAAAGCAAAAGTTTTTACTGTGAACTACCTACATGTAGCTCCAAATATCCACTTATTTTAGTAAAATTTATAATACCAGATTCTACTTCTAGCCAGGAAATGCAAACAAAGCTTAGAGACAGCTTGTTCCCTGACCCCAAATTCATTCCATGTTGCTATAGCATCACCCCCTGAGAAAATGGGACCAGCTCTTTTCCTCTCCTTAGACCAGCTCAATGGGCTTTTGTCAGCTGTTGAATTATAGCATTAAAATTTAAATACTAGGGATTTAATGGAGGATTATTATGACACCCTGGTGCATTCTTTGTGTTGCTCTTGGCAACAAACCCAAGGAATGAGTGAAAGAAATAAAACCGAAGAGCTGTATTGTTAAAATCATGCTGGTGTTAGGACATATTTGGGAGAGAGAAAAATGGTTCCCTAACTTCGACTGTTATTGTCACACCAAGTGGACTGAAAACCCTTTTCAGTCAGTAAGCAAGACTAGTAGCTGAATTCCATTCCAAATCTGTTGTCATCTTCTGAAAACAGGTTTCTTCTACCTTGTGAGCAAAATAAATTTGATTGACATTTGGGAAAAGGGCATTGCATTGATTTACTACTTCTACCTTCTCATCAGATAATAGCAACAATTTTATAAAGATAAGGAGTGCATAATGAAAATAATCACAACATATAATGTAAGTAATGGCCAGCATCATGCACGAAATAAAATCTTTGACCACCTGATGCAACAGTTTGAAGAGAGGCTGTGTTTATATAATTTATCTGTTAGATCTGATAAATGTATCAATACTCAGCTATAGATATACTATGACATCTGAGAATGGGAATGTTTCTGGTTTCCATTATGACAATTTTAGATATTTCCTTTGTTGTTTCTGTAGAGTGCAGTAACTCCTATATTTTTTGTTGCTGGCATCACATATTGGAAACCATTCATGTGTATCATACAATCACAGAATCACAGAATGGCCAGTGTTGAAAAGGACCTCAAAGATTATCCAGTTTCAACCCCCTTGCTGTGGGCAGGGTTATCAACCACCAGACCAGGCTGCCCAGAACCACATCCAGTCTGGCCTTGAATGCCTCCAGGGATGAGGCATCCACAACCTCTCTGGGCAACCTGTTCCACTGCATCACCACCCTAGAGTGTAGCAGAGAATTTAAAAAACAACAGTAGCTACCCCATTCTCTCATAAATACTTTCTTGTTTGTGCTTCCAGACTGCCAAGAAAGATCTTGATGGAGTGGTATTTTGTTCCTGTTACTTGAACATGATTTCTTGATGATATTTGTAGATCCTATATTTTAAATACACATTTGGTTTATAGAGATAGTGAATATTTTAGAGATACTCTACTATGTACTAAACTAAGTCCCTATGCATAGTTAAAAAAGTAGTTTCCGATGTTGATTTATTGTAGAAAAAATGATTGTTTTCTGATTATTTTTTTCCAAACTTTTATTTCTAGGTTATTTCAGATTTACAACAACTAAAAAAAACCAAAAAACAAAAAACAAAAAACAAAAACTACCTAATTCGAGACACTGGTTACATTACAATTTCCAAAGCAAATCATATTCTTACTACAAAAGTCAACATTTCCTGTCAAAGGAAAGCAAAACACAATACTGTGGGAAAAACAAATAGTTCCACTTACCTTGCTAACCTCAGAGAAAATCTCTTACTGAGAGGGAAAAAATATTTTCTTTCCCTAAGAGGCATTTTTTTAATTGTATTATTAATGTATTTTTCTGATGAGACATGGATACATTGAGTAGCACCTGTGGAACAAACAAACAAGTCTACAAATATAAATATTTATTGCTGTCAGAATTTAGCTGTTTTTTGCTCTTTTGTCTTTAAGAAAGACAGCTAGAAGTACTATGTATGATCTCCCTTGTCTTTTCTGGACTGGCTTCGGCTAAACTTCGCAGAGAAGCCAAAATGACAGATCAAATGGATTTTGAGAATCACATCTGCTTTTTACAAATAAAGGAGTTTCCACTGAGTCACTTACTAAGATATTGGCTATTTTTTACAATAGCTCCAAGATTCTCCCTATGCAGAGACTTCAGAAATATGTCACAAGGACAACTGCACTTTAATACTAGCCAACAAAAATATATTATTTTCATATTTGGACTTCAATATTTGGCTTTTATCATGTGGAAGAAGTATGTGTTAAAAGGTGTTTTTATCACTCTTTATTACTCATATTCTTAGATAGCATTTTATACTGGGGCTTTTCCATGACAGATGTTGTATGAATTCGCAAGGATCAAGTCCTGCCTCAGGGCATATGATCCATATTCAGAATGCAGGCAAGAAATGGAAGAAGAAATAATCACATAGAGATTATCTGACTTCCTGAAATTTGGGAACAGAGTATTTTGGGAACAGAATGTACCTCCTGCATATCTGCTAGTGCTCCTTGAGTATTTCATGGAAAATAAGTTGTAAAGTTGTTCCCAATTTCCTAGGGCTTAAATGACCCATTTAACTTCCTCATAACTTTGTATGAAATATTTGCCTTCATAGTTCCTGAAATTATCTTTTGTGAAATTCTTCTACATGTCTTCCTACCAAAATTATTTTTTTCAGATGAAAGCTATCCTTTCAATATATAATTTATGTTCTAATAATTATGAAAATATTTGAAGGAAAATATGAATAAGGTTTAAAACATCATTGGCTATCACTGTTTTCGTTACCAGTTGTGTAGTCCACTGTCCATAGAGCTTGTTGGTACAGCAAAGAAACTCGTAAAGATTCTAGTCTTTCTCATCTGTCCCACAGACAATAATACAATCTCCGTAGATCTTTATTTTAATGAAGCTGAAAATTTCATTTCTCTGTTGAAAATGTGTGAAAATTCACGTCGAAAAAAAATTCATCTGTAATGTACTCGTGTGTAGCATCATTTGATTTTTTTCCTAATTATTGCCTCTTTCTCCAAAACAGCATCCCTCCCTCTAAAATATCAAAGTGTATGGGTCAAAAGCAACTTTTACTTTCTCATGTTTTTCTGAATTTTTTTTACATTCTTAGATTTATTTTCAGTGGATCTAATCAGGTGCATTATAATTTCTTTTAACAATGACATTTCCTGTTTATATATACATATTTATTTTCAATTTTCCAGCTCTTGATTCAAGGCCATCTCCAAGTTTGATAGCAATTTCAATTGGATGCTTCTTGGTAAATCTACTGCTCACATCTTTGTTCTGTGATTGCATTCAGTAAACACTTGCTAATATACCAAGACCTGGGAGGGTTGGACTATAAAAGCTTGTTTTGTGTTGCAATAATGCTTTTGTGTAATCCATTTTATTCTGCTGAATTAAGAATGACCTTATCTGTAAAAATACTTGGCTCTTTTTATAACTCAGAGTTGATGTAATGGTAGCAATTTAAATACTTCTGGGCAATGTTTTTCCTCTGAGTGAACATATGGTCTAATCTATCAACAACATGCACTGGTGATTTATCAGAAGTGATTCATTTTCATAGTCTTTTATGTTGTACTAGTCATTCATTTAGTTTGGAATTAGTTCTCTAGTCAGCTCGTATCTGAGTATGCTTTCAGAATGACAAATCCCACTGTTGCACTGGTTGTGCAATTATTCCGTCACCTTTTCTTCGACTCGGTGACAGTCACAATAATTCCATATTTCAAAGTAAGTTTCTTGTATACAGTTTTCTTCTTTTCCGATGTGTTTCTTTCCACCCTTTATTTGTTCTTGCAAATCTGATTTAAAAAACTGTAACAACTTTCTCCTCTTAACAGAGCTCAAGCATATCTCTTCCTGCATTCTCTGTTGGTGGACTTTGTCATTTGCCCTTCAACATGTTAAATACTTTTTCACAAAATCTTCACTGACCATTATTACTGAAAGATTTATTACATATTCCATTGACCATGAAATCTTAACATTATAAGGAAGGATTTCACCTCTCATTTTCTTGCTTTTCTGTTTAATGTTGTTATACATATGCTGAAATATTCATTATTTATTGGAACCCTTCACATCATCTTGCAAACCTTATTGAATAATATACTGATTTGCATTTATTGGGAGCTATTTTTTCAGTTTCTTGCATTGTGGACATAAAAAATGAATTCCTTTCTTGAGAGTAATCTGTTTCTCACTTGTAGTTAAGGGATCCACTTGCTAGAAGTGCCATTTGCATCAACTTGCCTTACAGATGAATCTGGCGTTTTATAGCCAGTATATTTCTAAGTATTCTTTGATGTATCTGAAAATTTTCAGGACCACGTGGCTTTGGCATTCAACTTTGTCTCTCTTATTCTTGTGCATTTTCTCATAAATTACATTTCAGATAAGTTATCTGTGCTTTTTCTGCTTCTGTTGTAATACTGTTTTTTAAAGGCTCCATTTCATTTGCAACATACTAATAAAAGTCCTTCCTAATGGAGCAGGAACCTCTAGTAAGAAGTTTCTGCAACTTCCCAAAGAAGCATGTACTTAATTTAGGGAAGTGTCTACTTAGTTGTGTTCTGAAGGCCCAGATTTGGCTGAAAAGAACCCACTCTAGTCCAGTTTTTCAATCCAGTATATTTAGAACAGTTTTTAGACAATAGTCCTTATTTTCATTTCCCTTGATAGGAGTTTTGGATCATCAACAGTTTCTTATGTTTGTAAAGCCTACAACAATCATCAGTACATTCAAAAGGGAGAATGGTGGCCAAAATCTTATTCTTATTTATATCCACTTCAAACTGTTTTCTGGAAGGGGTGGCATGGGTACAACTAGCTTTAAAAAGTAGTTCCCAGAGAAAACAACAGCAGGGAAATTGAATTTTTGCTGGAATCATACTGAAGCTTTACTGGAATCAGACTCAGTACTCCGAGTAACTCCAGATTTTAAACTCTGTTCTTGCCCAGATGGTTTTTAGCCAGACTTCATTATTTTTGGTGAGCTCATTTAAATTTTTACTTTTTTCTTCAATCTGCAGACAGCTGGAACATTAAACTTTGATTTCAGCTCTTGTTTTTCTTAAGATCTTAGTAAATGTCTGTGCAGTTCCCAGTCTTTTAATCTTCCAGACTCATGTAACAGCAGCATAAGCAATTCTCCTCTACCTGAAATCCAATAGCAGAGGAAGACAAGGGCTGTTCTAGGAAATTAGAGTAATGTTTCCAACAGCTATTTCCAATGAACATTTGATAAAAAAAGTGCTGAAAAGAGTCGTCACAGATAATTTTGCCATTTTCATAACAATTTTTAAAGTGTGGTTTAAATCCTACATGAAAATCACATTATACAGGCATGACCTTACTGTTCTATATTACAAGGAACCTATAAACCTACTTACTGTTCAAATAGCAAAGGGAGTGAATGCACTCTGCAGGATGGGGTCTCCCTGGAGCAAGAATTGAGAACCGTTGTGTTTTCACATTTTTTTTCCTAATTTGCCATTTAGTGACAGTTTAGGTGATGTCTAGTGACAGTGAGTTCCTCAAGTTAATCAGGACCTCTGAGAATATTTCCACTTGTTTCACATCTGCTGCCTTTCCATTTCATTGGATCTCAGTCTTTCTTGTTTAATGAAAGAAGGTTAAATATAAGAGCTCACATGCTTTTTCTATAACTTCCCATGTTTTGAAAACCACTATCACATCTGCTCAGCATTCCTGCTCTGTTCAGAGTTTCATATTAAAGATGCTGCATCTAACAACTGCCGTCACCAATTGCAGACTTCCTTCTATATTTCTGTCTTCCACAGAACTTAGGTGGCATTTTGTCTGTGAAGGTAGTGACAGGTCTCAAAAAGAATCGTGTGCAATTTGCAGATCCTTGCTGTGCCTGTAGGCTGCTGGGTCTCCCTGTAGTTGTTCACACACATGGAGGATTACAGTGTCTGACCTCAGAAGAATTCTTGTGATTGGCAAGAGGGCTGACAAGTTTGTCTGATGATTCATCCTTGTACCTATTCTGCTGCTCTTGACTCTCACATTTGAGTGGTATTGGGTAACATGTCTTAAAAACAAAACAGAACCTTACAGCTCTTCATAACAATGTCCCTCTCATTTCTTTGGGCAGCTTGGTACTAAATGAAGCCAGCAATGAAAGGGTTGGATCAAGGCAAGAATACACCATACTGGTTTTGCTTCTGTGCTGTGTCCATCTTCTAAAAGCCTTCAATGTTCTAAAGTTGCACAGTCAAAAACGGTTCTTATGTGCAGTTGTTGAACTCAGATTGCTTGAAGTCTAAACATCATGAAGTCAATTAATGAAAAATAACAGGACTATTTCTCCAAGAGGGAAAAAAAATCAAAGCAGTTATTAATATTTAGATCTTGATGTTTGGTTCTGAGAATCCCAAATGTCAAAACACTAACGTCAAGGGAAATGGAAATTGCTCTATTGACAGTTCAACCAAGTGACAGTATGAGTTTTTAAGTAATGACTTGTGAGTTAATGAGTGATTAACATGTCATTCTTTTTAATTAGTTTTCCAGAAGGACTTCAAAGACTTCAGATGGAATTTCAGCTGGGTTTGGGTGAGTATTGGCAAGAGTTACTCCAGAAAATCAGTTGGGCTTTGGTGAGATTTCTAGTTCTTCCATCTGGTCACTTGGAAATCTCAGGACGGTTCTGACTCAACCTTTTCTGACATTTTTAAGGCAGGTTAAAACCAAGAAGTGAAACACCAAAAGAAAACAAAATGAAGGCAACTCAGAATGCTGTTGGATACCCATTCTTTCTAAAACAATTTTGCTACCCCAAAGAAATGAATCATTTCAAAATCATAGCAGATTTTAAAAAAAGAACTGTTGTTATTTTTGTGATTGATGTGAGAAATAGAATGTACCTTATTAATGCCATGAAATACTTGGAATTGCATATATTTTTTTTTCTTATGGATTCACATTAAACCACTGGTCCCAAAATAGGACCAAAAACACCACTAAAACTTGAATTTGGTCCTGGGCAGTTCAATAAAATATACACTGTAAAACCACAACAAATCACAGTTCCACAAGACTCTTCAGCTCTGTCTTACTTTTAGCAGCATGCAAGCAAACACTGTCACAGATAAAGGTAGATTAATTGGACCACTGACTAAGTTCTCAATTTCAGAAATGGATTAAGCCACAAAGAAATATTGAAATATTAAATGGAGTGTCCCTGACAAATGTTGGCTTTCTGGCAGATTTGAAGCCCATAATGCTAAATAAAACACGTAATTTCTTGATGACACTTGAACGATGAAGTCATCTCAATAATTTAAGAATACATTGGAATAGGAACACCAAACAAATGAAATATCTCCTGAGGCCGAATGATTACAACAGCTTTTCACTAACTCTTTTCACTTTACTTCTCCCCTTGCTATTTGCACCTAGCACTCAGTACCCGTTTCTAATGTTATGAATACCTAATTTTCTTATTCTGTAAATTCACAGAATACTAAGAGCAAACATGCACAGTGGTTAAATAATTACAGTATGAAAGTTCTAATTAACAAAACATTTTGCGAAGGCACTGGCGATATAGTAGAGCACTATTGCAGTAGCATGTTTCAAAGCAAATGAACCTGTAAATAATCCTCGACATGCTTTCTTGTGAAGATATTGGCTATAAATTTATGCAACTCATATAAACATGGAATGTCCATAATCCGACATCTGGATAACCCTTCAGCTTCACATATTCTTCCCATGTATATTCTGATGATAGTCAGCAGTCATGCTAACTAAGCTCATTTTGTTTTTAATAATTCTAAAGGGTAAGAGCTAAAACTGAGAATAAAATGTGCCACCAAAACTCATCCAAAATGTATGCAGAATAATTATTTGTAACTTTCAACCTTATCCACTGTCAGACACAGATCTATCCCACAAATCTTCTGAGAAAAAAGCTGCTGAATCTATAGAGATTTTCTGAGAACCAAGCATTGTTCAAAATGAAGAAAGGGAGAAACTCTAATTTCTTTACGGTAAAGAAATTAGATGAATTTCTGAATTTACATGCTTTTCAAGTGATTTCCATACAGTTCCACTGATTTTCAAAGCAGTGGGATTAATGAGTCATATCCTTGGATTTGGATTCCTGTGGCCAGGTTTGTGACTGTTGTCAGAATAGCACATAGCATCCCTAAGCCTGTGCCTTAACTATATCTGATCTTCCCAAATGATGCAATCGGGGTGGTGAGAGGTTAAAACTTAGGCTCCCATAATATTAAAATATCAGAGATCTGTTATTGTGAAGTACATATCATGTGCCCACAGCAAATTACAGCCTTCCTTTGGGCGCAAGATGTGGAGCACAGGACACGCTAGACCTCCCCTATGAACATGCAGCTTTGCTTAGAACCGTAGGCTAGACTTAATCCATCTAAATTAAAATGCAGTGTATCCAGTTCTGACATCTGTATAGAATCATAAAATTGAATGAGTTTGAAAAGACTCTCAAAAGTAATTATTCCAACTCCCGTGCAAAGAA
This sequence comes from Tetrao urogallus, assembly GCF_951394365.1. NCBI lineage: Eukaryota > Metazoa > Chordata > Aves > Galliformes > Phasianidae > Tetrao > Tetrao urogallus. The sequence continues at coordinate 56,169,338 of NC_136814.1, read as the reverse complement.
GAGGGACACCTACAGCTAGACTGGGTTGCTCAGAGCCCCATCCAGCCCAACCTTGAATGTCTGCAAGAACGGGACATCCACCACCTGTTCCACTGTTTCACAACCCTTGTTGTGAAAAACTTAAACTAATATTCTGTTGTGTATTGGGTTCTATTTTTTGCTCTACAAAAGACTGCCAAGTTCAGCAAAGATCCTATTTTTACTATTGGCTAGACATCTGAAGTAATAAAATAATAAAGGTTCATAATCATGATCATAACAAGAGTGCATTGTAAAGGGAAATTCAGTGAACACACAAATTAACTCTTTCTACATACTTAGAACTTCTACAGTTGACTGGCACTGTCATAAAAATATGTCACTAGATGAGAATTAAATAAGAAAAATCTTGCTGGGAGTTTTTGCAAGAGGTTTTGAAAACAAAATAGACTGCATGGAAAATATTCTGTAGGACAAGAAAGAAAAAAAATATCAATTTTATTTAAAAAAAAAGCTTTTATCTCAAATGTACCATTATTAGGTATTGAGAATCTACACTTAAGAAGCAGATTCATTATTAATTAAGGGGATGTAAATTAAATGCATATTAAGTAGAACAATTGATAGATAGGAAGTAGACTGCAAAGGAGAAGGCTTCCAATACAGTGACTGGCTCAAGAATCCTTTGATATATAAACTGAATGCCTTTTAAATGAAGAAAATAAAATATAAACTCATTAAACTCCTTTTACTGCTTCCAGTAGTCTAGATCTAAATTAGTCATAACAATAAATATGATTTTATTATGTAATTAACTCAAGCTTTCAAAATGAAAAAAAAAAAAGTGTCTATGCCAAATTTTAGCCTGCTGGGAATTAAAGTGTCTGGGTTGTAAATTAGCTGCAAAACAAGGTTTTTAATGGAAATGGCAATTGACCTTTGGCAGTCACAGTGTTAGGAATTGCTGCTGTAGTGTTAAGTTACATCTCTGTTCCTGGGCACAGTCTTGAGATTATATAACAGTAACTGTTGCAGAATTACTCAATCCCTTTACCTAACCTTAATTGCATGCTGGACTTGTGGCTTCCATAACATTTCTCCTCTACTGAAATGCTCAGAGATGTCAGTGATACCACCAGACCTCGATCCCGCTGCCTGCACAGACCAATAATGTTCTGCTTACCAGTACCACCCTCCCTAAGGGACATTATTTTCCTTTTTCTCCACTCCTTTCCTAGCTGGCAACCAATTCCTGCCCAAAATGATCTCCTCCTGGAAAAAATCTGCACAAATAATAGATGCATAAGCTACAGGTACAGTACATACTGTACTTCATTTCTTGGCATTTGTGTGAGACAACCACCCAGCTGTAGAGGGAATAAGGCATATTAAAATGTGTGATACAAGGCTATATTTGTACTCGGATTTTCTGGAAATCATGTGTATGACAGCACAGATCATCAATGGTTTTTGTATCTCATACAGGCTTTAACACGCACAATTTGACAGTATTTAGGCCAAGATTTTCAAACCTGTCTACTTGTATTTAGGCTAGCAAAAATCTGCTTTAAATTGTCTCATTATTCTGATTTTTCAATGAGCAAATCGTCTGATACATCTGTGTTAACATCTGATTAGTATAACCTTTCAAAGTTAATATCTTAACTACTTTTCAAGTATACAGAGCAGCTGTGCCTCACTGTTTTAATAACTGGGAGCATTTGTGCCTACTACCAGTAGCAGTGCTCTAAAGTCCTTGATTTAGCTCTGGTTTTTGTTTTTTATTTTTACCAGCTGATGAACAAACAAGTATGGAGAGGCAGCTTTCTCCTGAAGAAACACAGAATGGTTTGGGTTAGAAGGAACCTTTGAAGCCATCTGGTCCAGCACCTTGCTAAGCATGGTCATCCAAAATAGGTTGCCCAGGACCATGTCCAGTAGAAAAAGTCATTTTTATCTACGGAACTCTGTCTCACCATTTCAACTCTTCTAGTTCATCTAGTAAAACTTCTCAGATAGGAAAAATGTGACTGATACCAGACTGCCAGTGCAAACCAAGTTCACTGGCAGCTTAGAGGGTGCAAGGAAGGAGTGATTCTGCCATCCCATGGAGCTGTACTCATCTAAAAGAAAATGCTTTTCAGTGGCAACGTGCTCCACAGGAGACATTCAGCCCATGCTGTTGCAGATATTGTCTGCAGAGTCATTGCTGTGGCAAGTCAGACTGGATAAGAGGTTTAGCTTCCTCATGGTGTTCAGTATGTCATATAGCAGACGAAGGCTTCTCAGAAATTTCTGTGGCACAGTTTCAGCACAGGAAATATCTGCATGAAAGGCAGTGGATACATTAAGAAGTTAAAAGCTGTCTTAAACAGCATGCTCTAGTAGATCACATTGCTAATTGAGGCAAAAGGCAGAAAAGGGTGCAGCATGCTGAGAACATAATATTGCCACTCCTGACTTGACAAGTCAGCCTAACTCTGACGTTCCCCTTAACTTGTGGATGGATCCAAGCTGAAGGATGGGGATGGAGATGGCTGTTTCTCTTGTAAAATTCCTTCCGAAAGGAAGTGCATAAAACTTCCTTTCTTTGAATACAGTGGAGCACAGCAGGATAAAGAAATATTTGCTCACTGTTTGAAAGCCTCTTTCCCAAAGGCATTTTGCCTGAAAGTAATAACCTTTGTCTTTCCCTCTCTTCTTAACTTCCTCCCTCCTCAGTCTTTCCCATTATTTTCAGACTTCTTTACGTACATTTGGCCACCTTTGTTGTTTTCCTGCTCTCTTCCCTAAGTCAATGTATATAGGAATCACTTCACTTTATTATTCAGTCTGAAATCATATGACCTAATTTTGGTCTATGACCACTTCATTCTCAACCAGAGATCAGCATTTCCCAGATTTATCTGGATAGCTATTCTGCCAAACTGTTCAAGGTAGGGCACATGCAGCCCTCACCATTATCTTACCACCTCCTCCTAAAAGGAGCCATGCGTATGTGTTACACAGAGTTTGACCTGTGAGGCAATTCACTTATTTCACCTTTTTCTCTGGCATTTCTGGAAGAAAATTGCTCCTAAGTGCTCAGTGGATGCCCATACAGCCCTGTAGTGATACCTGTGCTTTTCTATACTAATCAAAAATAGGCAACCATAAAAAGGAGTATTTTTAGGGAGGTAAGATTAACTATACGGGAACAAAATTGTAATTAGGAAAAGCTTGGTCAAACAAATATCTACTGATATCAACTCTAGTCATTTTAATGAATAACATTTCATCAATTTGCTTAAAACTAATTCTAAGTCATAACGTAGAGCAAAAAAAATCTCTATAGGTGAAAATGTATCAACAGCCTTGCAGCTTACTCTCAACACTTCCACTGTTTTTATGGGATCCAGGCACACAGATTGGACAGCTGGTAGTCAACTTGTCTCATGTATTTGTACCAGTAAGCCTATCAAAGGGATGACCCATATTTGGAATGAGAAGGTCTGTGCTGCCTTATCATGGTCAGCTGGTTGCATAGAGTACTCAGGATTCCCACTGTCTCAGCAGTTAGTTGGAGCCGGAAGGGCACACTCCGTGTATTTGGGAGTACAGAAGTGGAACAATCATGTAACTAGCTGAAAACATAATATTGACCTTTTCCTGTGTCTCTAGTAATTTTCTGCAACTGCTGGACAATTTATTGATCTATTTGATCTAACATTATTTTCTGTTCACGTGTTGCCTAAGGCAGATATCCATTTCATCAGCATGGCCAATATTTAAACTACAAGAAGCATTCATAGGTTACAAAATGTGTTCTTAGGAATATATATATTACATTCTGATACTCATTAATCTCCTGTTGGTTAACTAAATCCTGTGATATTACTTCATTTGCTGCAGGTAGTAACTTACTTTTAGAAACAAGATGAAACTGAAGTAAGCGGAAGAGTTTTAGTTTGTTCACAAGATGGAACATGCGTATTTGCATGAAAATACATTCGTACCTTAGTACTAGGATTTCATTTCCTGTAAAAGCTTACAGAGGTATACCTTTTGTAGAGCTGTGATCCACTAGCAAATGTTTATCTCACTTGAATGACTCCAGCACAAAGCAAAGGCATCAAGCTATCCAGTTAGCAAAAATACAACGTGGAAGCCTGGGAATAGCTACAAATTAGCATAATTTCTGCAGTATATAGACTGAGGTTACCTGCTTAGCAGCAACACAGCAAGACCTAGACACCAGCTGGGATCATTGGCATCTACTGAAATACATGTAAGATGAGGACACAGGGAAATCTAGCTCAGTACTAATGATCAATGCTGAACAAGCACCAGGTAACTTCTGGTGTTCAGCTGGGTGCTGCTGAAATTCCTGCACCTCCCACCAGAGCAAACTGTGTTTGCTCTGCTATGTCCTGTCTGTGTTAATAACAGCAGGAGCTACTACAAAGGCAACTGAGTTGGGAGTTGAAAGAAGGTTGCCATCAGTGACATTGTGGTCACTCACATGTGCTGGCAGTGACAGCCCCAGGATTAGCTGGGCAAGATACTTAGATTCTTGTTCTCATTCAGACAAACTTCTAGCTCCATATGAAGCTTGAATGAAGTGGGTAAGGTGCCTGGTATTTTGCTTGAGGCTATTAGAGCTGGAAATAACCTGTCAGGTTTTTGGAGAATGCTATAACATACCTATGAAGTTACACAGAAGGAAAAGAGCTGCAGGAAGATACTCATCCCCCATGAAAAGATTAATCATAATCAAATCTTCCATAACTTACTCTTACTGCTGATTTCATGTCTCTGTCTCTGACTGTGCTGCAAAAAGATTAGTAAATTCCTGTGAGACAGTACCAACCTCCATGTCTATATGCTCTTTCTCAGTAGCATTACTTCATAGCCTAGATATCTACTATCAACCAGAAGTACAGGCCAGGCCATCAGACAGACACAGTAGTCAGTCAACAGCTGATTGCAGACATCTGTGGTGCTCAGGAGCCGCCTTCAGCAGTGTTTGTATTTAAGGCTTTTGTGGCTAGACAGCAGGACTGACTTGCTCAGAGCTTGGTTACGGTAACAGTCCCGCAAGGCGATGACGCATGGCATTAGGAAGGAAGCAGGTTCTCTGATTTGCAAACCACACTCCCCCTCTTCTCTGAGGCTGGTGTGCCTCTTTGCACCTTAAAAAGGGGAGATCTGGAAGGGAAAACAAACATTGATAAGCACTGATTGTAGCTTACACAGCCTGTCTATTGGTTATTTTGTCCTTGTGCTTATCATTTTATGAGTTTAACCACTGTCCAGGGCAGGGGACAGTGCAATTCACACCAGGATTGGCCCTAAAAGGTTCCAAGAGGGAACAGTTCTCTTAGCTCTTCTGTGAACAAGCAGAGAGGCAAGAGGCACCGTCCTTAGGCAGGCAGCGCTGTATCCCGTATGAGAGCCTGACACTCTCAGCTCACCTGGCCCATGGAGGGGCTGTCTTCTGAGAGTCAGTATTTCCCTAGCACTGTCTTGTTTGCTAAACAGCAACACAGAATCATAGAATAATAGAATCACAAGGTTGGAAACGACCTACAAGATCATCTAGTCCAACTGTCTCCTCATCACCATTGCCACCACAAGCACTAAACCATATCACGCAGCACGTCATCCAGACGCCTCTTGAACACTGCCAGGGATGGCGACTCCACCACCTCTCTGGGCAGCCACTCCAGTGCCTGACTGCTCTCTGAGAGAAAAAGTTCCTTATGTCCAACCTAAACCTCCTCTGATACAACTTGCGGCCATTGCCCCGTGTCCTGCTTGTTGCCTGGAAGAAGAGTCCAAATCCCTCCTCACCACAACCTTCCTTCAGGAGGTTGTAGAGTGCAGTGAGGTCTCCCCTGAGCCTCCTCTTCTCCAGACTGAACAATCCCAGCTCCCTCAGCTGCTCCTCACAAGACTTGTGCTCCAGACCCCTCACCAGTTTCGTTGCCCTTCTCTGGACACGCTCCAGGGCCTCAACGTCTTCCCTGTAGTGAGGGGCCCAAAACTGAACACAGTACTCGAGGTGTGGCTCATCACATGAAGTTTTCTTCAGAGTCCAGCAACTGGTTCATTAAGTGGTCCAGCTTTCTGCAATCAATTACACTTGTGGAAATTTTAGTATTTTCACCATGGCCACTCTTCTGAGGTGGGGTAAACAAATTTTATATCTGGCCCCTGTCTTTCTGCACTGGTGCAGTAAAAGCTGACCCACTGTGGCTCAGAACTTTGTTTCTCCAGGGTCTGGAAACCTCAGAGAAGAGGTAATTCCTGACTCTGTAAAATTATCAGTAAACTATATTTACTAACTTTCAAAATATGAATTTACTTTGAAATTCCAAAATAGGCTTAAGAACAAAGAATGACATTCTGAGACATGATTTAAAGATAGAAAAACTAAAACACTGACAGTTACACTTTAAACCTTCATTGTCGGTACCTCTTAGTGGTCTCAGATCAGAAGAAGAACTAAAGTAAAATTTGAATTACCAAAGATGACAAAAATGTGAGTAAAATTATCTGACGTATATAAAACTTTTGGTTTAAACGCTGTAGTAATCTGTTTCTGTCTATGTATTTAGCAATAGTGATCCAAATTTTTTTTGATCCAATTTTTAGTGCTTGTGGTACTAATAGGAATGGGAGAGTGGTTGGACTAGATGATCTTGCAGGTCGTTTCCAACCTTGCGATTCTGTGATTCTGTGATTCAAATGCTGGTAGTTTTATTTGTCTTATTTGAATTTTTGTGAATATTGTTAGGCATTCATTGTTCAAGCAGTGCGATCTGTTCCCTATTTTGCTCCCTGACAAGTATGCTGAAAGTTTCAAAGGAAGTTAATTATTTGTGCCTAAGCACTCTTTTCCAGTTATAGATACAAGTGAGGAACTGACATTTCTCAAATACTGACATGAAAAAGAGAAAGAAAAAAAAGATTCTGTATATGAATATGAGCCAGGGAGAGAATGACAAACAGTGGTATGTGAACAAATACTCTCCGACACAGTGTGTATGTAGTAATCAGACAGCTCTCTCTCCAAAAAGGGCTCACAAGTTAGTGTTTCAGAATTTCCGTGCTAAACACTTTCAACTGGTTTGGACAACTTTTGAAAATAGCATCAGTCTTTTGAGTACTTATCTAAGACAAACTTCACAGAAATTTCAGTTGCCTCCATTGGAACTAATTAATTCATTGAACTAAGCCAGTGCAGCTGGGTTTATGCAATTTTCTAACAAAATGAATTATATTTAAAACTTTTTAAAAAAAAAAAAAAGAATTAACAATGCTTTTTTTTAAGAACAGGGGATAGGATGCCTTATGTAACAGAACAACTTCTTGCTTTTGAAGTTCTGACCATAAACAACATTCTACTCTGTGGTGTTAGGTCTTAGGTTAGATCAGCAGGTGACTGCCCACACACAAACTAGTCCTTTATGAAATCAAGAGTGTCTGCCCCAATTCTCACTGCATATAATTTTAATTACATAACATATGCAGAAATAGTTATTTCTGTCTACTTTATCTGACCTCAAGGGAATTCACGTCTTTCTCACTGCTCAAAAACAAATGGGAAACACATTTCTCACAGAGTCTCTTTGAGAAGGCCAGCATTCCACTGGCCTGCTAACACAAATCAACAATGCAAGGATTTTACCTTAAAGCTTCTGATTCCACAATTACTTTTATGTTCATTCCAGTCCCCTTATTTTGCTTCTTTGTCAAAGCAACCTTCCTCTCTACGCAAGAAGTTTACTGAGCGCATGAATAAAGTTCAGAGCTGAGCTGCAAGTGTTCATGTGAACTGGTGTGCTCTTTTCAAAGAGTAAGTGCATTTTCTTGACAGCTTCTCCCTGCTTTCTTTGTAGAGTCAGGAAATAGGGGAGGTAGGGAATAGGTAAGTCAAAAACATTCAGAGCTGTGCAGAAAATATCGCTTTATAGAATCTTCCCATTATTTCTAAGAAAAGTGAGTTGCCTGAGTCTCTGGTATTGTTTGGATCAGATCAGGTTTTCAACCCACATGCTTTCAAGTAAGACCATAGATTTTAACCTCAACATCACTGGCTAATGTATTTACCACCAGACTGTTTTTCCTCATGAGTCTCATTTCCATGACACATATTGGTTTTGATGAGCCAATCAATTCTAACACCAGCTGTTCTTCATTGCATTATTTTCTTCTTAGCTGGTCTACACTAGTCTGTGATGTAAAGATAGAATTCAAAAATCTTGTGCCTTAGGCATGCTTAAATAAATGCATATTCATGTTACTACTTTCCACTACCCTTCCCCTCAAGAAAAAAGGTGTGGAAAAATAAATAAATTATAAAAGATAGATTCAGCTTTGTAAATTCTTCCTGTATACTCTTCTCATATCTATCATTAAGAGCTATGTCATGATTTTCTACCATATTTCATGAGATTGAATTTATGTCAAGATAAACCCTGTGCTGCTCATTTTGTTTCAGGCAGAACTGACATTTTTTACCATTTTTTTTCTAGTTCTGGACAAGAGAAGGCCCAGCTTTATCAAAAGGTTTACTTGAAATCACAGAGCCAAAGCAGAGCCCAGAGCTGAGTCCCAGGTATGGACAAAAAGACCACCTCTTGGGTGAGAATTGTTGTCAGCTGGCAGATGACTACTATTTGCCCAGCAGTGTGTAAGTGTCAGCTACCTTCCAATTATCTGATGGTGAAAGACTGGCCAGGGGTGATGATGTGCTGGTGAGTCAATTGCACAATCATCCAGACGCTCACATACTTGAGCAACTTAGTTCTCCCCAACCAGGGTCCACTGACACCCTCAAACCAGCTCTTGTGCAATTCCAGGAAAAATCATTTTCTCTTCCACAGGTGTTTATCAATGGCCAAAATCAGAGACAAGGATCAGAATTCTAAACCAAAATTATTACTAAAATACCTTCCTCTATCAGGCTTAGCTTATACGTGGTGTCTTTCTCTGCAGGACTCTGAAAGATTTAGATGGGTGAATAGTCTGAGAAGCTCTGGTGAAGCTCTAAACTTTTAGATATTTATTTCATCTGAACTACAAAACTTTCACCTAGTCTTTTCACATGGTCTTTTATACAATTTGTTTCAAGTGCTACAATGCGTGTACGTCTTCATGATATATTAGGAGATAGCGAATCACAGAATCACAGAACTGCAGGGGCTGGAACAGACCTCCAGAGATCATGTAGTCCAATCCCCCTGCTAATCAGGCCCTCTACATCAGGCTACACAGGTAGGAGTCCAGGCAGATCTTGAACATCTTCAGAGAAGGAGAATCCACAACCTCCATGGACAGTCTGTTCCAGTGCTTCATCATCCTCACTGTGAAGAAGTTCCTTCACATATTGGCGCAGAACCTCCTGTGCTCCAGTTTATGGCCGTTTCCACTTGTCCTGTCCCCACAGACTGCTGAAAAGCGGTTGGCCATGTCTCCTTGATTCCCATGCTTAAGATACTTACAAACATTAATCAGATCCCCTCTGAGTCTTCTTTTCTCAAGGCTGAGCAGACTCAGTTCACACAGCCTTTCCTCTTAAGAGAGGTGCTCCAGGCCCTTTATCATCTTTGTGGCCCTCTGCTGGACACTCTTCAATAGATCCTGGTCTTTTGTACCAGGGAACCTAAAAGTGGGTACAGTACTCAGTACTCAAGTACAATACAGTAGTGAAGGTAAGTCACAGACTATAAACACAATTCTGGTTTTGGTAAAAAGCCCTGATTGCAGTCATAGGCAAAGTAGAAAGAGATTAATGAAAGTCATTCATTTGCAGTTGCACAATTTACGCAACATCACATATATCTTACATCTCTGCTGTGAACTAATATAACATTCACATGACAGCAAAGCTCAAATTCAGCCCTTAAAAAGCTGCTTGCTGAGGTCTAAAATGACGTGGGGGGAGTAAAATCTCTCTAATGCTTAAATCCTCCTGCTGCTTCAGAACAGTCAGCACCTCATTAGACTTAGCTCTTTGTTTGATAGGAAATGTCAGCTCACCATAGGAAATCCCCTGCACCCAAAGGCAGGAGCATCTGTTACTTTGTGTTCACCTATCTGCATTTGTCTACTGCTGCCTCACCAAGGAAGCTGTTAAAAGGGAAGGAAAAGCAAGTGAAACATTCACTCAGTATAGTGTCACAGGCTTACCTGCCTGATGCCACAAGCATATGTATGCTGCAGTCAGAGATAGTAGCCGACGTGCAGATTTGCCAGGGCATTTAGCATCCTAATCTTCCTGTTTTGTTAAAAGTGACAAAAAAGTTAGAATATCTTGCCTTTTTGCAGTATTTGTTTGCCAATAACTGAAATTGCATTCAGACTCTTTCTGCTGTTCAATGCTGAGAGAATTTCTTAGTATGAGAAAGGTTTAATGAAGTTAAAATTTTGTGGAAACATTTATAGGAATGCTTTCCACTGAAACTCCCAGAGTACATTCCTCATAATGTGACTGTGAGGGAGAGAAATATCATACTCTTTTGTGGGTTGTGAAACCGAAGAAATTTTCTCCCACAACTCTCAAGGTGATTTGAGGATATTTGAAGTGATATGAGGGACATAGTACTGCTAAGATAGCCCTTTGCTCTAGAAGCTCTGCTTTTTCCTGTGTGTCTTGATCATTTATAAGAATAGAAACCTTTGTAGAAGATGCTTCTAAGAAAATGACCATTTTGTACTAGTAGAAGCAGAACCTGAAGGGGGTGGTAAGCCATACACATATTCTGGGAAGGGAATGAGTCCCTTCAAAACACTTTTAGGAACCTAATGGTACCTCCAGGGGCCAAATGGGGCCTTGCCTGGAGCTGCTGCCATCAACAGCTGGAAAGGATCCACTGAAAGCAAGCTGTGCTGTCATCCTAGGGAAATCAGAATGGATATAATTATAGATTCTTAGTTTTAAAAGAAGAGATGGGAGAAGGATTCTGCAAACTCAACATATAGCAAAGTATATTAAGATCCTTCATGACAACCAGGATCTTAAACATTCTTTGTGAGGTTTCTATTAAAAACATCAATTTAAAAAAATCAAATCTCCATTTCTTAACAACTCTACATTTTCTTAAGTGGAATTAATTCTTAAATCTCAGGGAATAATCTAGATGTCAGCAGGATGAACCGAAAAGATTTTGCTGAAAGTCAAATGAGTCGATCAAAGAAGTCATGGAGGTCCATCATGAAGTTAGTCCTGATACCAGTTTCCACTGGTTCAGCACTGTTCAAAAGCAAAACAGATTTTAAGTAGCTGTTAATATGCTCATGTATTTCAATTCTCTCATCTCATATTTAACTGTCTTCTAAAAGCATGTTAACCTATTGATATGCATAGCATGCTGAAGCATGTAAAAGTATGAGGGAACTAGGGTGCCTCTTGTGGTCATTGCCTGGAGAAAAAAGGAAGGAAAAAGACAGATTGTCTGATCTATGGGAATCTATCAGACCCTCAGGGAGTTGCTAAAGTGCAGGAAGGTGGGACAAGTGGTGCAGAGGATATTCCTGGAGGAGCTGAGTGAGTGCAAGGAACTCTGTCTTCATCCTAGAAGCAGCACCCTTGTGAGACTTTAGAAAATGTTATTTCGTATTCCTTGTTTTATTTAAGAACTTGCTCAGTTTTGTTCAGACTCTCTCCTCTAATGCTTGACAGCTTCTTTCTTATTCTGAGGACTCAATTTTAAGCTCTTCCACTAAGTTCTTGCTGACCTCCAGTTAATGAGAACAAGACAGACCACACATGATCTGACTTATGCAAATACTGAAAGCACTGTTCAAAATGCCAGTAAGTGAAAATAGGTTAAAGATGTTTGCAGTGAGATGAGAGGCGATGGGATAGCAATATTTGGCATTTGGCATTTCATATAAATCTTATTTTCATATTCCACTGATTCCATCTGTCCACTTTGTCATTACTCTGAAAAAAAAAAAAGGCTTCATGTTTACACTGTGAAACAGACTTTGCTGTAACACCTTCACTCTAACATAGACTCACAGAATAGTTTGAGAACTTTAAAAATCATATGTATACCAGATATTTTCTGCCTCAAACAGCTCAGAAGCAGTATGAAGATTTGCCATTTGTATGTTTCAGTACTCAGGTACCTGATTAAAAATAAACGGATGCATCAAATGTTGTATTACTCTTTTTGTTAATGCTTCTACTATTGTTAGTTACGTGTTTAGATACATGTCTTCCAAATTTCAATGTTTGATCTCAGGAACAATTCTCATTTTTGCTGAACTTCATTACCCCTTTCTAGGCAATGACAATAGTTCTGTTGAGTAGACAAACACATATTTGTGGGTATAGACATAATTTAAAGTGAATGTTGTGTTCAGAAATATGCCTGAAGTAGCAGGCATTAAGTCCTTTATAAATTCCCGGAATAGTAAAAACACTTGCAATTGCTATGCAAGGTTTCTTCACTACCAATATACTACCAGTGTGTTCCTGTTGGAAGTGTCCATGGCCATTCAATTCTCATCTTTACTAGAGATACCAAGTTGTTCTAGAGGAAGAGATACCTGATGGAGTTTGGGATATAAATAATGATAAAGATAAAAAAAAAGTAAAAGTGGTAGTAGCTAATTTTCAGGTGTTTGTGTACTGGAAGTCTTAAAATGCCTTGGCCTTCAACGTCCTGAAATTGCAACCTACATTTGATATACTGATTTGATGTTGTGCCAAATTATACAGAAAGCTGTTGTTATGAGTATAATGAAGTTTCAATCATTTGAGTAGCAAGGCTGCTGTATAATTGTCACGTGTGAGCTAGGATTCTAGAATTTAAGCAGGGAAATGCCAAACTACAACCCCTTCACCACATTCAAAATTTATCCTTATTGAAAATAATGCCACAAATCAGTAATCTGTTTATTATTTAATATGTTTTATGTGGCTCCTACTTCTTCCAAAGTAACACTTCTGCACTGGAATTTACATGTGGGACTGTCTAAGCTTATGTGCGATACAAGAGGGCAGAATATAACTGAAGACTAGCTCATGCAATAATGACTGGAAAGAACAATGATCATAGGAATTCTGCCCAGATCTGTGAGAACTGCTGGGATTGCTTTTCCCAGACTAGAGAGCCCTGGGCAGCAAGAGCTTGAAATGTTGAAACCAAGAGCATTTTTGAGGGAATACATTTTAGAGGAATGCTTAAAACCACATTTTGTAACTGTGGAGAATAATGTGGAGACTTTGTGTGGGTTAAGACCACTTAAAGTAGGATGTATCTCATCTAACATCAGCTGTTCTCAAAGAACATGTTCAATCTAAAATGGTCATTTGTGTTTTCTCTGTCATTAATATAGAGATATAACTCTGTACTTAGTCTTCATGAAAGACTTCCTTGTGGCACAAGAATGTGACACATTATCCTTGTAGTGCTAATCATTCCCCTCTCAGTAGTACATAGAGAACTAGCATGGACAATATACTTAAACTGAATTCTACTTTTCATTCTCCCAGGAGAGGATACTAAACATTTAATCCAGAACATGTGTGTAGATTGCAGTTTTATTTCTACCTGCTTGAAAGACTGGCTTTGGTAGAAGAATAATTGGTGGAAGAATAACTGTTGATACATTATGTGTACCTGAAGATTGCAATCCAGAAATACAAACTTGCTTCTTCCTGATACTTGGTCTTTGCCCCTTGGATAGGCTGAGAAAGTGAGCTGATAAACAGGCAAGCTTTAGTGAAGCTGTAGTATCTTCCAGCCCCCTGAGATGTTGCCTACCACCCTCTCATAAGAGAAAACAGGTGTTCAGTCACCTGCACAACATCTCCGCAGGAAGAACTCGAAGAATATCAATGCTGGAAACCCCATCACTGGCATTGTAGTTAACTGGATGCCTTTTCTTTCTGCAAATTCATTGTCACTGTACACATAGTTCCCAAAGATACATCTTCTCCCTGACCTTAAGTGCAGATCTGCCCATCAATCTCAATGGCTTGGACTATAAGAAGATTTAACAAACGTACCTGAATACAAAGAAATCCGATATTATGATTTAGTCAGTTATGGCTCTGGCTACAGCAGTAAATGTTTTAGCATAGGAGTGAATAGAAACATAAAAAGAATGGTGTTTTCTATCTTACCTGGCAAAGTTTTTGAAATATTTAGATCTCCATCCTCGAGTTGTTTAGTCCATTTCATTGTAACAGCACTGATACCCTTTGTCATTACCCACAGCACAGTCCTTTGCAAACTCAGGCATGTTTTCTGACAGGGAGCAACTTTTTAAACCAACTTTGAAAGGCTTTGAAATAAAGTAGTTGTTTGTCCATAGAATCCCTTCTCAACGGTATAAATTACTTCCCAGAAAGCAAGGGATTCATCTCATCAGTTCTGCAGTCAATACAGAGAAATAGCCGCCCCCTGAAGGTCTTAACCCAGACAGCCATTTAACACAGGAAAGATGACTCAATTTCAGAGATGTCTATTTGTGCCAGAGTTATGAGATTAAATGGCATGAAATAAATTGTATGAGATAATCTGAATAGCAAAACTGGGAATCAAACTCATAATTTCCAAGCCCTGCCCAAATGGTGGTATCACAAAACCATCCTTTTCACTAAATTAGTTTAGCTTTAGAGGAGTTGCTGTTATCATCTGCATCTAATTAACACTGTTTATTTTAACAAGACACTAAACAGCTTGTGTAATTTCTTAGTACCAATACATCATGTACAATTAATTTGTAAGTGCCTTGGAATTGAATATGATCAAAAGTAGTAAAATCAAAATGAACATATATTATTGTCAACAATTTGACAAAGAAGGTAAATGGAGTTCATGCAAAGTCAAATAAAATAGTTTGAATGTTTTGTAGAGAAAAAAAAGAAAAGCACATCATCATTTTTCTTCAGGGAATAAAAATTCTATACATTCAGTAGAAATTCTAGACATCTCTGTCATATTGGAGCTGGAGAAACTTTTAAAATGGGCTATCTTAACAAGTGAAATTAGAAATGAACATACATATGTTCACACTCGTATTCAGATGAACCCTGTAGCTTGGTTGTGATGGTTTAATTAAAAAAATTGCAGTAATTGCTTTAATTAAAAAAGTTGCAGTAGAGGAAACATTGGACTTACTACATGCTGCATCAGGAAATCTCCCAAACAAATCTGGGACAGGTGCATTATCAATTAATTCAGATTATAGCTGGTGGCTTAGAGAAAAGGGATGGAGAAAAAGTATGGGGATGGTCAAAAACCCCAAAGTCAGAGATAATGACAACAAATTTCACTTGGAATTTTACTTCAAAATTATTCCTTGTTAGTGGCAAGAGTCTGCTGAAAAATAGGACCTATCTAGTGATGTACTTACCCATATGCCTTAGCCCTCAAGACAACTCTTGTGTTCCAACAGCAACAAGATGTCAATGTCTTCACTCATTCCCTTTCCCACTGTAATGTTCAGGCCACTGATTCTCTCGTCTCTGTTATGCAGAAGTAGTACAAGAGCCTAACTCTGAGATAACTTAAGAGCTTTCAGTTACCAAGGTTAAGTCTAAGTAAGGTAAGTGTCATATTGGCTGGCAAAAGTGTCCTTGACTGGTTGTCTGGGCCCTATTTGTGAGCTATAAAATAGCTCGGAGGGTAATCAGGGGCAGGGAAAAGTATGGTTGCCTCATGACGTATTTTCTTCCATCTTATGATAGTCCACTCAGAAAACAGGCAGCAGTAGATGAGTTGCCAAATTTCCTCTTATTTTTTTTTCCTTTGAAATATATTCAGCATCTGTGAGAATGCTCGAGCAAATGTGAATATGATTATTTTTGCAGAAACATGCAAAGAGTGTATGGGTATTTTGACAGGTCATGTCCTATACATTCTAATATATTCTAATACATTGTTTCTAAAATTTTATATAATTATATGAATGTCATTGTACTTAGAAAAACTTCTGGTATCTTCTTTGCTTATGCCCAGCCTCCATCAATGATTAGATTTTGTGATGATGACAGATTGTTTGTGGGAAGATTTTAAAGAAAATAAGTTGACGTAGAAAAAAAAAATCCCTTTTAATCAGTTTCTCATGCCAAAGATTAGCACTGATCTTGCCGTGTGCAACATAATCAGTCGTAATCAAATCCTGGCCAGAGTAGTACCTCAAATGTAGTTGATTATATTCTCAGTAGTCTAAATTTGATTTACCCATTAAGTGCTGTTGGAAGAAGTACAAAATTGTTTGCCTTGATCAGCCCAGACAAATGGAAGGAAATATATAGCAGTAGAGTATATACAAATATATAGCAATACATGCAAATACTATGTCTGTAGGGGTTGGGTTTCTTGCAACATTGTTACTTGTGAAGAGTTTGCCCAATCTTCCTCCTCTCTGAGTCCTAATATTTCAGATTGTAACAGAAAATAATACAATCTCTACAAGATATTTAAATTTTCCTTCCAGGATTCAATTGAGAGTTATGGAAGTTCCTGTACCATTATGGTAGTATTCACTAAATTCTAAAGATTTTTCCCTAAAAAGGTACAGACTCCCTGATGTTTCTCTTGGCTTTGGTACTGATTAAGGTACTTTGCTAGCATCTGCACTTCAGCATTCTTTGATCTCGTAGGATTTAACATCTCTTTTTGGAATTAAAACATGTCTATCTCCATCAAGCTTGCAAGACTCTCAGCCCTTTCTGAGACCTCCCACTGTGTCCAGGAAATATTTTTTGTTGAAGTTGTCAGATATTACAGGCGGGGAATTTGCAATCACTGCAAATGCACATATTTAAACTTTTGAGGTTTACACATTTTAACACAGCGGAATTTCATGATTCTAGAACTACCCCCCGCAGTTCCTAGATCCTAGAACCACCCACCACAGTTGGTTGTATCTGGATTTCAAGTAGAATTTCTCCCTCCTATTCAAAGGAATCCTACTGAAAATGTCTACAGTTTTTTCAGAGAAGGACAATTTCAGTTTTCATGTTTCTCCTTGGGTGAGCTTTGAACAAATGAACCAGTGCACATGATTCAGACCTCTGCCTCCTGCTGGCACAGGAAAGCGTATGAATAAGAACAAAAACAGTCTGTAGTTTCAAAAGTATCTACACCAAGCGTCTGCTCTAACATTAGATGGGTGTTCTTTAAAGAATGAAAGTCTGCTACAGAACCCTTTTCTTTATAGGTTAAAAGTCCTCATAAACTAGATGAAAGCTGTATGACAATAAAGATGAAACTGTCAGTACAGAAAGATAAAATTATTTTCTATATTCCTCTTCCCTATGTTTTAGCCAAAATCAATAAATAGGGCTACCTTAATATATATGCCCCTTGGTCATTGTATGCTGATGAGAGAAAAACACCTGTTTCACAGGCTTATTGGACAATCAATAATACTTCCATGTTTTGGTCTGTTATACAGGAGAAAAGACCTTTCCTGTGGTCAGGTATTATCATCTTCTACAGTTTAGGATTTATCACTTTACCATTTTATCCACATTATTTTGGCTTTGATGCGAGAATAGTTTTGAATTTCTCCAAGGTTTGAAAAGTTGAAAAGGAAGAAGTACTATTAGTATTTGGTTTCGTGAAAAGAAAGACAGTGACATCTTATATCACGCCTATACAATTCAAAACCAAGAAAGAACGTAAGACAGTGAGTCAGACCAAAGTTCCATGTAGCCAGTGTCCTCCTCTAACAGTGGTCATTGTAGATAAATGGGGAAAAATCTAAGAATAGAAGAAATTAGAGGTATTTTCTGCCTCTATTTGACAGTTTGCATTTAGGTACCTTTTGAACCAAAAGTACTATCTTTCTATATATCTTCCCATTGACAGGACCCCCAGACTGTGCAGAAAACATCTGAGTTAGAAAGGAAAACATTTTGTTAAATGTAGTTTCCTACTTCTCTCAAAAGTATTTACTGAAATAAAGACCTTGTACTATTACTTATAGTAGCAATTACAGGACAAGAATGCTTTGAAGTAGTGGTTAACAAAATCAAAAACACTTTTTTCCCAGCTTGGCTGTTTTTCATGAGCATGTCTTTTAATGGATTGTTTATATATATATATATATATCTATATATATATATATATATATATATATATCTATATCTATATCTATATATATATATATAATCAATTTTAATCATCATCTTGCATAAGAAAAGAGGATTTGTCACAAAATAATCTGTAATATATTTCTCTTCTTTCAAAAAAAATCCCTGAACAGTCATTCTTTGGAAGCATGGCTGCTCTCAGTTTTGCTCTTGAAATATGGTTCAAGTGCAGTTGCCAACACATTCTTTCCTGTCAGACACTGTATTGATGTTTCACCCTGGTAAATAGCTTCTGAATATTATTGTCTATTTACCGGTCAGGTGAGCACTGCTTAGCACAAGTCAGTCTGTCGCAGGAAGTAACCACTGTCCCTTTAGTGGCTTACTACAGCAGTTACCTGCAAAACCTCAAGGCTCTCACTTAAATCTTTTCCATTTGTACTGCAATGCTCCATGTTATTTAAGACTGCTGACACCATAGATGAGCCAAAAGCCTTCTGCACAAACATGCCAGAATGCCCATGATATTCATGGATTATTTTGATATTTAGAAACTTAGTCATTTTTTGTGTGCTGCATAAACCTTATACATATCAGAGAAATGACAATGTTAGTCTTAAATTTATACCATCCACACTAAGCTATATTTTGTCCCTGCCAAATTACAAGATGTTTCTTATCCACATACCTAAAAAAATTCCTCAGTTATCCTTCTCAGTCCTCCATTCCCACATACTCTAAGCTGTAACAAAATTCCAGTGTGACTTTAAGACTTGCAGACCTTGGAAAAAAAAAGTTGCTAATATTTCTTCTTGGTACCTTGTTCCTTGTTTCTGAAAAGTCCCCAGTGAGACACATGAACAAAACTGAATGACTTTTTGATCTTTTACTATTCCTCTCCATAATTTTACTCTTCCACCAGCCAAACAACATGAGATCCACCACAGTCAATGTTAGTCAGAGTGATTGTATACACAGGTACAAGTGGAAATAATAAACAAGACAAGAATCTCATCAGGTCACTATATGCAACTACAGATAACTTCAGGAATGTCAGTACATGTTGTTTGGTTCATCACAGACATATCAAGTCATGGGTTCTTGAGTCATTCAATAAGGAAATAAAATATAGCAATTATTACAGTTACTTCATCCCTATCCTCTGCCACCACATACTACTCTACACCACAGATTAGTCTACTTTCTCTTCCAGTTTCACAGCCTTACTATAAGGACAGCAGCTGCTGTCCAGAAAGTCAAGAAAAGCTTATTTTCAAGATTTTCTAACTTTTATATTATATAATTTTTATCTGCTATTTCTGTCATTATGAGACACTTCAGTTTAAGGCTACAACTCTTAGATGAACCTGATGAATTGATTTTCTGTCGGTATAATAGAATTGGGTTTTGTGCTGTATCTTATATTAATGTGAATATTTAAGTTAGCATAGATTGTGCTTTTTCACTCAAGAACGCAAATAGAGAAGGGAAAATTAAGAGAAAGAAATGGAAAGGAATCATTTAAAATGTTTCTTCTGCAGAGATCAGTGAATATTAGACTGAAGGAAACAGGAAGTTCAATTCTCTATCTTAACTTAGTCCAGTCCTCTTTATTCCATCCCTGGAAAGAGACAAATGTATTTGCGGATATTTAGATGGCCCACAGAGTCTCCTTTCATTCCTTCCCCAATTCAGTACACAGCAAATGTACTTTCTTTTTCTTTGTACACAGTCTACTTTCAGAGGGTATCTACCTCTTCCAAACAGAGATGGCAGGTACTGCTGTTCACCCAGCATCCAGCTGTCCAAATATGGTTGCTCTAAGCTAATGGAGCAGCGCCCTAGCTTACACACGCTGTATCTTCAGTAGTATCCAAAAACTGACCAATAGGAATTTCAAATATAATGAAACAGGCCAAATGCCTAGATGTTTCTGAAAACCCAAGGAAAAATGGGTTACACAATGCTTTCTGAAATCTAGCTGGTGGTAAGCCAATGTTGCTGTTGGTGGCATGCAGTCTTGGGCAAGAATATTCCAGAAGCTCTTCAGGATCAGACGCTTCCAACACTTTGTCAAGATTGACTTTTAGACATTCCTAAAATGCAGGGGATCATGCAAAAATCTATGAAACAAGGAACTAGCCATGTGGTAAAAGAACTCAAACTTGGTCCCTCCCTGAACAAAAACAGACAGAAAAACACAGACAAACCACATCAGTGCTTCATGACCTATATCAAACCTTCCTTCAAAATATCTTCTAAACCATGCAAGAACCACATCAGAATAAACTTCCTATTTCAGAGATCTGTTAGACCAAGAGCTTACAAGCGTTGGGGCATGACCCAAAGTGGGTCGCCAGAGGACACCTACTGGGCTTCATCACGTCAACTGACAGGACAGTAAATCCCTGTGGTTGCTAAAACCAAGATGGAATTTTAAGCCAAGTGAGAAGAAACAATTTTCTCCCTTGCCCACACCTTCTCTTGCTGTTTCAGCTGCCCTTGCCCTGGCTTGAATCTTCACTTGCCTACTGCAAAAGTAAGCAACTTGCTCTTCCATTACTTTCTTGGCTTCCAGTTTTTCCTGTTCAGAACTGCCAAAATGTCCATGTGGTCCAGTTGTATTACGTCAAAGTAATGTTGTTCAGGTGCTAAGGGGCACAGGATCAAGCTTCTTCCATCTCAATAATGTCTCATTTTGTCCAGTGAGCAGACTCCAGGCCTTGACACCTGGTTGATTCAGACATAGCTGTTTCCGAGAGTTTCAGCTCATGGTTAAGCCTACCTAGCCCACTCTTTGACATGATTACTTTCCCCTACATTAACAATCAAGTTTTCGTGAAGTAGAAAAATGCTTAGATGTGACATGGCATTTGTAATGCTCCTCTGTCTGTATCCTTCTCTTTACAAAAAGAGGAGGATAGCAAATGTAGGCCTACTAATGTAGTAACAGTTTTCCAGCCATCCCTAAGAATGTGCATTAATGTTTTCATGGAAAAAATGTTGTCGGGTCACCAACTAATCTGAAAAGTTCCACATTAGAGGAAACTTTTTGTATTTTAGCAAATAGAGCTGGCTTTTCTCTCACCGATAATAATGCATAGTGGAACTACATTTGGGTTCTGTACATGGAACAGAAGGCAGATTTGTCATCCAGCCCTTTCTGTATAGGAACAAACAAAAAATGCAGACATTACTTACTATTTTAATTAGTAAAAATATAAATAAAATTTAAATAAATAGAAAGAACATTTACCTGCCTAAAGCATTCTTACTCTGTGAAAAACACAGTGCAAATGAAGGATGAAAAGACTGCTCCTTGCCCTCTGCGTATTCTTTGGAAACAGGAGGACTGTAGTGCACAAGCAATATTCGAAAGCTAGGGCTTCAATGCACAAATTATTAAGATTTACTTTAAAAATCATGGCAGAAGTCCCAAGACAAATCCTGCTGGATAACTTGTGTTAGGACTGCAGCCACCATGTTAGATTCTAGTAGGGCTAGGATTTGATAACTGTATTTGTATCATAAACACAGAAAGTTTTTCTGATAGATACAGCTCCCTGAGAATATTGCTCCTAATGCTGCATTAATGCATTTCTGTTCTCTGCTAAAGAGCTTTAAACTCTAGTCTTAAATGTTTCATAGGCTTTATGTTGTTGACTTACAATGTGAAGCACAGATAACATTATCTTACAGATAATAAGCTTGCAGGCGGGTAAGCCATTTAAGTTCTTTCCTGAATTACACAGTATATCACAGTAGTAAATGTGTTTAAAAATCATCACTATTTCTGTTGTATTTGTGCTCTGAAATACATATTTATTTCGTATTTATGTAGCCAATAAAATCTTTTCAGAATGTTAATAGGAGGCATTACTTTCAGAGCAAGCTATGTATAAATAAATATTGTGAGGGAAGTTTTGAAACACTGCCTTAAAGAATCTTTAAGTACACACTTTGCATGATTAAACTTCTCTATCTGACTAGTGAGCCCTGGATGTCTACACTGACACCATATAACCGCGGCTCAAAAAAACCTCTGACCCTTGTCTGACATCTCTCATGCTTTGTACACATGCTTGATGTGGTTTTCTGGTGTTGACAAGATATTCATGAGTTTTTGATGTGTAGTCTGTATCACTGATATGGTTTGCCTTAGGTTTATATGAGTTCTTTCACTTGTTGTTTTTTTCAGGGAGGGATCACTTTTGAGTTCCTGTTTACTCAATGAATGTATATTCATCATTGCTGGGAACAGCTAATGATTTCCTGGTATACTACCAAAAGCTAATAGAAAATCCAAGTTTTTAAAATAATCTCTCTTTGGAAAACAAACAAACAAACAAATAAACAAGAAAAAACCCCATGCTGTTCATGTTGTTTTGTCAGATGGTTACTCCTTTTTCAGGAGAGCCCTGGGGCCGTACACAAGCGTAGTGACACATAAATCGACACCGTACAGATTTATATGGTATTGACTGGCTGTAGAGTTATAGAGATGGCTTGGTAATTTGGGAGGTGCATGAAATGAGAAAATAAGAAAATAAGATTCCTGCACTTCCTGCATGTTTTCAATAGGTTCCAAAGAATGTTTTTGCATATCTTCTTTAGAGATTTTCATGTGCTTGGCATAATCACCGCAGATTAATTGAAACTGGTTTATAGCAGATCTTTTACTGAAACACTGATTTTATTCATTTACCTATTGACAATACTCAGCTCTAGTTATACCTGATGTACTCAGAAATCACGGCTTAATCCGTAGAAGAGTTTCTATGGGATATTCAAGCTTTTGAGTATGACAGAACTTCTATACTGTACGGTATTGTACAATACCCTGACACACTGTATTAGCTTCCACCACTCCCCAGAAAAGGCATTGCACCCCAAAGTAGCTCTATGTTTAGGTAAAACTGAGAGGTTGATTGTACCTCTTAGAAACTGTATATAATTTAAACACAGACACTGACTGATATCATATATGGTTGTGAGATTGATGAAGGGTGAACCAGGCTCCATCTCCTCTTGAACCTGTGCAGTGTAGCACAGTAGGGGAACCAAAGTTAGACAACTAGGTGTACTTTAAAAACTCTCTCTGGTGCAACTAGGCACTAGGTTGAAAAGCATGATAGTAGGCTGTTTCTTACTATATTCCAGCTGTTGCAATAAGAAAAAAAATTCTGCTTTGAGTAAATGCTAGTAAAATATCACATTCCTTCCTTTAGTAATAAATTAAGCAGTGTTGTGAAAATATTACAGAATTAATAATATTTGGGAGGATTTGGGTTTTCATTAAGCAGCAGGACATTCTACTTTCACAATTTACAGCCCCATCTTGGCATCTTTTGAAGTAGAGCATAGTGGTTAGCATCCAGTTGGCTGTTTTCAATCCTGACCACATCTTGCAACAGAAGCCTACTGAATGCATTATTTCAAAAAGGAGAGAAATAGAAAATATAAAGGTAGCACCATTGACAGATGTAGAAATGAATAGCTAAGAGATCAGTGGTCTAATGCATATTCATACAAAGAGGCTCCCTCCATATTTTTCTGATATCCTTCTGTCCTAATCCAATGCTATGGTATTAGCTAATCCAAATGCATAAAATCCTGTTTTCTTCTCTCTTTGAAGTTGTGGCACAACTTCAAGGGGGAAAGGAAAAGGCTGGTAAGGCTTTCTGCATAATCTGTAAATACAACTAGACCCTGTTAAGATTAATTAATAATTGCATTTGCAAGTACGAAACTATAAATAAGGATGGTGGTCTATTGCAGAGGATACAGTCATTAAAATATTTTGTTAGTTACAGCACAGATATTCTGCTACAGATATAGAGATTAGGATATCAAAGAGTTTAAACAAATATCTACTAATTTAGGATCCATCTTCTGGGAAAACAAACAAACTAAATAAAAGCCCAAGATATGAGGCCAAACTGAAATTGATACCCAGTGACTTCAATAATTAGATCATGGTCCCATTATACAAGGCACATCATATAGTAAACTGAATTGGGTCCAACAATAATGAACAGAGGTCTCATTAACTGAGATTCTGCAAGTTACTAAATTTTACTAAATCATTTTAATGTAGCCTCTCACCACTAAGTGGCAAAAATAATACACTGAAAACACTCTATTTGCAATACTAGACATACCTAGCATACTCCCTATGCCTCCACCAAATATTTGTAAATCTGAACGAATTAATTTATTCTTAATCCTTTCCAAGACTTTTTCAATAATAATCCTGACACTTCCTCTGGAAATTTTCTATCATGCACAGAACTTCATTATTTATAAATGCTGTAGGAATGTACTTGCAAACATGCTTTGCGAATGTGTAGAAAGTATGAACAAGCTTGTAATTTATCTTGGACTAAACTATACGAAATCCAGTTCTGTGGAAAACTTAAGCTAAGGCATTATTCTGTGCAAAAATCAATTTTGTTGTGCCACAACACTCCTCTGAATAGTAGTGCGGGAATTTGGGAGCAACAGACTAATGGAGTACAAGACACCACCACAGAAGAAAGTCCGTAACTACGGCAAAAATACTTTTCCACATTGCTTATCCCTATTCATTGCTTTGCTGATGGCCTTTCAGTCTGATCCTTGTTAAAGTGGATCTACCATGAAGAAAATTCATGCAGAGATGAAGAATGGGTTTTACAGAAAGGTGGAACATGCAATTTGACCATAAAGAGTACATAATTTCATTGCTAATTAACAAATTCACAAATTTATGCAAACGCAGTAGAAGTTTATTTCTCTATAACCTAAACTAATGGTGACACCTATGGTTGTTTTAGAGCTTCGGCTTCCAGCACCCAGCTTTGTCACCTTGGGTAAGAGCATGGTTGTCAGTGGTTACATTTATGGGCCATGAAAGAAGGCAGCTCTAAAAGATGACCCAGGCCAACAAGAAACCATTTTCCAGATAAGCTTATTTGCCTTCATTTACTATGTAGTAACTGTTCTTCTAACATAATCCCCATCAGTAGGTAAGAGAAACCTGTGAGATGAACCAGGTCTCAGCTTAAAATGTGTTATCACAAAGAGAAAGAAAAGTTGAAAAAACTAGTATTTGTTTCCTGTAATTCACCATCCCAAGTCAATATGCATTTTTGCACCAAAAAGTGTCTTTTCAACAAGAGTGCTGTGCAACTTCAGTAATAAAGGGGAAACAAAAGTTCTTAGCTGTATAGCAACATTTATTTTTGTATGATAGAATGAGCTACAAACTATGCGAATTTGCCTAAAGATTAATCTGTTTTTTAACATGACTTTATCAAGCTATTTTTTAATCTACGGGCTGTTTTCTGGCCTATCAGATATTCCAATATACTAGGAGTTTTAAAATTATGGAATTAACTGTTATGGTATACTTGAGGAAAAAAGCAACATCAGAGATGACTACAAGACATCCAATGAACAACTGATTTCTTATGCTGGGAAGGAACAAATTGCATTAAACTTCTGGTATGACGTCAAGTTGTTTTAAGTATGTTTTCATGCCTTCACAAAACCTTCATTTTAGACCAGCAACACTGAATTCCCTTTATGGTAAAGGAGAAACTGGAGTTCATGTCACTGGTTCCTTCCTCTGAAGTGATACAGATACATGAAGATCAGTGTATTAATTTCTTTATTTCTAAATGTCTGATTATAAACAAAAGGGAAAGGTAGAAAGGTAGGCAAAAGAAGTTCTTGGGTGATCAAAAGGAAATTCAGGGCTCTGGGAAAACTGCTGAAGGGATGAGGGACGCAAGCTGTGTTCTCCTCTGCCCTCTCAGTTGGTGACAGGGATCCTGACTGAAGGAGGAGGGTGGACACTCTGAATGAACAGCTTTGTGAATGATGTCACACTCAGGGCTTTGGGTACTATGGCTTGGGACACAGCCTTGAGAAAGGGGGAATGCTGATGGTGGACAGGAGCTGAATGACTAGAAGGGCCATAAATATTCTTGGGAGCAAGCTGCCTGGGCTGGTTAGCAGGGCTTTAAACTAGATATGATCAGGGAAGAGGGTGTACTGGGTAACAGAGAAGTGTGTGGGAACACTGTTACCTTGGGAGGAGGTAAAGGAAAACCCCAGACATATCCTGGAGGTACCAGAGAGGGCTCTTCTGAGAAGTCAACAAGGCCAATAGCTAAACTGAAGTGCCTCTATACCAATGCATACAGCAAGGGAAATAAACAGCAGGAACTAGAAGCCATGGTGCAATCGGGAAATATAACCTAATTGCTATCACAGAAACATGGTGGGATAAATCCTATGATTGGAATATCCTGATTGAGAACAACAGGCTTTTTAGAAGAGATAGAAATGGTAGAAGGGGTGGAAGAATTGCCCTCTATGCTAGGAAGTGAATAGGTTGCGAAGAGCTGTGTCTGAGGAACAGCCATGATCAGGTCAAGAGCTTGTGGGTAAAAATCAAGGATCAGTCCAGCAAAGGGCATGTAGTGGTTGGGGTCTGCTACAGGCCACCTGATCAGGAGGAGGCTGTTGAGGAGGCCTTCTTGCTTCAGCTGCAGGAGGCGTCATGCTTGCAGTCTCTTGTCCTGATGGGGGATTTCAACCACCCGGATATCTGCTGGGATAGTGGCATGGCGGGTAGCAGACAATCCAGGAGATTCCTGGAGTCTGTCAAGGAAAACCTGTTGGTCCAGGTAATAGATGGACCAACCCGAGGTGAAGCCTTACTGGATCTGGTGCTCGCTAATGCAGAGGAGAGCATTAGAGAGGTTAAGATCGGGGGCAGCCTGGGATGTAGTGACCGTTCCTTGCTGGAATATGTGATCTTGAAGAATGAGGGTTTGGCAAAGAGCTAGGACCCTGTGCTTTAGGAGAGCAAAAGTCCAGCTGCTCAAGGAGTTGCTGAGTGGGATCCCCTGGGAAACTGTCCTTAAAAGCATGGGTACAGAACAGAGCTGGCAGCTCTTTAAGGACGCCCTTCTGAGACTGCAATGTCTCTCCATCCTCCAGCAGAAGAAGTCAAGCAGGGGAGGCAGATGATTGTCATGGCTGTACAAGGACCTGCAGCTTAAACTGAGGGAGAAGAGGGAAATGTACAGGAAGTGGAAGCTGAGCCAGCAGTGTGCCCTGGTAGCCATGGGGCAAACAGTATTCTGGACTGGGTTAAACACAGCCAAAAGATCAAAAGAGGTGATTTTCCTGCTGTATTTAGCATTGGTGCAGCCTTACCTTGAATGTTGCGTGCAGTACTGGTCTCTGCATTACAAAAAGGATGTTAAGGTGCTTGCTGGTGTCCAGAGGAGGGCAACAAAGCTGGTGGCTGAAAGGCTGTGAGAAGAGGCTGAGAGCATTTGGACTGTACAGTCCAGACAAGAAGAGGCTCAGAGATAACTTCGTTGATCTCTGCAGCTTCCTGAAGAGGGGAAGTAGAGAGAGCTGCCAAACTCTGCTCCCTCCTGGTAACCAATGATACAGCACATGGGAAAGAGCAAAAAGTTGTACCAGGGGGGTATCAGATTGAACATTCGGAAACATTTCTTTACCTTGAGGGCTGTCGAACACTGAAATGGCTTTCCTAAAGAAGTTGTTGAGCCCTTTATCTGTCAGTGCTCAAGAGGCATTTGGATAATGCCCTTAGTAACATGCTTTAGCTTTTGGGGAGCCCTCAAGTGTCAAACAGTTGGACTTGATGATCTTTGTAGGTCACTACCAACAGAGTTATTCTACTCTAGAAGCAGTAAACTTACCTTTGTGAGACCTTCTTAGCTAACAGTCTTCCCAGAAAGGACACTGTTGTTTGGAGGATGCAAATGTACATGGAAAGTTTTGCTTGAAGGACACAGGTTCAGTGAGGAGCAAAATGCTGTCCTGACAAGCCAAAGAGCCAACTTATTCCTTGCCTGAGGATGAATACCATCCATCAGCAACTGCAAACAACAAGGAGTGGCTGCTTTTCTGTTAACAGCATGTCAGGTACACAAGATAGGCCTGTCACAGAAATTTCGCCTTCAAACATCTGCACCATCAGTGCAAAAACATATACAACCCAAATCTTTACTGTACTTCTTGACTGTCTTATTTATTTAACATACTTGTATGTATGTAAATTAGTTAAAAAGTTACTGGCACTCACATACAATTTTATATTTCAAACATAGTTCCCTGAAATCTATAAAGCTGCTATTATCAGCAAAAGTAAGAATAATGTTCCAAAAACAAAACAAAAATTTGATCAGTAGTCAAATTATATTTAATTTGATCACACTCACATCCCTGAAATGTAGATGACATAGTTCTGCTACAGGTAGTTGTATATATATATGTCATATTTATAATATAAACATTATTTGGAAAGGATTCAAGTTTTTACAAAGGCATGGCAACTATAGTCTCATTACTCATTAATTAATTAATGCAAAGCATTCAATTCACTACTGAAAGAGCTATGTCTTCAAATGTCTCATTTATACAGCAATAATTAACATAGATATTCATAATTACATGAAGATTTGAAGAGGTCAAATACTGTGAAAGAAAAAAAAAGTAAAATCTGGATAGTCATTCTACCTCTACATTTGAATTTGATGCATTTAGAAAACTGGGCTGGAAGTACCACAAGACCCAGTGTAATTCCATAAGAGAAACAAGTTTTGTTATCTTAAATATTAGCTACTTCAAGATACCTTTCTCTCTCTGCTCATTTTCTGAATGATGCAATAATACTAAACTCACCTGTCTTAACATTTGTTACTCATAATTAAGGGTAAAATTACAAGTAGTCAGCAAGAACAAGAAAACAAGTAAATCTCCTGGCTTAAGTAAAAAATAAAATTATTAAGTAAGAAAAATAAGACAAGCAGATGTCCTAATCTATGATTCCTCTTCTCTTCAAGATTGTTAAATTATGTAGATTTACAGTGTTTCTCAACTGGCATTTGTTTTCCCAAGCTAGGAAACATTTGTCATTTTCATGTACTAAATTTTGCACATATGTTTATTCTGCAAGTTGTTGTTGAGCTTTTTTTTCTTTCCAGTTTGAAAAAACTGTTATATTTATGCAGTCTAGTAGAAACAACACTAGGCAATTCACAAGCACACTTGGAATTTGCAATTGAAAACTGTCAACAAAGGGGCTTTAAAGAAATCCATAAAATAACAGTAAATATTATATTTTAAACATTAAGAAATGACAAATGATTAAGCCCCATCCCTAACACAAAATCACAAAATTGATTTAAAATTCCTGAGATTTTATATTTTAAAAATATATATCCTAAGGGAGTATTACATGCATAAAATATTGCATTGTGAGCTTTAGGTATCATAGAATCATAGTCATAGAATGGCTCAGGTTGGAAGGGAGCTGAAGGATCCCCCTTCCACAGGCAGAGCCACCAACCTCCCCATTTAATACTAGACCAGGCTGCCCAGGTCCCCATCCAATTTGAGCTTGATCACCTCCAAGGATGGGGCATCCACAACCTCTCTGCGCAGCCTGTTCCAGCACCTCACCACTCATAGTAAAGAACTTCTCCCTGATATCCAGCCTAAATATTCCCTCCCTCAACTTTAAACCATTTCCCCTTGCCCTGTTATTACCTACCCTTCCAAAGAGTTGATTCCCCTCCTGTTTATAGGCTCCCTTAGGTACTGAAAGGCTGCAATGAGGTCACCCTGCAGCCTTCTGTTCTCCAGGCTGAACAAGCCCAGCTCCCTCAGGGTGTCTGTAAGGGAGGTTCTCTAGCCTTCTTATCATCTTCGTGGCCCTCCTCTAGACCCTCTCCAACAGCTCCCTGTACAGTACATTACCAGAGTTTTTTTAACACCTGTAAGACCTCTGCTGTCTGTCTCAAAAACCCTAACCCAGCCACATACCTTCATCTGCACACCCCCATGGAAATAAGTCTGCTTCCATGATGGCCAATTATTTGTTGTGGCTAATGAAAAACTTTCCTTGTTACAGTAATTGCTCTAATGGATCTGAAAAGAGCTGAAGTTGTTCTGAGGCCACAAGTGGAAACACTGATGAAAACTTCTCCCTGAGAGGTTTAGTTTTCAAGATAAATTGTACATACAGGTATACTGTTGGAGTGGAATCAACACACATGTGCATGTATATTATTTCTGTAAGCAGCCTGCAGCAAATTATGTGCACCAACCATCAATTACCTTTAAAAACAAGATTGTTTCTTATCCCTGCCTGTCTCTGTGTGTCATTGATTATGCATTGGGAACTTGGCCCAAGTGAGAAACACAGCCACTAACTATGAGATTGGCAATTATAGGCAAACTAGGGTGTAGTTATTCTTATTCTACTTCAAGGATAACAGGGTTTTCTGCAAAAATTAACAGCGTGCATGAAGCGGTGAATATACCTAGCACACCTTCAAGCAGATGAAGTAATTGCAATACCTGGGATTTAGGCTCAGCAATAAATTATTGTGTGACACACATTTCTTCTAGAAAGAGTTTTCACAAAAAATCTGTATCCAAATTCATGTTCAGAAGTGCTGGTCACCACTGAGTCTTCTGGCCAGGAGCTTTTGGGGATGGTCTCTTCTGTTCCTCTCTTACTGAGCAGATGACCAGCAGTGGGACACGGGTGTTATGAGTTGTCACAAGAAATGAGTCTCCTATCAAATTACAGCCCTCATGCCCCAGAGTGAGTTTGCTGGTTCTCTGAGATATTAGTATGTTTTCTTTCCAAATCGTAGTATTTAAATTTGTTTCGGCCCTGAGGATGCTAATGAGACATAATTAGAAGGGCTGTGCCTCACCCAGAAGCCCACCACCCAGGAGGAATTGAGGGCACACTGCAACTTTCCTCAGGGCAGTGCTTCCAAGCAGCCCTTTCATGTGATTTACATCCACAGAGGCATGAAGCAGGAGTGTGGAGGATCAGACCTACTACAGTGTTTGTGCAAGTAGGTACAAGGATAGAAAGTTTTTTGTCCCCTGTTCCTGCACTCAGCTTTCAAAGGTGGGTGCTGGACTCTGATGCCACTTATCACTGTCTATTGCGATGTAACTTTTGGATCAAACTCAGTATTCTGTTTGCTAGATTGAGATGTTTCAGGTAGGGCCTCTTATTTAAAAATTCATCAGATGTTAAAATTCTTGGAAATCTTGGAGTGAGCACACTGAATTTTGTTTTCTCTCTGTCTCACCACCATTGACAGCTTCTTGTCTAAGGGGGGATAGAAACTGGCGAAAGTACCTTGAGCTTTTGCTGTGTTAAGTTCATAGCATCATGACTCTGAATGGTCTGAAGTCACAATCTTATTATGATACCATATTTCATTTAAATATTATTCTTTGCTTCCTTGAGTTAAAAACGGTCACACAAGCATCAGAATTTTTTAATCCCAGTGTTGGTAGACTGTTTGTTTTTTTTTTATTTACAGTGAGATCAGAGATACAGCTGCTACATCAGAATAAGAATTAACAACTAAGGCATCTGATGCTCATTTAATGTTAAAATCCTAATGGCTGTGTCTTCACCCTCTATTTCCCAAATATTTGCTCTTAATAATTGTTTCATCGCCAAAATGGGCACTAGAACAAGCTATTCAGGGCAGTGGTCATGGTGCCAAACATAATAAATTTCAAAAAACATTTGGAAAATGCTCTTAGATGTAGCTTTAGAATTTATATCACCACCTCTATTCTAAAAGACATGACTGAAGGAAAAATACTGAGATCAATTTTTTCCTTCAGCCTCAACTGGCAACTCACCTACATTACAGTAAAGCTTCCACTCGGTGGTTATAGCTCTCTGCTACAACAAAGTAATACCTCTTTACATGTATGTAGTTGTTTCATCACAAAACATACATCCTTGTTGTTTCTCAGTGACAATAACTTCAGGTACAAATTTGCACTCAGATTTTTCCATGAGGGACATAATTTACAGTACCTCTGCAATGGGTGCTGCGGACTGCGCTGGCAGATAACAAGGACAAGTGACTGAGTATGTGTGTGCGTGTGTGTGCTCTTGGGGAGCTCATTGATACTCAGCTTGCAAATGGGTGCCATAGCTATCCTCCAGCTAGGTTTGGGCTGTTAATCTTTAGGCTGCAGGAATCTTAAGACCTTAAATTAATAACATTTTACTCATTATTCTCTTTCCATTGTGAGGTGCGATTTCCAGTTAAAAATAAACCAATTTTGTGGTAACTGAAAGATAATCAAGGCACTTTGTTATCCCACATCAAGCTTCTCCCTTTTTCTAGATCTAAATAATCTGGACAGTTTGGGCCTGATGCCACACTAAGTTTTTTCACTCTCACACACTTCTTGGAGTGAGGTCACATCATCCTTGTGAGTCCCTCTCACTTAAAAAAGCTGGTGAGGCACTACAGTAAACACATTTAGAGGGGGCTGACATAGGGATTTGGAATGCAGAAGTTTTGTGTGGCCTCCTAGCAAGCTCTGATGCACTGATATGACCATTGCATAGTGCAGTGCAATGTTGCTGAGGGGTTTAGAAGACATTGGTTTGCATGAAGGCTGTTCTCGCAAACGCAAGTTTTAACATCCCTTTTTAACACATGCGGAAGAAGATCTTTCTCTTCAAAAGAAACTGATGCTGAACATACCAAAAACATCAGTGATGCCTGGCAAACTATAGAATAATAGTAATAAAAATGTTAACTACGTTTATTTGCGAGGTGAACAACGGTCATGTAACACTCATGAAAATGTCACCTTGTGAGGTGGCCAAGAATGAGGAATTCTGACCTTTAAAACTGAACCTGGATGCATTTGTTTTTGCTGCTTCTGAATACCAAGTAAACTCCCAATAAATGGGTACTGGCTAAGGAAACAAAGAGATCCCAGGAATTAGCATGATGTCTTTCTCCCAAAGAACCTCCTGTTATCAAGAGAAGTGAGTGGTCTGGAAGAAAAATTGTTGATGTCTCTCTTCCCTGAAGGTACCTCAAACAGTAAATGAACACACAAGATCCCGTGTTTATTTTCTTTTAAATGTATTTTTGAAAATATTGAGTGATCCAAAATATGTGTTTTTCAATTTTGCGTGCCACAGCCCGGCCATGAGTGATGTATTTTATCCATATTCATAACAGTGTACAAACTTTCTATTCATAGCTCTCTCCACAGCATAAATTTTGGTGGGCATGCTGGAATTTCCTTGTGCGGCATATGGTAATCCTTTACCTGAAGGCTCGCTCTAAATAAATGTTTACATTCCTCTGACAGCTCACTTGAAATGTAAAGGAACAAGGTATGTGAGTCTTCCATTAAAT
Organism: Tetrao urogallus; assembly: GCF_951394365.1. Classification (NCBI taxonomy): domain Eukaryota; kingdom Metazoa; phylum Chordata; class Aves; order Galliformes; family Phasianidae; genus Tetrao; species Tetrao urogallus. Next base: position 56,136,062 of record NC_136814.1, on the reverse strand, counting down.
AACTGACTGCATTTTCATGTTCGGGGAGGAAGGCACATAGTGTTCTTACACTGGACTGGTTGCAGGAATGTCCAACCTTGTTTCCTCTCATAAATATTTCATAATAGAAAAGACCTTAAAAATATGCCAATTCAAACTGTGGACTGACCCTTCCAGCTCCAGGCACTGTAGCTAGGAGGGACTGAAATAAACACCACAAGTAAGCAGTGCCTGCAGCGGGCAGTCATCTATGGAAACCACAGCCTCCTCTTTGGTCCTGGGGATGATCGTTTCATTTGGAGGCTATTACAGGGAGGGCCGACTGAAAGAGAGGGTAGTGGGTGGCAAGGGTCACACATCAAAGATGCCAAGGAACGTGGAAGGAATCTGGAGAAAAACTTCCTAGTCTGGGATTTGGTTTTATTTTATTTCACCCAGTTCAAGTAAATAACCTTTTTTTTTTTTTAACTTAGACTGATGAAAGAATATCACAGCAATGAGGGATAAGCACTCTGAAGTAGTAAATAAGGTAAATGCCTAAACACTGTGTATATATCTAATTACTGCAGTAAATGTGCTGCCATGTGTTTATTGGCATACCTAGTCTACTCGTGCTCCTATGATTCCAGCTAGTCACATGGGGCTTTTTTAACCTTTCAATCATTATTTATATCATCAGGGCTATTCATTTGGCCAGTTGCCTCTCATCCACCACCAGGCTGAGACTGGCCAGTTACCAAAATATCCCCAAGAGAAAGGGCAACACAGGAAATCAGGAGTTTGTTATTCTGCAGGGATCTAAACCCACTGTTTTCTCTGGTCATTCCTGCCCACCTTGCCTGGTAATTTAGCTCTAATAAGATATCCTTCAGCTGCCTTTGATATCCTTTACTGAGGGGACATGTTTAGCCCCAGGAGGGAGTTAAAACACAGAGTCTCTTTCTCTTCCCTTATTCACATTCCAGCACAGTGAAATATCTCATGTTTCCTAGTTACAAGTCTTGTGTTTCCCATAAGTGCTCATCAAGATGCCCATATTTTTTGATTGCTATCAAGACTACTTTCGGCCCTTTCTAAATAGACACAACGAGCTTGGGCTAACTGAGCTGAAGTAAAATTAGTACGGGGGACCCATAATACCTCTCAAAAGCTGAGAAGGGCCTGAGTGACAGCTTGTCTGAGACACTAGGCACCTGATACGCTGCCAACATCCTTGTCTTAAATGAAGAAAACTCTTATGGAGGTTATACGATTTACACTGGCATAAAACAAGAGGAAGAAAATGGACCCAAGTAACTACAGTAAATTATTTTAACCACAATAATAGTTTGTGATAAAAAGTTGCCTCTACTCTGAGGAACAAAATTGCCTTTGCAACCTTTAATTAAGCTGGGTCCTGAACCCTTTGTGGGTTAATTTTCTGTGTAGTCCCCAGTTTACATTGTGAAAAGTGAGACACATATACATGAAGTAACTTGTTCAAATGTCACAGAGGAATTCAAAGATAAAATGAGTAATGGAAACAAAACAGACAATAACATAAATGCACACAATTCCCACTAGAATCTGAAAACCCTTTTATTCAAGCATAAATCTGACCTTTACTTAACAAAGTTAAGTTCTATGCATTCAATATAAAGTCAACCCTCTATTGGGAAGGTGGATGAATTTACTAGGCAATTAATACAGCCATATTGCATGTCTTGGTATACTTCTTTGTTGAATTATATTTATATACATTCTCTGCTAATGGTTTTTGAGAAATGTAACAAGGATGGAACACTGAGGAGGAGAGTTCTTAAATTGAATCACAGCTATTACCAATCTGTTATCATTGCAAAAATACATTTAAAGATATATTTTTAGAGTAAATGAACAATAATACCACATCCATTTAAAAAAATAAAAAAAAATAAAATCTATCAATGACAATAGTTTTGCTCATACATGTACTTCAGCATTCATTTCATGGATTACCAGAAAATATGTCTTTGGCAGTCTCTGGGAACAATCTACAATCAATACACAAAGCTGTATATACCAAATATAAACTGGCACTAAAATAGTTTGTAATTTGTGCTACAAAATTCAGTGTACTGTCAGCAAGCCCAAGAGACTTTTCAGCCTTCTCTTCAAGGTGACATCCCTCAGGTTAATTTAAACTACGAAACAGATGATGATGGCTGGAAATAAACCACTACTTCATTCCAGAACTGAAACCTTTGTTAACAAAAGTCCAGAAGATAAGGTGTCACACAGTAAGATTGCTAGGTCCTGGTCTTTTTTGCGACCCAAGGTATACAGGATATGTAAACACACATGACAATAAGATTTACATCTTCAGCCTACTCAAAAGTCATGTAAAGATGCCAGTATCTTATACATACAGATGCAGACAAGCACCTCAGAGATCAATATCTGTGGTTGTAAATATATTCAGAGTGTGTTGCAGATTTGTAAACTTGCATCTGATTTTCATCAAAAAATTAGCTAGTCCTCTTGCAATCTCAACTATGAAAACAAGATCAATCTGCTCATACTCTGAATGAAAACAAGATCAGTCTGCTCATACTCTTCCATAGCAGTTCATTCATCCCTGTCCAGCTTTGACATCAAAGCCCCCAAGACTACCCTAGCAGCATGTCCTCAATGTTAGCAAGTTGAGACTTTTAACCTTGCAATTTACTAATGATGGAAATACAGACATTGCCATCTTAACATTTCAATCAAGACTTTCCATGGGATTTTCTAGTGTTTAGAGAAGTTTCACTGCGTTTAGTCGGTGAACTGCAAACTGACCACAGCCTTACAACAAATAGATTCAGAAAATTATTGTGAAGGGGAAAGCTCACACTTCAAATTGAGTTGTTGTGTTTAGTTGTGTCTTGGTTTTTCTCAGTGAAGATATTGAGAGGCATATCCTAAATCACATCCAGGCATATTCCTGGAAAAAGGAATGTTGCAGCATACTTCTTACCACACCATCAGTCTCATGCTCTTGGATCACTGAATTGGGTTTAAGAGTCCTGTAATTCTACAAATACATGGATGATCTCACATATCTAAGACTTGCCCACAGTATCACTAAGTCTCATTGGAATCATTCTTCAAAAAAGAAGAAGAAGAAAAAAGAAATTTTCTAATTTTCTATTCATTCTTCTTTACCAGTGTGGAATTTTACTCCACACATTTTAAAGTATTTGCAAATTTAAAACAAGAACACAAAACAATATGGGAGATTTGTAAGACCTCAAATTCCTCAAGGCTTGTTCATTTCCAAGTTGAGAAACCAAAGCATGTGATGATTACCAGAAAGAGGGCAATGTGTTTCTGTACTGGTTACATCAACACAGTTTCCCATTGTCTGAAGAACAATTCCTGTCAAGAGATCATTTTGACTGAACTTTGGGAAGTAACTGAGTTTTACTATTAAATGCAGTCCTGTTTATCACCATGAATCCCTGGCAGACTGTGAGCCACTTCCACTGGGCTTAATAGCTTTCTGTGAAGCCAGCAAACTCTCCCACTTTCATAGATATCTTACACAAATGCATGATACAAACCTGGAGATTTGCTTCATACTGCAAAAAACCAACCCCTCAAATTCAAAATATAATTGTTGAAGTAAAGTAAATACCCTAGAAACTTCCTTGGCTTGTTATATTTCTTCCTTTATTACAAAAATTTCAGATAAATTTTGCTTGCATTCAAGTAATTTTGAAATTAATGGGAAGAGCATAAGACTAATTTGTTGGAATACGGTTTCCTGTGAACTTCTATGTTTGTATCAGGAAATGACAAAGAACCATACAGGAGACTCAGTGCCTGAATGTCAGATTATTCATTGTGTACTGACTGACACCTGGGCACCTTTGTGTCATGGTTGTTCATTATTATCTATATCATTCCATAGTCACTTGCATTTTGTTGTTAGCTCCCCAGTAAACAAGCAGTTGCTATTGGCAAATACAGAACAAAGTGAGTCAATTTTATTTTTAATGCACTTTGAAGTTTTTAAAACTGTATAAGAGCCACAAGTTCAGCTGACAAACATAATTAACAGTATATCCATCTATAAACAAAAATAAAAATTATTTGTGAATTAGATCTTGGGTGGTAATTTGAACCCCAAACTAAAGACATGTGACCACATCCACAGAAGCAAATCTGTACATTCTGTCAGGTAAAATTTGTAAGATTTTGGCCAATGAGATCTTGAAGCACTCAAAGCATCAGATGATATATTTTATATTCCCTTTTAAAAAATCACATCTGTATCAGAGGTGAATGCATTGGAGAATTAACAAAAGAATAATTTCATACCTATGGAAAGCTTGTAAAAATATTTGACTATTGTAATTGTTGGTTTTATTCTACAGGAAATGTGTAAAGAAATTTCAAGCAAACCATATGTTCAGATACTAAGAGAAATCTTTCAACTGAATCTGTGTAAGAACTATGGTTCCCAGAGAGATCACAGCTCCATTGTCTGCCGAGTACTGTTGAATGTCCAAAGTGAGAATGCTGTGTTCAGAAAAAACACCATTTGTTGGCCACTTCTTTTCAGTACATATTTCAGAAGCACTGTGCGAAGTCCGTGCATCAGATCTGGTGTTGTGCCAGTGTCTTGGAGCATCGCTGTATTTCCTTCTGGATACCACAGCTGATGAGCTAACTGAAATGCAAATGAAGAAGAAACATGCTAATGAAAGCAAAAGAAACGTAAATAAATCAATATTACCATCTGCTTCAACTGAGTTTTCATCCTATCTTGTCCTGTCCTTTTTGCAGACCCTCCTTAAGCCAGATAGGCACTGGTAGCAAGAAAGTTTCACTCCGCCAGGCAGACTCTTTGCAGACCCTCAGAGTAGCAGAAGTCTTGTCAGTTATTTCTAAATTTACTCATTTTTTTTCAAGCTGGAGGACAGAGGTCAGGAATAATTAAATCAGCAAATCTCCCCTTGCACACTCTGTGTCGTAGAAGACTGCTGGCTGCAACACTGATTTCTTGCACCAGCAAATGAAAGAATAATTCATCCTTTGTTGTTGATACTATTTTTTACCTCGCCAGGATGCAGCAGCTTTTTTCAGGAGACCAGGGATCATCTGAAGCATCATACCCACAGATTCCAGCAGAGCACATACACGAAGGCTGCTGGTAGAAAACCCCCTGGGATTCAGCCTCTTCTCTAGTTCTGAGATCTGAATTGCTTCTTTCAGACACTCCTGGGAGAAGAGTTAAATATCAGCCTTCAAAGCTGCTTTTCGATGGCAGTCACATCAATACTCACATTAAAATAAATAACTCCTGTGCTGCATAAGAGAATGAGCTAGGTGTTGTTTTTTTTTTGGACTATCTATAAATCGATGGTTTTGTCTCTGTTCTCTGTGAGTTGTTTTTTTTTGTTGTTGTTGTTGTTTCCTATGGATAAAGGTCAGTGAAATGCAAAAAAACAAATTTATTGGTATACATGCTGATGGCAAAATCAGTTTCCAACACTTAAAACACAGTAAGGCCTTATCAAGTCCTTTTACTTCAGCAGTATTTGATATGGTGGACTTTCAGCTGAAGACAATAAAGATGTGTTGTAATTTGAAGAAAATTCTGTTCCACTTGCCTTATGTTTTCAGATCTACCATTTTCTCTCACTTCTCTCAGATTTCTATTTTGTTTTTCCATTTTTCTCTCTTCTTCCTGGTTCTATCCTTGTTCTCCTCTTCAATGATTATTTGCAAAATTGTTCTCAATTGTATATGATCTTCCTCAAACAAAATACCTTAGCAGAGTTATATCTTCTTTCATCAGGAAGAAGACATAGAATGACAGTGAAGGATTGAGGAGATTCAATGGTTTGTAGATCATTTCCATAGTTCATCCACACCAGTACTGTGATTTGGCACAAAAAAGGAGCTTCTGCAGACATCATCACTGGTGGTATTAATGATCTCAGCTCTTCTGACATAGGAAACACAATGGCTAGCAGTCAAGGTAGCTGTGAATAAGGAATGTGCTGTGTTTTTTAAACAGGAGACCAAGTGACCACTGATGTTTATTGAAAGGGAAAAAAAAAGAAAACTGTACTTTTGCTTGTGCATGTTCTCAAACTAGGAGAATGTACCATTCCCATGCACATTACTTTTTATAGAGCAAAAATATCCCTCTGTTTTGTGACACATTCACTGTGAATTCAAAGTGAGTGGCAGAAACCATGTGGCAATGACTTTTGTCCTGAAATCTCTGTTCTCTTCCAAGACACCCAGCTCTGTTTGAGATGCTCTTCTTCTGTGAAGTATTAGAAGTATCATCAGAGTCTGTGATTAGCTTCTTTCTTCAGAGAGACTATGCTTCTACCAGGAAAAATCAATAGGATTCTCAATTCATGTCAAGCAAGAGAGAATAAGAGCAGATTTAAACATCTAGACATACTAAATTACTATAATAACTTCTTTGTTTGAGATTTAAGAAGCAACGCATGTCAGGTCTGGATCATGAGGAAAATATGGTTCTCACTTTAGATGTGGGAAAACATTTTTCCAGACACAGTGTTTTTCATGTGGAAGATCCACTGCATGATGGCAAAGCAGCATTTCAGTCTCTCAATCAACTGATTGTCATAGTATTTGTTGTTGTGCTTATTTGTTTTGCTAAAGGAAATGCTTTAGCAGGGAGCGTGCACACAGCCTGGCATAAAATGGAGAGTGCCCACATTCCTGACAATAACAGTTTACTTAGCTGTGTGGAGGAGGCTGTTTTCAGCTGGATGTTCAGAGCACCCAGTTTTTCCTGAAAAAGAGGAAATGTAGTAATACCATGGAGAATCATGGATTCAGCTGCTTGATTTCACCACCAGATCTAAATTCCTCCAAAACAAAATACCTCAAAATGTTCAGCCGGCAACAAGGTGTGCATTTATGTGTTACTATGGCAGGCTATGTATCATTTTTTCATGGCAGTGTTGAGCCAGCTCATTATTATAGCAGCCTCAGATATTTGCTGGTCTCCAGGCTGTTATTATGGCATAAGATTTTCCTCCAAAAACTCTGCTTTACACTGTGGAGTTTCTTGCATTAAAACCCTAAGGGATCACTGGGGGTATCTGCAGGGCTATGTGAGGCAGAAGGCTGAGATGGCTCAGCTGGGAGAGGAGAGAGGGTATGGCTTAGGTTTGTACAATCAAAAGGCAGTGGAAAAAGTGAGGGAGAAGGAGTTCACCCAAATTTTCCACAAGTAGGGTAGAGTCCAGTCTAAAACAGATAAAAGCAACATAATAGAGCAGGTGGAGCACTTCTGAAATATGCTGCTGAGGGACCCATGGTGAGGAATCAGAGCAAACATATAGGTTCAAAAGAGGATTAGACAAAATAGAGCAAAATAGGTCTGAAAAAGACTCCACTGGGAATGGCGAAGGATGTACCCTCACCTAACTCCAATCCAACAGCTGTTGTTTTGTGCAATTGTTAGTTTTAATCTGTAAAAGCTAATCTCTCTGGGTTGCCTCCTTCTACAGAGCAAGCTATGGAGGATCCTATCACTGCCCAGCAACCTTCCATTGAGCTCAAGTCTCATTGAGGCTGAAGTTAGCTTCAACTTCAACCTCTCACTAGATAAAGAAAAGTTAATAAATACATGTCAAATATAAATATATATATATATAAATAACAAAGAAAACAAGACTATGATCTCTTTTTTAGAAACAAAAATGTGCAACGCTCAAAAGAATCAGTGCCAAATTTTTTTCCCACCAAAAGTATTGGACCATCCACTGACACAGAGGCACTCTTCAGCCACAGTGGCTCAGCTACATATTTGTTCCCCTGTGGCAACTGGACTTCAGAAAATTGCACTACTTCAGCAAAAATGGCCAGTACCTTGCACCAGATTCTGCTTAGTTTTGATTGCTAGGAAATGCTGCTGTTAGTCTTGCTTCTGTTGGTGAATGAGAATGAAGTAGATCATATTTTTTACATCATTTTCAGGAATGAGATTATAGTTTTTGACTCAGAAATTACTTTCAATATTCATTTTGATCTGCTTCTTCTCCTTTATCAAGGGTAATTGCTTCAGCAGTCAGTCATTGTTTTCCCCACTAAACAAAGACCACAAATTATTTTGGTACAGTGCATTTCAGTTATCTTTGTTCACAGAAACCCCAAATTCTTTGATGAGTGGTAATCTATGTGTAAACTGTCTGTGAGGATGAAAGATAAATTCTTACTGGAAAGTGTACCATACGTAATTATGACTCAGCCTGAAAAGCAATAAAAACTGGCTTGGTGTTTTGATCTGTAAACTCCACTGTGTAATGTCAACCACTCTTGATAATCCAGGGCAATAACACAGACTGCTCAATTTCAAGTTTTGTTTTCTCCATTCTTGGTGCCAGAACTGCCAATTTCATTATCAGCTTCTGCTATAAACATTGCCCTTCTTCTGGATGAACTTTTGGGTCTCTGTGCCTTATCAGAGCTCTAATGAGCATAACTTACCATTTAGAGAGGAATCCAGTTTCTAGCCTCATACTGGATGGAAAGGTTGCATATATAATTGTATGTACCATTATGTAATATACTCATATGTAATAACATATACACATAAAACAGAACCAAGTTTTCTGGGCCTTCCTTCCTTCTTAGAAAAGATTTTTCATTGGAAAAGACACTCTTTGTGTTTACTTCTGTCTTATTCTCATCAAATTGTGGTGTGCAAAGTAGCATGTTGACTTTCTGCTTCCTGCTTTGTTGCAAATCCAAGATTAGCATTGTTTACTTGCTAATACTGGGATTTATTGATGTAATGAATTTCACTAGGCTAGAATTCCAAGAAGTCAGCCTCACAGGCTAAGGGGAAGTGGAGGAAGAAACAGCACATGAAACAAACAAAAGAAACATTCTCTTGCCTACTGTAGGTATGAACTAAATTTTCATAGAAGCTAGTCACAATAAGTCATCCAGAAAGGAATCAGAAGTGAAATTAGTCATCAGCAGGGGAAAACTGTCTGCACTGAGTTCTCTTTCTATGTTCCAACAATGTACACAGTGAGTCTAAAATAATGGTCACCAGAAACCAAGACAAATAGGATTGATGCTGATTTTGTGTAAGTGTAAATGAAGCTATACAAAAATAAAAATACCTCAAAGATAAACACATATGTTTTTCCAGCAGCCACCTTTTGCTCTACACCAACTTTTCCTCTTTCTGTTCCCTTCCCTTTCTTTTACCAAATTTTAAAAATTCTAAAAGGACTAATATTAGCATATTTGTCATCCTGCTCATGCACTATGCCTGTAGGAATTCCTATGGTCGTGAAAACAGTTTTCTGTTTTAGACAGCTCATTCCCAGAATATAACACTTCTTGGCAACAGGAAGCCCAGTTAAGAATTGCACATAGGCAGCACACACTTTCCCAGGCTGTAGCTGCACCAGCTGAAAAGGTTACTGAATTGGCATCTCATTCCCATGCGCTCGTCACCTCTTCTCTGTGGCCTCTAACCATCCACCAAAATGAGACAACTCAACTTTAAGAGTTTAAAGAAAGGGCCACTGTTACAACAGCTTATTTTGACTGAAGTTACGAGAAGTCACATGAGGAGCTTGGCCAGGAGGTCACAGAGGGCGGTAAGTTCCAGCAGTGGAGCAGGAAGAGTCTGGGGCATGTACCTTCTTGTTGGCACAGCTGCCACTGGAAGAGTGTGCATCTATAGGCCTGCACAAATGCCTCTTTCAAGAGAGGAGATGAGAAACCCCAAATAAATTCTGTATATGCATGTCAACATACATGCAGCATGAAGCAAAACATCTTGAAAAGCTGTGGCTGTCAAACAAAGTCATCTGTGACTGGAGAAAGAGAAACACCACTCCTATTTATAAGAAAGGGAGGAAGGAGGATCAGAGGACCTAAAGGCCAGCCTCGCCTCTTTCCCTGGGAAGATCATGGATATCATAGTCTTGGAAGACATATTAAGGCACATGAGGGACAAACAGGTGATCTGAGACAGCCAGCACAGCTACACCATGGGAAGGTTGTGCCTGATCAATCTAGTAGCCTTCTATGATGGAGTGATGGCATCGGTGGACAAAGGAAAGGTGACTGATGTCATCTATCTGGCCTTCTGCAAGGCCCTTGACGTGGTTCGCCACCACATCCTTATCTCTAAATTGCAGAGGTGTGGATTTGAAGGATGGACTATTCAGTGGATAAGGAATTGGTTGCAGCCAGAGGGTTGTGGTCAAGAGCTCTGTGTTTGAGTGGAGGCTGATAACAGCGTCCCCCAGGGGTCTGTCTTTGGACCAGTGCTCTTTAACATTGTTATCAGTGATATAGCTGATGGGATTGATTTTACCAATGACACTTAGCTGAGTGATGCAGTTGATACAGCAGAAAGAAAGGATGCCATCCAGAGAGACCTTGAAAAGCTGGCCCTTGTGGATGTAATGAGGTTCAACAGAAAAAAGTGCAAGGTTGTCCCAAATATGTATATATGTACATAAGCTGGGAGAAAAACTTCTTGAGAGTAACCCTGCTGAGAAGGACTTAGGTGTCCTGGCAGATAAAAAACTTAAATGAGCCAGCAGTATTTCAGGCTGCATCAGATGGGGGATGGCCAGCAGGGAGAAGGAGGTGATTGTCCCTCTCTACTCTGCCCTTGTGTGTCCCCATCTGCAGTATTGCATCCAAGTCTGGGACCTCCAACATAGGAAAGATGTCAAGCTTTTGTAAAGGATCCAAAGAAAGGCCATGAAGATGATCAGAGGAGAGGACTGGAGCACCTCTCCTATAAAGACAGGCTTAAGGAGCTGGGCTTGTTCAATCTGGAGAAGAGAAACCTGTGGGGAGACTTCCAGTATTTAAAGGGAGATTATAAACTGAGGAAATCAACTCTTTACACGAGTAGAGAGTGGTAAGACAAGGGGAAAATGGTTTAAACTAGAGGAGGGAAAATTTATATTAGACATTGGGGGAAGTTTTTCACAGAGAGGGTAGTGAGGTGCTGGAATAGGTTGCCCAGAGCTTGTGGATGCCCCAGCCCTAGAGGTGTTTAGGACCAGGCCACATGAGGTCCTGGGCAACCTGATCTGGTACTTGATTTAGCGGTTGGCAACCCTGCCTGTGGCAGAAATGTTGGAACCTGATGATCCTTGAGGTCTCTTCCACTTCAAGCCATTCTATGATCTTGAACAGGTAGTGAAGTTACTCCATTCAAGTCAATGGGACCTCTGGCATTTATGTCTGTGATAAAAATACTTGTGAGTTATCAAGCCAATTTGAGCTGTGTTAAATGAAAGGACTGTTAATCATACATCTCAAGATGAGTGTCAACTTGCTAACCCATATAATTAGATCATATGCCTGAGTCCTAAATTGTTACTTAAACACCTAAAGAAATAAACTGAATTTCCTGAGAACTGGAAATCCAGGTACCTCCTGTTGATTTAGTCATTACAAAGGCAACTGTAAGGTACCTGGATTTAGGCAAGATCAAATCATCTATGTGCTTGTGTGAAGGCAAACAAACCTACTTTTAAGTACATTTGTGTTAATCTTTCACTTTCTGCAACTGAATGCAAGGAAGTATATCAGATTAAGAAAAGTAGACTTTAAATATTGCCTCACATTTTAAAATACTACAAAAAGAACAGATCTTACAGCAGCACAGTTACAGTGTTTTGGATGACTTTGGGTCTTTCAACCTTTATGTTTAGCCACAAAAGGAACTACTGTTCAACAGCCATCTTTGAGTAATGTAAGGGCATTTGGCCTCTTCATTGATTTCACCAGATCTTTCACAGCATGTTTAGAGGAGAAAATGCCTGACTGTCAGTGATAGAAAGATTCAAGGTGGTTTTGTGCTTTCTGGTGTGAAGATTCATGAAAGTTAGGGTGAGCAGCTAATCTTACAGCCTGGTGGTTTCTAGCTTTGAAGGTGCTTGGTGATGGTTTGTCCATCAGTCACATTGTGCAAGTTCAGTGTGACTGGCATGGCAGCCATAATGCACTGTGCACAGTGTCGGTACCATTTAGACCCTTTATCTTCCGAAGAACGGAAAGGAACAGAGACAAGGAATCGGCAGGGTGAAGCTTTAAACAGCAGAGGGTAGACAAAGGCAAGTAAGCTCTCTCTGCGTCTATCTGCACATACTTCATTATTTTCCATTACATCAAAACTACGTACAGTATCTCATGGCAAACTCATTTTTACAGAGAAAAGTTGTAGAAATTGCAGTATGTCACTTCCCAGTCCTCCTTTCCTAATCTCCTTCCCACATGTATGAGAAGTCAGTAGTGCAGAAACAGATCCTCTGTGCGCAAAGCATCATGCAACTGAATACAACAGGGGGGACAGTCAGGTTTTATCACTTCCCCAGATCCAGATCAACCAGTGTCTCAAAGCGTCTGATAGAAAAGAAAGCAGTAAACTGCATTTCCTCAGCTATGCTGCCTACAGAGACCTCAAAGGAAAAAACTGTGCTGGCTAAAATCTGGTAGGAACCAAGATGATGTTTGCCTTGCCCAGAGAAATAGTCTCCTACAACAAGTACATCTGCCCAGTCCATATGCGCACACATATTCTTTTATCTCCTCCTGCCGTGTGACAGTATTTATTTTGCAGTCAAACCCCATCCATTGAAAAGCCTGTTCAATCAAACAGTTTCAGTCAGTCCAGAATGTAACCCAAATATCGATTTGTATTTTGCCTTTCATTGGATACCCACTGCCATCATCACTACCTTTTTCTATGTGTGTATATGTATATATATTTTTATTGTGTGTATATATATATATATATGTATATGCATATCTTCACACACATGTATAAATAACAAAATAGGTTACTAGTATTATAGGTAAACTGAAGTGATGTCTGTTTAGGGATCTTTCATCTGAAGGACTGCTTGCATCTGGAAAAATCTGCAGAGTAGTGTGACATTCTTGCCAGCCTTCCCACTTTGCACTACCTCATGCTTTTGCTTATCACTGCTAGTCCGTGTGTCAGTGCATTAACGTGCTGGAATACTGCACAGATCCGTGCAGGCTCAGTTTAAAGGAGACACTAGTTGAACTTGCACTAAGTAAGTTATTACTGTCTGAGAAATCTGTCAATTTATTTGGCAGCATTCTTTCATTGCTAGAAAAGCCTGTGTTACATGAGTAGGAGGACAGTGGCCTGACTTCCTACCTATCAGTGTCTGTTAGAAAAATGAACACCCAGGCTGTGCTGGATGCATACAGGTCAAATGGAGAGAGAAGAGCTGGAATGGAAAACCTTCTGCCTTTGAAATGCTTTCTTTTTTTGGTTCAGACTGGCTCAAAGTATCAGAGAATCAGAGGGCTATGGACCTTGAATTAAAAATCCTTTCTGGATAAATTTGAACCAAAATGTGTTATGGCTCAACTCTGCTCTGCTAATGTTTAAAGTATGCATTAGAAATGGAACTTGCCTAATTCAAGAAACTGGTGGAGTTAAGCTAAATACTTACACTAGCATTTGCTGAGTTCCAGGACTTTGATTCAGCAAGCAACATCCTCTTGAGCTCAAACACATCATTGGTCATTAGTGTCCTGACCTAATATGCTACAAAGATTCTATCTGGAAAGTGAGACTAACACCTAATTTTGTTTCACAGTTGCAATGCATTAGGCATGCAAATCTGGCTTGTGAGCATATCTCAGCAGTCTCCTGACACCTTCTTACAACAAGAGCATTCAGTATCAGACTATGTGATATTTACATTGAGTTCATAGCTGATTTTAAGTAGATAACACAAGCCAAATTGCTTTGCAGGTGCCTAAATTCCAAATTTAAATTCCTTGGCTTGTCTGCTTTCAGACCCTGCAAGCACTTCCATTTTCCATCAGACAGATTCCTAAACCTTAAAACAATGTATTTCAATCTAATACAATTCCGCTCCTCTCATCTGATCTGGGAAGTGGTTTTGGAGCACCTCTACTAATGAAGTCTCTCCAATAATAAAAGCACTTCCATCTTTTTACTTCAGATCATGTTCAGCTTCATTCTCCTCTTCCTACTGAACCACAGGAAAAGCTCTTATCTTATGAGAGGATGAGGCTCAGTTCCATCCTCTTCTGAAAGGCCTATTTAGACGTAAATACCAGGTGATAGAGTACTCTAAGATCCGAATATCCTATTGATGATCTGTAAATAGCTGCAAGTTCATTAGACCAGAAAGGGAGGGGGTGCCCTGTAAAACACTGTTTTTGCCATAGGCTGTCCCAGAATATGTAATATTCAAGTAGTTTAATAGTTATCCATGAGGTAAGAAACAATGTTTTCACTTCTTACAGACAAAATAATGGAATCAGATCTCACATTCTTCTTTCTCTGGTCCTATTTCTGCTAGCCCCATATTGCTACCACTTGGCCTAGAAGTATTTGTTTATCCCATGTTTCCTCTCTGAGCAGTCGGTTATATTCCAGCAGAGAGCAAAATCTTCATCGCTATCTCCCTCCAATGGTAAACTTTGGTAATTTCTTCTGCAGAGAGAAAAAAATATTCAAAGATACCACATCACTCACTGTTTATGGATTTTTGTTTTCCAATCTGATAAGTAGATGGAAAGATTGATCATTTTGAAAGTCAAATAGTCATGCAGTCACTTCGAATTAACAATTCCTATTTATCATGTAAATACATTTGTTTGTGATAGAGGACTGCGTTGGAGACATTCAGGCTGAGTAGGAGCTCAGGAGGTCTTCAATACACCCTCTTGAACCCTGCAGGGCCAGCGGTGTGGTCAAATCAGGTTGCTTTAGGACTGTGTGGAAACCTCCAAGGCACTTGCTCCATATCCTTTTGGCCTGGGAGCCCTGAATGGAGGCAGTGTTCCCATAAGGTCCAGTGAGTGAGTGAGTGCTGAGCAGAGAGACTGCATAACTTAGTAGTTATGCTCCCGTTAATGTCACAGAACATCAGGCTTTAGAAGACCCGGTCATGTTTTTTTCCATGCCAACATGAGTAGCAGGGTGTCTCCTTCCTTCCCACATCTGAATGAAGACAGCTGGAAGTGAGACCCGATGGGTAACCAGAAGGCAGGGAAAATTCTTCTCCCTGGCTCTGCCCACAAAGAAAAGTGCATCCATGGCAGCCAGATCCATTACCAACCCTTTCCTGCCAGGGTGTGAAGAGGGATTGTGCCAGGGCAGAAGCTCTCACTCACAGCATGTATCTTTCATGTATTGAAAACACGGAAAATACAAATGTAGCTCAGCTGAGAACACAGATCACACAAGTCAAGGTCAGGTCTTGCTGTGGTTTCATCACTTCCCAGTAGCAGCTGCAAGAATTTCCATGCTTTTCTGAACTGATTTTCATTTGGAAAATATGTAAATGGCTATTTTCACTGCTTGTACCACCTAAGTCAGAAACTCATGCTGAGGAGGATGGGCATTTTCTCTTCTCCTCATGCCTTTCCACAGTTTAGTCAGTAACACAGTAATCCAGTAAATTACAAACCACAAGGAATAACCTACTTCAAATGGAGGAGAGATTTGGAATACGAAATTTTTCTGAAGAGATTGAGATACCATGCTCACACAAAGAATTTGCAATTTACTTCAAGTATTAAAACTGTTTGTGCGTACATGTATGCATGCACATTATAAGACATGGAATAAAATTTGAGAAATAATATACTCTCAAAATCTGATTTGATAAAAGACACTTTCCAGAAACACCTCTGAGAATTATTTCCCAGTCACTATAACTGCCACTGAGACTGAAGCAACTCTCCAACTGTCTCTAATGAAGAGGTAACATCCATGAGATACTCGAACATCTTCAAAATCTCAAACATGGAGGAAGAAAAAACCACAAGCAGAGCCAGTGCAAGACATTTTGTTGTCCGTGGTGAAATATAACTTTGTTTTTCCTTCTTCCCCTACCCTCAGTAGGCAGCAGGCAGCAAGCTCAAGACACCATCAGAAAAAATGAAGAACTGATACACATTGCAGAGGGCATCTGACTGTCTGAAATATGTGAGGAAGCAAACTTTGCAGCGTTCTCTCTAAAGAAATCTAAAATCTTCAAAATTCCTGAGACAGCTGCCAACAAACCAGCTGAAGCAGCTGTGCTGGCCCAGTCTTCACGAAATACTCAATGCGAGAACTACCCTACTGCAGTATGCAAGCTTAGAAAATGGATCTCTTATTTTTTTTCCCTTAAATTTTACTTTCCTCATGACAATGGAGAAAATCTATCTTTTGATTGCTCAGTAAGCTGATCCAAGACAATGCCTCAGGAACACAGAACTACAGTGTACACAAATTAGATCAGTAAGTAACAGATAAGATACAGCATTGTAGCTGTTACTTGCAGGTAAACAACTCTCAGCTGACCACTAAGTAGGAAGACAACTAAATGACTTTCTTTCCATATACTTGATCTACTGTTGTCATTGTATGTTTCATTTCCTTCTGCATCTTTTTGTGTTACATCAAAGTCTTAGAGAAATATGCCAAATCTAAAGAATGCTGTATTTATAATACCTGTGGCATGAAGAACTGTCTTCCAGAATTTCACTGTCAACAAATTATATTCAGTAGCACTAATATTTCAAATTTTTTTCACAAAAACAGATACATAGACTGAATTCAGAAATAATACAATATATCAGCATGAAAAAAATATAGATTAAAATGATGCAATATTAACTGAGCAGCCAATCTTCATTTAATGTTCACCCTCAATAAATGATTACTAGCATCACTTACTGTTATGAATGGTAAATCATAAACCATAAATAAACAATAACATGAAGCTCTAGTTTTATGTCAGCAATCTAAGTAAACGTGAGGAAGTGCTTATTTAAAGTAGAAACCTTTTGTTAGGGTAAATGGTAACGTCTTGTAGAAAGAAATAGATAGCTGTCTTTCTAAGACAGAAAACATACACCATCTGTAGGCTCAAGAGGCTGACACTTTCAAGTGAGGATGTACACAGAAAATTCAAGCTGAGTCCAATATTTCCTAGCTCTGCGGTCTTCCTTGCTGTACGTTTCCCATGCTCTGAATTGCTTTTTGATTACTTTCCCTAGTAAATTTTCACACTCAACAACCTAAGCTGTGTGACAGTAAAATATATGGTGAGAATACATTCTCAACAAGAACGCTCAGTCTCTAACTTTTAAAATGCTATTAGAGAGTGTATGCTGGTAATACATAATAGGAGACAATCTGGAGCCTTGTACATTATATAATATCTTTTTATCTTTCTATTATACAATAATATAATGTATTTTAATGAATATTAATAGTTCACGATGAAAGTCTGAGAGATGTCTTTTAATGACAAGCAACACAGATTACATATCTAACAAAAAACCACTAACAACATATTTTCTTGCTGAGGTAAAACTTTCTAAATATATGCATGGTTGATCAACGAGCTGCGTTCCTATCTGTACTCTGACCTGTCTTCTCTCCATCACTGCAGTTAAACATTGCTTGAATTTTAACTACTCTGACCTGACATCAACTTGATGTGCTTGAGAAAGTTTCAGCATAATAGTATTATAACTTTTAAAATAAGGTATATTTTATTCAGTGTATAGTTTGTAGTTTATATAATACATCATATGTCAACAGAAATACATTACAAAGCATTTTTCAAGTAAGTAGAGCAGAGGAAGCAATTCTAAACAGAAATGCCATACTAAACAGGCAGTTAAAGGTCTGTTCAAGTCCTGCCATGAGTGGCTCTGAAACATACTATAGCACATAGTGTTCTCTATGGCAGGATCCCACAGACATACAAGAGAGCAAATATTTATTTCACAGATTTGGATTCTAAGGTGAAACATAAATATTTTGTATGTTGCCCATAGTGCATTATCACAGATCCAATACTACATTTCTCAGAAATCAATCACCTAAGATGCACTTTGTACTGAGATCCAGGGTAGGCAAGAATACTTCATATTTTGGCAATAATCCGAGTGGAAGTATAGGTGTATCCCACAGCAGCCTCTTAGAGAACTCTGAGTAATTTGGTTCCTGGCCAATCACATCAGTATTGTACTGTTTACGGTCCATTCCTCACATTCATATCCAGCCTTGGAGTTGGTTCTTTTTGGACAGTCCAAGTGAGCTGGGTGTTCTTGGCCAAGGAGCGGGTGTTTTTCCACAGCTGGGACAGGAAGGGCTCAAGTGGGTACTTGTGAGTGGGAGGAGATCTGGACAGGTTTCCACCACTGGAAGGAGGTAACCTCTGGTCAGTGGTAAGCTGCATCTGGACGAAGATCTATATGCACAAGTATTTCAGGGAAGAAGTGACAGAAGTCCTAGAAGACACCATTCACTTCTCCTCTGTCTTGGTGTTTGAGATGCAACCTGGGAGTTTTAACAAGAGTCATGCAGGTTCAGTTTTGCATGTCCCCAGAGATGTATTCAACATGGGAGTCAACATCAGGTGTGATCTCTAAAAATGTCTGAGATACACACGAGTGCACCACATCTAATGCCATACTGACCCCAAGTCATTTGCTCTTTTTTTTCTAGTAACTAGAGGCAAGTTCCCTCCTCACAGCATAACCCTTTCACCTTCCCTTTGCAGTATCAGATAACTGAAAAACATTCACTCTGTGACCACAAGGAGCATACATTTCATAAGATGAAACAAAATATCCCACTGGTCTAAAAAAATGCTACTCAGTCCACTTTAAGCCCAAGTGTGCAGACTGTGTAAAAAACATACGCCATGAATTGCATAAACTGACTACAAAAGGAATTACTTTTGTTTTCAAATTATTCCTGAGGAATAGCTACAAATCACTCTTTGTGTTGCCATACAACGTAAGAGAGGTACTATTTATAATTTTGTTTTCCACAGATCAAGTTCCCATCAGCACATCTGAACCAGACATCTGCAAGTTTTTTTCTAAGACTTTTTCATGCTCTGCTGCATTTCACCAGATCACTATCTCTGGCTTCATCCTATTTGTCAGCCATTAGATTCTTGGCTGCATTTGTGGCATCAACAACACTAATTTGGGCAAATTTACAAGCTATTCTAACCTGCAGTCTCCCATTCACGATAATAAACTTTTCTGTCAGCTAGAACTGGCCAGCAGCAAACTGTCCTTCCCCAGCCATCCTGAAGCATGTGTTCCCCAAATCTTTTGGCTTTCCTATGTTCAATAGCTTAAAAGCTCATTTACAACCTTCTTTTTCAGGGCCACAGTTTGGTTTGGATTAAGTTAATTCTTCCCATACCACTCACAGTTAGAGTGAAATACATCATGAATTGGAAACAACCCTCTTTCTGAAAATCTACTACCTCTTTTTTTTCGCTCAATCTTCTTTCTTTGGGAGGCAATTCAAAGGACACTACCGTAGAAATCTTTGCTTTCAATAGCCTAAATCTCTGTGTCCGTAACTTCATTCCTGTCCTTTGCTACAGGAAGAGTACCCACAAGGATCATAGCTGTAGTGTCTAGAACTTCCTATGGGTCTATAAAAGGCACGTTTCAAGGCTTAACAGCTGGATAAAGGGAGAGAAGACAAGAAGTTTTTGTGTTCTTAAGTAAAGACTTGTTTATTAAAAAATCTAATTACGTCTAATATCTGTGTGGAGTGAGAGAATTACAGATTTACAAAATAATGCATGGTGCTATAAATATGAAGAAATTCTATTTAAACTCTACATGCTGTTTTTAAAATGTTATGTATTTCTGTAGTCCTCATGAGACTGAGTCAACATGGTGCTGTCTGAAGATTTGTAACAGTATGAAGAGTTTTCAAAAATTATTACCATTTCTCTTTGCCTATGCTTTTAAGCATGCAGACTGGGAGAAGCAACGCATGTCTGCCAATACCAAAATTCCTCTCAAGAAAATGGGGTGAATAAATGCCTCTTTACCCAGAAATCAATACCCCCAGATCCATTTCCTCTACGCAATCAGCCACTCCACCCCAAGCCTGTAGCATTGCCTGGAGTTGTTGTGGCCAAACTGCAGGACCCAGCATTTGGCCTTGTTGAAATTCATCCCTTTGGCTTCAGCCCAGCTATCCAGCCTGTCCAGATCCCTCTGTAGGGCCTCATTACCCCCAGGCAGATCAACACTTGCAGCCAATTTGCTGTCATCTGCATATTTACCGAGGGTACACTCAATGCCCTCATCAGATATTGAAGATATCATAAAGATATCATAAAGATATTGAAGAGGACAGGCCCCAGCACTGACCCCTGGGGAATACAACTCGTGACCAGTCACCAGCTGGATTTAGCTCCATTCAGTACCATTCTCTGGGCCCGGACCTCCAGCCAGTTCCTTACCCAGCCAAGTGTATACCTGTCCAAGACAAGAGCTGCCAGCTTCTGCAGGAGAATACTGTGGGAGAGAGTGTCAAAGGCTTTGCTGAAGTCTAAGTAGACTACATCAACAGTCTTTCCCTCATCCACCAGAGGATTGTGAACTGCCTGGGTAAGCTAAGATGCAGAGAGAACATTCTGACTTAGTCTGCACTCAGGTGCACAATACACGTCCAAGAAACTTCAAGGAAGCAATGAGAGATTTAAGCTGACAACTTGTTAGATATGTCAGCTGTCCCTTTTCTTTATCTGTCAGCCAAAGCTGCAGCCAAAGACACTAGCAGACAGCACTATCTGAGCACTGCTGTCCTCCCTTACAATAAGCCTGTCATTTGGTACCACACTGTGATATGTGGTGAGAGAAAAAAACATCCTGCAGAAAATGGAGATTATAACAACATGTGCGTATGTTTGTCTGTCCATAAAGAAACCATACAAGAAAGCCACAAGGTGTGGGTGTTGTGAAGTGAGAGAAAAAGAGAGGTAGAGAAAGAGAGACAGAGAGAGAAAGCATTTGCTAATGTTTAAAATTATCCATCAGGCCATCCACTGTATAAAGAGAATGTTCTCCCTATCAAGCTGCTTTTGCAGCTTTTTTTCTCTCCAAACAGCAGTTTGATGAAAACAGGAAGAAAAATCCCTGTTTTTCAGGTATTCTACAAGAATACCAGCCTTTTCCTAGGTCACCAGATCAGCCTTGTTGACTGTTCAGCCCAATGTGATCTGCGTAAGTTGTTTCAGCAGTTGTGTACCAACAGCAAACATTCGCCTTTTGCCTTCCTGTGTCACTGAGCTTCTTTCTTTACCAAGGAGCTCCTGGCCAGCAGCCACAGACAGCAGACTCACCATCTTGACTCGGTCATATTTATTAATTCAGTCTAGATAAACACAGCTGATCAGCAGCGGCCAGGGTACCTTACTCAGCTATTCTTCCTGACAAACTCCAGCCATAGTGTGCAACTGTGTTACTAACTTGTAGAGATCTGGAAGATGGCATGGTGTCAATAAGCAAGATGTGTGCAAACACAAGACTCCAAAACAAGCCCTGAGAGTCTCTACAACTCCTAGGAAACAACCTTTTCCAGGTTGACTGAAGAAAGTGTGAATTAACAGTCATGAGATCAATTAATTCAGTGGTTCCAATGGAAAATGACATTTCTTGGTCTGCCCAAAGAAAGGAAAGAATCTGAGTTTAAAGAGGAAAAATATTACAGCCAAAAGGGCATAATTATCTTCAGGGAAGGTGATGTTCAATAAGACCAGTTCAAAACAAATTTCCTTGAACAAAACTTTTGCCACATTTGTTGGTTCTCCGTTCAGCTCAGAGATGCTAGACTGTCTGCAGGGAAACTGCAGTTACAGAAAGATGGATGCTTTCCATCTGCCCCCTTGCGCCTGTAGTGATGCTTCTCATGCTGAGGTGGGCAGAGATACACTGATCCCACATTTCCAGAAGAAAATACTGAGAATCAGAAAGTCAAAACAGTGAGCAGAATGATTGCATGCTCTCATCCAGTCTGGTTGCTGTTTAACTTTCTGTTGTTATACCGAACCACTTTGTTACGTCTTTCATGGTTTCCACTTTTGCCTTAAATAACACAGATGTCTGTATTATTTCTGAAATTTTCTGAGCAAGGCATACTATAGCACTGATTCATCACACAAATTAGTTTGACTGGTGCCAGCAGGAATACTTCATTTACCATCAAAGATCCATTCTAGAAGGAAGGAGAATGCAGTCTTTTCACTAGTGACACCTGTAGCATTAATCTTTGTTGGTTTTATTGTTTTAAATAGTTCTCAGCTGGGCTCTGTATGGAACACTTTGCCCCTGTTTTTCACCCTGAATGGGGATCTTGTTCTTGTGATCACACCTCTGATGTCATGAGCTGGTTTTACCCTTGATGTGATGCCCAGTCATACTTTTTCCATGACTGGCTGCAGTATGGCAACAGGCATGGGGAGATGAGAGAGCCTGTGTATCCAGTCACCTACCTACCCGAGTGTAGGAATGAGAGCAGAAAGGGAAGATGAACAGGAAGCAGTCCAAATCCCCATCCAAATTTACTGAATAAATGTACAGAACTGGGTAAAATACTCCCTCTTGCTTTCAGACCTGATGTCTTAGCTCTGCAGTTAATGACAAGCTGGCTTTGTTTTTCTGATCCAAGCTCTGGTTTAAGGATAGAAAGAAGGCAGCCGCCTTTGCGTATGGTGGTAGGAAAGTAGGGGGATGCTCACTCCAGGACTGACTGTGGGATTTGTGTGTACCACACACGCCCCCAAAATTCCTCATTTATTCCTATTTTGGTGCGATTTGAGCAGACACAAACATTTCCCAAGGGAGAGATGTTACAGTAGAAACAATATGCAATATTTTCCAAGTATTTTTTCCATCAGCTTCTACCTTAAAAAAGAAGTTGACAGTATAGTTTGCATTTATCCTGTTCTATAATATGATTACTTGAGAACAGAGAGAAAAAGGAAGAGAGGCAAATTACAACTGCTCATTTTCCAGGTGATTTATAAAGTTTCCTTTTTCATAGCTAAAACAAACAATGAAGAAAAAATAAGCACAGGACTTGCTGACAATTAAACTTACAGGTGAAGAGTAAACATCTGAGCTACATCAAAGAAATCTGTCAAGAATGCTGAATTCTAAGTGCTTGATAACACTCACTTTTAATTATTACAACTCAGAAAAAATCTTGTTAACTCTCCCATCTGTGATAAAAATGTTCTAGAAAAGGAAGTTCATATTAATAGATTACTTTTTATATTAGCTTCTGAAGGGAAATGTAAAAGTATACTAAAATAATTTATCCCAGGTACTGCTGTGGATCTCTCCTGCAGATAAGTTAAAAGAAAGGTAAAAATTAGCACTGAAGAAAAAGATGAGAATAACAACAATCTTTGCTGAATTATATATATATATATATATATATATATATGACTATTCTAAAACTGCTTTGAGCTACCAGTTATTACTAAAGTTTCCCCAGCTTCTCCAATTTACAGGTCCTGGTTGAGTATAATTTTTCCGATTTCTTCATTTGGACATTTTTTCACATCTGAAGTCTGCTTTAGGCTGCATTATTTATGGAAAAAATCAGTCTGAAATGATTCACTCATTTCCAAGTAAGAGGTTAGTTAAAAACATATTGTTTTTCACGCAGGCAAAACATTCTGGCTGCTTTCTTCTGGAAAAGCACGTAAGTACCCCTCTTGTTTGAAATACAGCATGAAAAATTGTGTTGGATGACACAGAGGCTAGAAGTAAAGGGCTGCTCAGGTACTGCAGGTTAGCTCAGAGCACACTCTGGTATATTTTCAGCAAAGCAGCTAGCAAGGTATTCTCTCCCCACTAGAAGAGGCTGCCAGCAGATGTTTGTCAAAACAGTCTTTGAATCACACATCTTTTTCCCCATCTGCCACTACCATATAGATCTGTGTGGGAGCTGACAGCCTCCAGCCACAGTGAGCTACCTGCTCTTTCTCAAGCTTTTGTTTGGAAATGTCAGCTCAGAGTACATGAGCACAGTGCAGACCTATCCTTGGAGCCTCCATGAGGTGCTGTGTTCCATATCAGACTTGTTGCTCCAGCCACTGCTGCAATGAGCTGCACCAAGCAAGGCGCTTCAGGCTGGCTGCCCAGGCTGTTCCTCAGATGGTACACATTGTACTGGCCAAAAACTGCAGATGTTTCTTCAGAAGCTACTGCACTGTAGGCCTTTGGCTATAGGATTGTTGACAGGGGAAAAAAAATCAGCATTTCTGCATACTCGGGCTTCCACCATCTGACTGCTTTCCAAGACTGTGTGTGCATGACATGAGCAAATGGTGCAGGGCTGCAAGACCTCAGGCATTGTAAATCCACTTACCTCAGACTGTGTGCCACAGCCCTGCCATCAGATGCAATGATTTAAAGCTAATGGACCTTTACCCTGAACTGCCAGAGAACAGAATGATAGAATTATCATAGAATCATAGAATGGTTTGGGTTGGATGGGACATTAAAAACCACTCAGTTCCAACCCTGTGCCATAGGCAGGTCTGCTCCTCACTAGTTCAGGCTGCCCAGGGCCCCATCCAACCTGGCCTTGAGCACCTCCAGGGACGAGGCATCTGCAGCTTCTCTGGGCAGCAGTGCCCATGCCTCACCACCCTTTGGATAAAGAATTTCTTCCTAACATCTAGCCCAATTCTTCCCTCGCTTAGTTTAAAGACATTCCTTGAAGTCATATCACTACCAGACCATGTAAAAAGCTGGTCTTCCTCCAGTTTGTAAGCTCCCTTCAAGTATTGGAATGCTGCAGTGGGGTCTCCCTGGAGCTTCTCTTCTCCAAGTTAAGCAAGCCCAGAGAACAGGATTAGGCCATGTGTGCTGTCTGCATTCACATAGCGTCACTGTGACTGTTGATTTGTGAGGTCAGCCATCTGTATGTGCATATACCTGTAGACTGTGTGTGTGCACAGGTGTGCTGTTGGACATGCACACTCAGCCAGGCTGTTGGCTGGACCTGGGGGCACACAGCTGAGGCAGCCTTACCTCTCTTGGTCTGCTAGACTTGGCAGCCCCAACCATACAACTTGGTATTTCCCCAAGCAGAGTAAGCACTCTGCTAACGGAAAGACGAAGATGCAAATAATCACAGGACGTCCTCAGTTGGAAGGGACCCACGAGCATCACTGAGTTCAGCTCCCGGCTTTGCATATGGGCAGATAAAACTAATAACAAATCTGTTAACAGTCCCCATTAGGTGAAGACTGAAAGGCTGTGCTGTTTACACTCCTATTCCACCCCCTGCTGTTTCTGGAAGGCCGGTAGCTACAGGTGCGCTCAGGCACAGCAGGGAGGGGGCTGGCGAGGATCGGGAAATGGCGGCGCGCTGCGGGCCACGGCGCAGGGAGCGCGATGGGACGATCCTGCAGGCTGCGCCGGGCTGTGCCGCCAGGCAGCCACCAGGTGGCAGAGGGCCTGGCTTCTAGCTCTGCTTCGTAGGTCCGTCGTGTTTATTCGGTTTGGTCTGCCTTTCGTTGGGGCTGTTCCACGCTCTCAGCTACCCTGATTTGCATGTTTTCTGCTAAAAAAAAAAGCTTGAACGAGGAGTTTAAGGAGGCTGCTTTGGTGATGATCTTTAGCTGCTGTTGGGGTGGGCTTTGTTTTACTCACACAGCGTGAGTGCTGCGTTTTTAGCTGCTTTTTCACGCCTTTCTTTCATCACAGCGGAACTCCCCCTTGGCAGGACAGCAGGAGGCAGGATTTAGGGCTGATGGAGACATGTTAACAGCACCCGCTCGGGTTCCCCGTCAGCAGAGGGCATTTCCAGCACCCAGGGAAGCGGCCGCTTCAGCCACTGAATGTTCGGAGGCGGCTGCCGCATGCAAACCTCGCAGGAGGCAGCAGAGAGTGCTGTTCAATAAGCAGTTGTTATTATCAATCTGATTCTCGTTTTAACGAAAAATCGAAGGGGAAAACGTGGAAGAGGGGTAAAGAATTTCTGGACTCTTTCTGCTCAGGGGAAAGAGCCCTCTGTCCTTTGCAAACGCTGATATGGGACCAAAAAAAGACATGAATGGACATGGTTAGCGAGCATGGTGGTGATGGGGTCGAGGGTTGGACAAGATGATCTTAGCTGTCAGTTCCAGCCTCATGATTCTATGACTGTGTGATCAGCTAGCAATTTAAAAGCTTTTACGCTTGGCCAGTCTGTTTCTCCTGTCTGGTTGTCTCAGCTGCAGCTGTTTAACACAAGGAGGTGGGCATATGGGGCAGACCCACAGCACGACACTTGGAAGGTACCAACTGCCTGCTACCAAGTCTAGGATTCAGTCCTTCAAAGTTCCCCTTCTGCTGTTACCTGGCTGTGCAGGCAGGTGAAGCATGTTTTATCATAGACCTCAGAGATAAACAAGCAAAATAAATCCTTCACGCTAGCCAGAGTTTGTGGCATTTTTTTTCTCAGGAGACAAAAGAAGAGAAAAGCCCTAAAGGTAAAAAGAAGATGAAAACAGATGTTGTGTGAGACCTGACAGCAGGGAATTGGAAAGTTCCATCTAAGACCACTGAATGAAAGTGAAAGAAGGGAAGCCAGGAAACTGCAAAAGTGGGAATTAAACTTGAATGTATGAGTTTATTTCCCAGTATAGCAACTAATTTTTATAGGCAAACACACCTTCCGTTACTCAAAAAAGTCTAAAAGTCCCACTTTCGGTGGAATATGTTGAAAGAGTTATTCTTAGTAAAAGTGAAACTTTGGAGAGGACTCCCTATAGTAGGATTTAATTTACAATCTGCTCTTGATTTGGGGTTGACTACCAATTTTAATATATATTTTTTTCCAATACAAGATATTTTCTCCAGCTCGCAATTTCCAAAATTTCCAACCTGTTTCAAATCTTCAGACAAAGACTCTATTAATTCTTTAATAAAAGATTAAAAACAAAACAAAACAATACAAAAACAAGAACTAGAAAAGAACCATTTCTGTGTATCGATTTTGGCAAACAGGTACTACTAGTCCCTTAACGAGACTTTTGTTATAAGCATAATGCATGCATAGAATAGTCATTTTCTTTCCATTTACAAATTAGTGTTCTTAAGTGGTTACCAGACTACCCTTGCCAATAAGAGAATGTTTGATAAAATTTCTGTCAAATCTAAGATGACCTTTTCCAGACTGGAAAGACCTTAGAACATCACATATAAGATGAACAAACAGTTGGACAGACTTCATGTAAGAAAGGCTTGGCTAATAGTCTTTTCCAGTGTTCCATAGTTTTAGTTTGCCTGATTGTCCCCAAAATCCCTTTAATAATTCCTTCTCCTCTTTCAAATCAACACATTCTCTACAAATCTGTCACAATCCTCCATCTCTGTGATATCCAGCTCCCCCATGCATGTTTTCCCAAATTTGCCTACCATTGTCCTGTGAGGCTTGGAGGGTGTATTGGTCTAACTGTGCATACATGGTGATGTCATGGGTGGCTACTAAACTCAGGACTTCTAAGCTTGGTTAGAACATTAGGTGTGAACCTGTTTGTTCTGTCTTTTATGCCTATGTAGAGATTATCCCCTCCTCCTTACGCCTCTGTTTTCCCCACCTAAGCCACAGTGTTAACCTTTAGCCATATGTTCAGCCGGACATTTATCTTTAAAAATTTCCTATGCTGTCTATTTTCTGAGGTGCCCTTCTCAACTTTCTGACCTGCTTTTCTTCATCTTGCTATCCTTGATAGTCCAAATCCTCTACTGCCAAAGGATGAGGTAGACTCATATAGCTCTATAAATGGATTCTTGCAACAATACAATGGTGGTGAATCCAGCCTGTCAAGTCTAAAAATGTTCCCAGGTTCACTATTTCAATTACAGTCTCCCCAGAGATGAACAATCTGGAAAAAGCTTCTTTCAGTTTTACTGTGTGATGCCACAAATGATCATCAACATTTCAGCAGCTTTTATGGAATTCATAGCATATAGAAAACTTGTGACTTGATGTCTAAAAGACATAGATATTTATAGAAATTTGCTGTATTCCCCAGAAACACCTCACAAGTTTTTGCACAGGTTTTGAACTAGTTTTTAAATCCTATCTCCTTAAATATCTTAAGAAATCCTCTGACAACAGCCTGTCATAGTATCTTGAAGTGACAAGTCAAAAAGAAAAATGTACTGCAAGACATGCTCTTCCAGATATGAGAGAATTCTTCTGTGAAACAATAGGAAACTCTAAAAGGGGCTGTTTGCTTTGATGAAATAGGTATTTTTAATGTATTTTCTCTTGTACTGATAACCTACATTTAAAGCCGGAAGTTATTTGAGATTGTCTCATTATTCTTGCTCCTTTGTAAAGTTATATTCTTCACAGCATTGTGTCAAGCTGTAAGAGCTTTTTATTCTCTGATTCCTGGAGTAGGTAAGGGAAGGAGTTTTCAGCTTGGATTTAATCAGTTTTTCTTTCAAGACATTACAAATTTACAATGAAAAATGCTGTAATATTTCTTAAAAATCATGGTGAATGGAGAAGGTAAGTTATGATTGAATAATGACAGTATACTGAGAAAGTGTGTGTCCAGGCCTATAAAACTAAAAGAGAGCATTATATTTATTTATTTATTGCTGTGCTACTGTTTTATAAGGGAATTTTAAACCATCTGTAATGAGACTGCCTGGTTATTAATTACAGAAAGAACCACACTGAGCTCCCAGCTGGTTTCTTGCTCACTGGAATGGAAGAAGCTGAAAGCTTTTACAGGGTGGTATATATGTAACCCATGGGAGACATAAATAGGAAAGGAGAGTACAGTCTCACAAAAAGCAATTTAATTTGCTAGTGACTCTCTGAATCTCAAGGAGCATTTATAAAATCTGTTTGCGTTTTACAGTAAGTTTTCTGTCTCTCATTGCTCACCTCAGTGTGACAGTGAAGCTGTTAGTGAAATTCCACTTTGTTGTCCTAGGTGAGATGTGATGTCCCAAATTCAATGCTACATGAGTCTGCTGCACACAAAGTAGCAAGTACAAAAAGACATTTGCTTGAAATATTCTTTTTTTTTTTTTTTTTAGTATGGCTTTGTGCAAAAATATTACTTGACATGAAATACTGCCAGGGCAGAGCTGAACATACCCATGTTCTGTGCTGGCCTCCTCTGCTACAAAGAGCAACCAGAGACCTCAGCTGCCTTGAAGGCAAGAAGAGAGAAGAGCACTTGGCATCATGTAAGGAGCTCTGACATATCCCAGGTAAAATCAACAGTACATAGGAAAGCATGACAGCTAGGAGAAAGGGGCAGTTATCTTTATCATCTCAGTAGGTACAATTCCTTTTGTTCCTAAATCCCTCTTTCAGAAAGAAACAGCAACAACAAAAACTTTATAAAATCAACTGGGGTTTAAAATACAAAGGAAACAGTGCAAGTTGAATGGAAAATATGTTGTACTGCACGTTAGTAAGTTGAATAAGATCAAAGCAACTCTCTCTCCCAAAAAGCATGCTCTGCAAGCTAGGAACCACTGCGGTATGTATCCACTTAGCTACCTATATGCTACCTACGACATAATAAAAGTTAATTTCTACACTATGATCTGGGTATGAACTTAATAATTAAATTATAATAGAAATAGTTGTATTCAAATTAAAATTAAGTGGAAATAGTTTAATTCTGATAAGCCTGGGAGATGAAAGCTGTTGCCTGTTTTAGCTAAAACAAGCCCTGCTTTGTCTCTCCTGGACTCTCCCAGACAAGAGAGCAATAAAGGAATCACACAATGATTTTATTCTGAGGAAGTGGTGATAAGGTAGTTGCTTCCATCTGCCCAGCATGCCAGTCTTCCTCTTTCTGAAGTCATTCATTTACATTTTTAATGTTTCCTTTGCTTTTGGCTAAGAAGATGCATATTTAATTCAACAGAGCCTCTTAAAAATCTCAACAGTACAATTTAAATCTCAGAACTTCTAAAAGGACACTTCAACAAACATTTAATCAACCATGTCTACATCACTCTGCAACCTTTCTAATTGTGCAATATCCAGAGTACATTCTAATGAAGATTTTGTTTTTAAGGCAAATATTTATAGTGTACTGAACTTTTTATATTAGAGCAACTACACTTATTTTTGCTGTTAGAAAAACATACTTTGTCTCTCTACATTCAGCTGTTATGCATTTTTAAAATTAATTTGATGTATACAATCCAACTGTTCAGTTCAGAGCTCTTGTGATATATCAAAACACAGCATTTCCAAATTCTGTGTGTATATTAAAAATGTATATTACTCCTTCCTTATCAGGTGCTTAGATGGCCAAGGAAATTTATGGGTAGCCATATGAGGCAGCTCAGTGGCCACAGTCGGTTCCAGAGCTTGTCAGCATAGCCAAGAAGCAAAGAGCAGCAGAGCCTCTGAACTGCAGAGTGCACAGCCAGTACAGGGTCACCAGTGACTGAGAAATATGAGGCCACCATTACTGCAGCAAGGACTTTAAACATATTTTGCTGGAGAAAATGCTACTTGTACAACAGTTGTTTAGAAAAAAAATCATGCTCCCATATATATCACGTTTATATTACATGTATACCACAGTTGTAGCCTTGAAAGTTTTCAAAGGCAATCTTGTGAGCATAAGATTTGGCTTAGGTACTCGAAGCAGGAGTTTCTCTGTCTGTCTTCTGTCTTCTGCAGTAACATAAACCAGGGGAAAGTAGGTTTTAGAACAGTTATAATAATAACGGCATACAAAAACCACAGCTCACCATTTAACGTTGGCACTGACATGTTGTACCAGAAAAAAATGGTCCTCTATGACTGCTACCTCATATAGGTATTGCTCATATTGTCTTTTTCCACAGAAGAGTAGGATAAACAGGGAAGCAATCACAAATTTAACAAACACAGTTGTACCTTTAAAAAATCTGCAGTGTGACTGAAAAAGCTTTTCAATATTGAAATCTATGTGCATAAGATAAATCAAGTGGGTAATAGGAAGAACCACGTCTGATTATGCGGGATATCTCAAATGGCAGTATGTATAATTCTTGCTCAGTAGTCTGGAAGAACTTGTACTGAATTTCAGCATGACTTTTTTTTTAAAAAAAACAAGTTATGATGAGTCGTTCCTAAAAAATTTGGCTTTCACACGTGGGTTGTAAGTCATACTTTTTATACATGTTAAATCACCTTATATACACATAAAAACTTACAGTTGTCTTAGAAACTACAGTTTCCACAGAAGTAAAAATTCAGTCTGGGAAAATACTTTTCCTAGTTTTGATATCCAAACACACACTATGTTCATACCTGTGTTCTAAGTGAGTGCACTAAGTGCTGGGCTTGAGATTTCATGGTTGTTCCAGTAAATAGACAATTGTTTGTACAGTACAGTTAAGAAGCAGGGAGAGAGGAAAGCAAGATAGTAGACCTGCATAACTAATTCTTCTCTATGTTGGGCAGAGCAAAACCTTCAATTTTGTGTTTACAAAGCAGTTGACTTAATAAACAGTCTGAGTTTGGAACAGAATCCACATTTTTTACAAGAATTAATATAAAAAATGGTCTTATTATTTCTAAATTTATTCCACTTCATGAAGGTTAGCACTTCCCCTTACTTTGAAGAGCTTGGAGCCCAGGCTGTCCTCAGAGACATCTCAGACAATTCCTCCCAGTGTTCGTCCCTGACAGGAGAAGGCAACTGACCAAGGGGATGTTGTGGTAAGCAGGAACAGAAAATGTGCACAGTGGAGAAATGAGGAGTATGTAGACAACAGTACAAGAGGGAGCAAACAGAGATGTGGGAAAGTGCTAGGGAGAAATTTTAAGAGAAATGAGAGAGAGAAATCAGAAGATTTATCAGAAGTCAAAAGATAGAGTACCATACACCTCAGAAACCACAACACTGGCTTGTATTTGATTTAGATGTTCCGAACAAAAATTTTAATCCACATATTTCAATCACATTTTGCAATTTTTTCAGAGTTAGAAATTTTCTTTCTTTCTTTTTTTTTTTTTTTCTTTTTTTTTTTTTTTAAAAAAAACCCTCATTTCTAGATCCCAGGAGCTGGAGCTTTATAAACACTATGAGTACCCAGTACCACAAGAGATGACAACTCTGGTAGGTTGATGACTTTAACGTGCTACTCAACAGCTCTCAAATATTTTCAATTTCTCCATAATGCTTCTGGTCCATAGACCAGGGCTGTGACTGAAAAATTTACTTGCCTAAGGGGCACGTAGGTGGCATATATAGTGCGGGTTTTTTTGTGGGTTTTTTTTTTTTTTCTTTTTTCTGAAGTATCTACAAGCAGTGTATTCCCAGAGCCCAAGACAGTCACCAATAACTAAATGCTTTAAAAAGTTCTGATCCTGGGTGATCCTTGGCATCCTAGGGCAAGCAGAGCAGATGGTTAGCTGCACATCCCCAGAGTTTCAGGTCAAGACCTCAATCCCTTTAGCCCTGAAAGTTCAATGCCAAAAAGACAGCTGTGAATGGAGAGTTAAAAATTGTGCTTGAGGACAGTTTTTGCTGATTAGTTAGTTGGCTTGCGTACATATGCCCATAAAATGATGAGCCCATTCCTGAATATGTTGTGAATAGTAGTGAGTTGACTAAAATAACTTAGCACAGCAGCTTTAGAAGGCATGGAAGTTCAGTGAACCCTGCTCTGTGATCAGTGGTTCTCTCCAATCCTCCCTCCACCTCTTGGTTGTTGAGTCTCGTTTTCTGGGGACAGTCTGTCCACACAGGGCTAACATGCAGGCAGCTGGGGGCACCTATACCATGAGCTCTTTGCAGGTGATGAGGAAAGGGAAAACCCACAGTTGCACCCACCCTTTGGCCAGCCTGTGCTGGCTCAGTCTGACTGTAGGATGCTGGTCATTTCTGGGGGTGCTGATGCTCCTCAAGGTTCCTGCAACATGGGGAAGCAGCCTAGAAGTCCCTGTCAAAACTATCATTTTTTACTCCCCACTTCCTTCTCTACTGAAAATCTCAGGATTAGTTTCCTCTCTCTCTCTCTCATGGTTCTATCAAAAAGCTTCCATAAGAGGCTCAGAGCAGAAGTGGAAATTCTTAAATGTGCTAGAAGCAGTAATTGGTTTATAAATAGCCCAATTCTGTATGAAGGGAGGAAAGAGGAGAATGAGGCCAGTGTTTTCACTGGGTTTTATTTATTAAATTTATGCCTCTTCAGCATCTGGGACAATATGGTCACACTGTCCCACCATTTAACCAACCAGGCTGATTTACAAACCAAGACCTCACCAGTGGCATGCATAAAGCCCAGCAGAGGTGCACACCCACTGCTCTGCTGCTGGCATGTGTGTGGATCTACACACACTCAACTTAGAGGTCACCACACTCCAGGTGCCAGTGGATGGACATGGGCTTGTGCAATGGAACTGGCAGAGGAGATGCAATCCCCAGAAAGTACAAGGAGTTACATAAACTCCGGTTGCTATCTTCTCAGTATTCCTGAATCATGGTTTCATGATAAACAGCCAAAACCTCAAGTGGTTGTTTGAGCCACATGCTCATAAAATGGAAGCTCCAGAATGAATAAAAAAATAATAAGAAGAAACAAAGGGAACTAAATAGTATAAATTGGGTAGATAGACAGACAGACAGACAGACAGGTAGACAGCATACAGGTGATGGGCAGCTTGTCCATTATACAGTGAATCTGATTCAAGAAGATAGGGACTTCCAGCCCAATACATTACTTATATATTTAGTTTCATGCTAGAAAATCATGATGCATTTCTTCACACAGGAAAATTTTGGCAAAAAATTCCAAGGAAGGTGTTCTTTTCTTGTTTCACGCTCATTATCTCATTGATCTCCTGGTGGGTACTGAATATCTTTTCTTACGCAGTGGTATACTTGGAAATTATTTATTTACTTTTAACTATTATGAAAGCTTTGGGTAACTTTGGGTAATACAATTCAAGAGTGTGTGCTTTAGCATAGGGCAATATTGAAAGTAAACCATATCTGTGCCTCAGAGCTTTTTCAGGTGCAGTGTGACATAGTAACTGTCTGCACCACCTGTATTACTTCAGTGGCATAGAGCTAACTTGTAGCATTTCACACTTTATCTTTGTTTTGAGCTTTGGATGTTCTCAGACTTTCAGCATTTACTTATTTTCTTAAGTTTCTTTCATAATATAATGTGCTTTTATTTGTTTTAGATCTCTTATCTACAAGTATCCCAGAACTGTATCACCAGTCTCTATTTTTATCTACCTGTGAAGCAAGATTTTCTTTTCAGTTCCTGAAGAAGTTATAAAACAGTTGCAGGTTAACTAAAAATGAACCTTTAGTATATAAGGGGGGTGTTGCTGATAACAGTGACAGTTAATTCTCACAGACATACTTTACATCATCTCATGGCACACTCAGTGGCAACAACAAATACGCATTTGTTCACTTGTTATTAGAACGGGTACCCATGGAAAGGAAATTCCCACAGACAAAAAATAGCACCAACTCAGAGAACAGCCAAAGTGAATGGAAAGTAACCCTAGATCTGCTTTATCTTAATTACAAACCAAGTCTACATAGGACTCATGCTAGTAGTCCAGAGGAAGCAGCTGCGCAACAGTGATAAAGAAACTCCCCAGGATTTGGTGGGAGTTGCTCTCCTACTCCAAGTGCAGATTGCAGCATCAGGAGGATTTAGCAGGCCCTATGAACCTGTCTTCACAGATGATTTTAAACTCTCTTTATGCATATGTTTCATAATGAGATTGCTATAGCTCTTAGAAATTTAATCTAACATTGATTAATTCTTTCATCTCTACTTCAGGCATTAGTATCTTCAATGCCTTTCTTCTATGAAGACTTTCACACTAATTGTCATTTTGGCTATCCACAAATTAGCTTTACCAGCTTTGTGATGCTTTCCTTCTCACTACTCAAACACAAAGAAGACAGATTCCAAATTCCCTCCTTATTATCCTTCTGATGTGACAGCTCTTTGCATCAGAATAAACTGCTCTCATGAAGAAATTTAATTTCACAAACAAGTGCAGGTTTTAGTGGTTAACATCCAATGACCCAGAAAATCAGTTCACTTCAACTAAATCGAGTTCTTGATCTACTATGGACTGAGCATACTGCAGCACGGTGCTCAGTGACATAGAATGCACTTAACAAAATCTCTATGTAATAATGTCTACAGAGGTTAGTTGTAGTGCTGGTGCTGCAGTGGTTAGGGAAGCACTCTAAATATCCAAAAAAACTTATTTTCCCAGCTGAATTCCAGTAATGTTTAGGCTGAACTGTGGAAAATGTATAGCTAACTGCAGCTACAGCATGCCTGTAGAAATGAGGGCTTAGGGACGAAGTTGTTTTCCAAGTGTGTTGCATAATTTCATTGGGAAACTATTAATTAGGTATCTTTAGGAAGATTTCCCTGCTGAACAACATCTGAGTAAAGAAGACACAGATTTTCACGTTAAACAAATAAACGAAAAGTCATACACAAGGTGTGCGGTATGCAAAAAATAAGCTCTTTATCAACAGTTTGGCATATCAGGATGCTTGGCATGTGCTAACAATAGCTGCTGGCAGGCTCAGACTCCCCTCTCTGTGCATGCCAGTGCCTGGCATTGAGATTGATCGTCATCACTGCTGCTATATCGAGGTTGTGCACAACAAGGATGTGTTAGCCTCATCAAAGCTCTACTTGACCTACCCAAAACCTTAAGAAAAAAGAAAGACTGAACTGTCAGGGACTGAGGAAAAGATGAAGAGAAGAAAGGAGGAGAGAAACCCCTGGTTAGCCAGGGACTCCTTGTACAGGGATCTCTATGGGGAGGTTTGGGGTTTTCATCCATTTAACAACTGTGGCAACTTGTTTTTTTTTTCTCTTAGGAGGAGTGACCAGTTGCAATGTACTGCTCCTAGAAATGGTCCCCTAAATAAATTCTCCCTTTACTGGCTTTACTGCAGGTGCCAGTCAGACATACCCAAATACATGTTTATAGCAATAACATCTTAACCTGCACATGTCATGAACCAAGACAAAATAATACAGCATACTCCAGGTGGAATGTGGTTAACTAAGTTTCTTTTAGTTTATTAATTTCACCCATATACATAGTTGTTTTGAAAACATGATGTGAAGAGCCAGGACAAAGTGTAACAAAATGGTATGTGAAAAGGTTTCAATATGCAACGTGCCAGTGTACCTACTGTGTTTTGTATATACTTTACACTGAAAACAAGTAAACCGCAGTTTTCAAAGGAAGTACACATTTTATTTTGAACTAGCAAATTTAGTTTATTAATATGTAAAAAAATAAATCTACAACAGCAACAGTGCAAACACATCAGAACTTGCATGGCATACAGAACACAAATGAATAAAAATTATTGTACAAAGGGCCCAAAGTTTCCTATGGTAATGGATGTGACATGTACCACAAACAACAGAGTGAAGGATAAACTGCAAGGTAAACAGGAAGATGAACTGCATATTACTGGTTCTGTCTTGTACGGTCTCTCTATTTCAGGAGGAAAAGCTGTCATGCCTTGGAACTGCAATTAAAATGAAAAATTATCAGTTTCATCTTATAAGAGTAGAAATCTGTCAGAGCTTGCATGAGAATCTGTTGATAGCTTTGCATTGCAGTTGTGACTCTTACTGTGAAGACATCAAGCTCTGTACAAATATTAATATATTGCACGCCAAACAATCAGCCAGTGTGTGGATCCATTGTTTTCAGCTTGGGAACAGCTGCATATACTGGCATCCTCTCCAATAAACAAGGTCAGGCTTTTGTTGGTTGATCTGTATGGCCTTGTTTTGTTTTGTGGGATTTTCTGGCTGGCTTGATTTTTGTTTTCATCTTTCTGAAAGATGCTACTGGGATATTGGATGATATCTGAAAGTATTCATGGCACATACAAAACTTTTACTTACATGTAGAAGGCTGTTGATGGGCACACATTTTATGACTTTAGTCCCACAGAATCACAGGATGGTTGAGATTGGCAAGTACCTCTGGAGGCCATCTGGTTCAACTCTCTAGTCAAGCAGGGCCACCCAGAGCTGTGTCATGCTTTTATATATTCAGCATTTTTACTCTTCTCTTAGAACTCAGTGCAATTCTTATGGAGTATGGCATCTACCTGTCTGTCCTGGCTTTGGCATGGAATCAGAGAGATTTTGGTGCACCACTTAGTTATAAATTTCCTAAATCTACTCCATGCTTACATGGTTTAATTCTGAATTAAAAGAAACACTGTCAGGCTTATGTTGAAGAAAAGAAGTTCTATGAAAAGTGAGCCCCTGGGCACAAACATTTTTGCAGGTTTGAATGTCCACCTGTACAATATATGCGTGGTGTTTTTCTCCGTGTTGCAATTATCCTGCACTGCAGAGAATGAATAATCCAAATACTGGTTTATTCCTAGTGAATACAATCCAAAGCTAAAACTGATCATTAGGCTATCCCTATAGCAGGGTGAAGGTATTTTCAATTCACTTCCTCCACTTCAAGTTTTTACCTTCTTGTGACAACTCACTGATTGTTTAGCCTTTCAGGTTAAATCTGTTTCCAATTTTGATGAGTATTGCCAATTACATGTAATATCACCACTTAGGGAAGTAAAAGGAAAGAGTCCTAATCTCAGCCTTGAAGAATATGCCTGAGTCATTCAAAATAGGAAACTAATGATTAAGAGAGCTAAGTACTCCTGGTTCCAATGAACTCACTGTTTGATGATGTTAAGACCTAAGTACTATTCCTTCATCCTATAAGATAAAGTGGAACAGCATTTTCCTGAAAGCAAACCACTCAAAGCATAAAGAAGCCTATCCCCTCCTGATAAAAATTCTGAGTGTTTTCCATCTTCATTATATGTTTTCTCACTAATAATCAGTGAAAAAGTGGCTAAGCAGCTGCTACTGGCCAGCAGTTTGTCAAGAATCTTACCCCAAACCAGTGAATAGTCACTCATTCTATCATCACATGTATTCAATAACTACTTTTCACAGAAAATTTGCAAAGTAATCTCTTTGATTACTTATAGCTCATAGTATTTCACTTACCTTCATTGGGCAGAACAGTCCAATGCTGGAGAGACCTGAGAACATTGCTGCTGAAAGGGGAATTTCTCCACTACCTGAAACTACTGTGTGACAGCTCAGAAGCTACAGAAGCTTTTCTGCAGAGTGGGGATTTCCTAGGACCTATCTCATGAGTAGTATTTAGTATCAGCTATGTTAAGCTGGCTTAAAATCAGTTAGGAAGTAAAGTAGCACAGTGAGACAATTTCCCCTTCTGGGGAGAAAAAAGTAAAAAAATAAAATCAAACCTTGAATTTGGAATCTGTAAAGGAGTTCAAAGAGCAATATATGTTTTCCAGTGGATGATACTTTATCGTGCTAGTACTTATTTATAAGCACATATTAACATTAATGATAAGAGTTTTTCCCAGAGGTCCTGTTAATATACCAGAAGTAATTTAGAATGAAGACTAAATTAATGGGAAATTATTTTTATCTTACAGTTTTTTAATCAAAAGTACAGGGAAAGGAAAACTTCTGAAGTTAAAAATCTTCCAAGAATGTACAAAAAGACAGGCAACACTTGATGCATTTTTCTGCCCCACTACTATAGATATCTCTAAGATACAATACCAACAGAAAAGTGAGAGATGTTGGAAGACTTTGTATAGATTTAAGTGGTTTAGATGTCTGAATTAAGAAATCAGATTCTTGAGAATTCCTCATGTAGCCAATACAATTTCCCCTACAGAGTGATTAAGAGAAGAAATCTGATTTAGAAACTTTGAATCTTCCATTACAAGACCCTAACATAAGTCCCTGACAGTGGAGGGAGCCAATGGAAACTTGATGCCAACATGGACACCTAATCTGAATACATGTTTATTCTTTGATCTGAGTCCTAGACACAGTAGAAGAGACCATACACCTATTATTAATCCCAAGACCTGCTCGAAGTTCCAACTTTTCTATTCTTTATGAACATTTCTAGATCTCGAGTTCATGAAAACATCCATAAAACATTCTCGTAATTTGTTATTGCAGATCTTCAGTGAACATGTAAACAGTTTGAGGCCAACTACTTATTCATAATCAGTCAAGTACTGTTTCATGGCATAGTTGCCTCCTTTTTAACATTTAGAAAACTTAGATGGGAATAGACTTACCGACCACTCCGCATTATCTGTTTTTGAACATCTCACATTCATTGGTAGTTTAAGCACAAGCTCATTATAGGAGAGACCCTCTGATTTGGACCACTTAAACTTGTTCATTGCATCCATAAAAGATAGGTTTTTATATTGCTTAGGACTCTTGATAATAAAAGGCCAAGTCCTGAAGAAAAATCAATAAAAAGAATTTTAAAACAAACAAACACCACCAAGTCAGAACTGATAAGGGATTTTACTTTTGGGAATTTATTAAGAAAACATGCTATTAACATTCATGCATACATACATACATATATAAATATAAAACTCATTTGAAATCTCTGCTAGTGAAAACTGATACAATGTCACTAACTTCAACAGAACTTAGAAAGCTTGTCATCAATTTAGGAGTTGCTGCCAGATGCTTTTAGAAGTGAAGGATTTCCAATTAAGAACTACATTGCTATTCTCTCATCTACAAACTGAATACACAGACAATCGAAAGCAATTTTTCTACTGTAAGTTTCCCAAATGCATTAATAAATAAATAAATAAATAAATAAATAAATCTTGCCATCTGCAAGGCTTGACAGGCAGTGTTGTGAAAGCAGTTAGAAAGCTGTTTCCAGATGGCTCTGCCATAACTCAGATAATAGGTCAAACATCAGCCTAGCACAGGGTTGCTAGGTTGGCAATGCTGCCAAAAAATTGAATGAAAATAACCAGTGTTTTGGACGTTTTCTTTTGGCATGTCCCAGTGCTATGGCTGCAAGGGAACTTTTGGCAAGAGGTAGGTTAGAGATCTGCTGTGCTGCTGTAGGAGAGCTGACGTTTGGAAACCCTCTCCATGAACAAGTGGGCTTAGTCTCATTCCCCACCACCTCCCTGAGATGGAGGAGGGGAAGGAATGAGATCTCATATCTTTCATTTAGTAATAGAAAATTCAAACATAGTAATAACAAAAAATAAAATTTAATAATGAGCAAACAAAAAAAATAGCTTAAAAAAGCTTTTCTACTGTTTTTTTCATTCTTCTTGTTTGAATCAAGTGAAATGAAAGGAAAAAGCATGGTGAATGGGGCAAGTTTTCAAAAACAAATTCAGATACACCTTGTGCAAAAAATAAAGTGACAGAAACTTAATCTAACTAACCTAATGTTTTGTTTTTCTTTTTTGGATGAAGCGTGTATTATACATTTAAAACATTTTAGACAGGACTGTATATATCTTGCAGTACACTGTCTCCCATTTCTTTGGATAAAATTGCCTATGCCAATTTCAGCTTCATTCAATATCTAGGCATGGAGGATGTGATTTTAATCAGATGTCTATTTTACACAATTGTAGCCCAATCATTTTAACCTCAACTCCTAATTATTTATACCACTGTCCATGCCACCATACTGAGGGAAAAAAAGAGTTTTGAACTGAGCCACCATTGCCTTGATCCTGCATCCAGTTGCCTTTATGTCTAAGTCAAGAGACTTTAGAGAAGCCAGTGAAGCAATTCCAGTGTAAAACTGACACAGGAGAAACGAGCATCGGGTCACATACCCTTAGGCTAACAGAGCTTAATGAAAAAAGAATTGTGGATTAGGTCATAAATACTAGAGACATTAACAATCTCTTCTTCTAATTACTCCTCCATTTGCAGCAGACAGTCTGCATACATACTCTATTCAAAACATCTTTATTTCCCCAAGCCAAATGTGCATTTTTTTTCTTAAATACAGTTATCATGAATGAACCCTCAAGACAGCATACATTCGTTAGAATATTTTCATTATAACCTCAGAAAGACTCTTTTTGCTAGGATTAGCTTAGAAACTGTGCTCTCCCTGTACAAAGAGAGACTGAAAATAGCAGTGGCGTCAAAATGAAGTACACACTGGCTGCATTCTGACTTTCTTTAAAATATCCAGTCTTGGATATAAACTACAGGACAAAGACCAATAAGCCTGTACATTAAATTGCTTTGCGATAAGTTTTATATGTTTTATGCAGACATACTGCATAAGGAAAGCCACCTTATAAAATTTAAACAAAAGGCCATGCTAGTCATCTATCCATTTAATTTTAAAATCTTACTGTTAGCTTAGTTTATTGCAAGAAATTTTGCAAGTGCATTCCACCTTCACCACTAATAAAGCATTCCACTTCATATTATTTGTTTTTCTGTATTTCATTCATTTTGGAACTCATCTTTTAGTAGCTTTTTAGTAGCTTAGTGGTAGTAATGGTGATGGGAGGACAGTTGGAGTAGATGATCTTGTAGGCCCTTTCCAAACGATTCTATGATTTTTCAGACATCCTCAAACTATGTTTACAGTCACTTATACCACTGATCCTCTGTGGTGATGCTTTCATTTTGAGCATTAAAAGGAACATTTAAATCTAAAATAATGCACTACTCATTGATTTCTAGATCTGTGGTCTTCTTCCCATCTACAAAAACCTAAATTATTTTGTTGACTCAGAAAATCACCCTTGCTATAGAAAGTAACATCACTGTGCAGTTTAACCTAGTGATATCACAAGGCAGAAAGGTTAGATCCAACAACTCAGTGGGAATTGTGCTGGGTTTGCCTTGGACTACATTATGAAGGCTAGCAAGAGTTCTGCTGACTTGAATAAATTCTAATGCCAAATTTAACCTTCCCCTCTGCAAATTCGCAGGCCAGCAGCCAGATGCCAGCTGAACTGCATGGGTCTTCATAGGGCTTATTACAGATACTGAATTTCCACAGTGGACACTGAATTAGTCAGATCCTACAACAAAATGATCCCTTTCAATCTGAGCAGCTGGGCAATATTCAGCATTTTGTGGGTTATTTCTGTTAGAAAGAAAAAATGATGATGGAGCTAGGGGGGTTTTCTTTCTTACGCAATCCTGTTTACCTCTCAAAAATGTACAGTGATCTGTTTCCCTCAAAAGTGGGAATCAAAGTGTCAGAAGACAGTGTTTGCTCAACTTCTGCAATCAGTGGTTAACCAAAAGCCTGTTCTTCCTCTTGGCTAGATTTCTACTGCTTTATCTCCCTTTTTTTCTCAACTTACTTTGCATATCATCTTCTGAATTGTAATTCTTTCAAAACTCCAGTTGCCTTTATTTCCCCATTCATGATGCTTAACTACCATTTTATCTCTTACTGTGAATGACTTAATATTCTCTCATCCCCTCCATTTTCTTTCTTACTTAGAACTTCTTGCCATTTTATGTATTCTTGTCAGTGTCACTGAAACAGCGGTGAGCTCCACATGTGAGCATCGGTTCTACAAGGGCTGCTCTGAAATATCTCCTATTTTATTATGCTGGCCCATGACTTCCGAGGCAGATGTTGGCTCTATGGCAGTAGAAGTTGAACCCTCCAGCCAATGTTCCAATACATTTTGTTGCCATGTGACAGATGGCAGCAGAGGAGCAGTCTGACCAAATGGCATCTGACATGGAAGTGCGTATGAAGCAAAGGTGTATGAAGTATGAAGCACTGAATTTCTCCATCTGGAAATTGAATCTGACATTCACTGATTCTTGCTGAATATTTATGGATACCAAACAATGGATGTGAGTGGTACATTTCAGTGATAATACCGTCTGAGCTGCTGTGAATCAACTTCAGCAGAATTAATGACAGCAGATCTACATGGACTAATTCAATGCTAGTGCTCCTGAAGTCCTACTTTTTCAAAATTATCTGTATATCCTTTAGTCATATCAGTGTTTCACTGATATGTTTTGATAAACTAATACATTTGAAACATTAATATGATATTTATATGAAGTTTTATTTGTCTAGGTGGTTGGCAGTGAGGTACCTGCTGCAAGAAAAATAATTTTTTTAACAGAAGAAACTGTTTTTCAAATAGTAAAAAAACATAATAAAAAACAATTTGGCCAGAGAAACAAGTAGCTGCAAAGCACAGGTTATTCATCAAAATGAAGCGTCATGAGTGATCTTACAACAGGTTGCATGTATTCACAAACATTTCACTTGCCTGACTGGTCTGTAGATTTCCTTAACACCAATGAACTGGAGTTGCTCCATGATGTCGGGAATACTTGCGCACCGGGTGAGGTTGATTCGCGGGTAATAGAGCAGATACGACAGGCACATTTCATTCCTGGTGCTCAGACCACCCTGAAAACGGGATTTTTCTTTTAATCAAGGTAGCACTGGAACGCCACAGATAGAAACATTGGTTGTATTTACATGCTAATGAAATGTGTAGCAGGAGGCCCACATCAAAAGGTTTACTTTGCATGGTAGTTGATCAGGTAACAATAAACTATTATGTAATGAATTACAAAATACACTGCAAGCTCAAGCAACAACTCCTAAGCTGAAGAGATGTCGGAAAGAACAACGGTCAATAAAACGAGCCACTGTTATGTTCAAGTTTGATCTGA
Organism: Tetrao urogallus; assembly: GCF_951394365.1. Taxonomy (NCBI): domain Eukaryota; kingdom Metazoa; phylum Chordata; class Aves; order Galliformes; family Phasianidae; genus Tetrao; species Tetrao urogallus. The sequence continues at coordinate 56,092,688 of NC_136814.1, read as the reverse complement.
GAAGTTCAGGTTTACTTTTGGCTGTCCTGAACGTACTTATGTCTACCATGATTCAGAACAGGTGTAGGAAAAATCTAGTAGCATAATTAGTCTTCTTAATAAGAAATTGCATGAGCTCTGCCTAATAAAATGGAGGCTGGGATGGAATATGTTTCTGTATGGACTATATGGATGTAAGAACAAAGGAGCACTAACTATAAAAGAATTGGTAAGATTTTTAGCTCTTAGAAGAAACATGCTCTGAAATAGTCTTCCACCAAGAATCTAATTTAAAATTAATATGGGTAAGTATGGACAAGTTTATGACCATTATGTGCCCCTAAATCCTGTGGAAACACTTCCATAAATCTCACAGAACCACAAGTGATAAGAACATGGAATATAAAAAGCAAGAACCAAGGTGCAAGAACTAGTACAGTCACCACACAGGATAATAGGAGAAGCTGGACTTTACCCTGAAGTATGACAGAATTGGATAATTAAAATCCAACCACTTGCTTCTCACTAATAAACATTAGTAACAAATAGAAAGTAGCAGAGTTTATTCAGTGTGAGGATAAAAGTTTTGACAATCTCTTAGTTTGCCCCTTTTTGTCATATTCTGCTTTGCTGAATTTTTTAAAACTTCATGCCAGGCATCATCAGGGAAATTCTCTTTTCCTACCAGTATTCTAATCTGTGCTCTTTCAGGAATATTTATTTCACTGCCCTGCCACATGCTATTACACGTATCAGTTTGTAAGGTGTCATGCCAACTAAAATTACAGCATTCAGCTACCTTTCTCATCTCAAAAGTAAGCTAAGAGCTCAAACCACAGATTTACTAATGTGTTTACTTCCATATTAATCATATAATAATAATATAATAATGATAATCTTTACTAAAAGATTTACTTCTATATGAAGAGTGCTTTAACATGGAAGCACATCAGTGCGCTTCACTACTCACATTGTCTGAGTGTTTTTAATTGTTTCTATGCTGATATTTCACTCAACTAAGATACAGTTAGCACAGCAAAAACTAAAATGGCTTGATTCTTGCTATTTTGCTTTTCTTCATACATGTCCCGAATTTGCCCACAGCAAAGCCATGATTCAGCAAGAGCTATCCCTGTGCTCTCTGAGCATCATAACAAGGTCTTCCTTACTGAACAGGTCTCAACTTCTGGAGATCTGGATCCAGGCTCTTCTGAGTATGAGGGATCAGCCCAGCACCCCTGCAGGATGGATGCCTGCAGCTGTGCCCATCCCATACATGTTATGGGTCTGGCAACACTCCCTGGTTTCACTGTCAGCTGGCACAGTCCAGCTGCTGCATCAGCTGCGAATGCATGCAGGTAGAACACCCTCTCCTCCTGCCCTGCACAGAAGAGCAGCTGCCAGGGAGCCCCTTTGCAGCCCCTTGCCAGCATGCTCAAAGTAGCAGTTGGAGCAATTTGCTGCTGCGTGAGAAAGATAAAATAACGATGTGGCTATTCCCAGCCACCTTATCCCAGTCATGCCTCAGTCCTACCTGAGGTACAAAAGCAAGTGGTTTAATCTTCATCATGGCATAAGTGAAAATAAACTCATAATTACAACTTCAGTGAAAAACAGGTAGCAAGTTCATAAACATAATTCATTAGAATATGCAGAATTTACATGTTAATGCATGTTATGAGGAAAGTACTCATTTTTCAGTATCTGTTATGAACTGGCTTGCTTATTTTTATAAACTAGTCACATGCAAAATTATTATGCAAGAGATCAGACTTTAATCATGACAGTCCTTATGACATTAAAACCTAAGAAATGACGTGATTGTGTAATTAAGTACACACATAAATTAGCAAGTAATCTCACACTTTTTAACTGCATCTTATGAATAAGATTTTCTTACCCATGTCATGCGTATTCGGTCCATAGTGCTGTAGTGACATTCTGTGATTAAATTATCCCCCTGAAAGTAGATTATTTCAGAAATTCAAGTTTCTGAAGTTTATCAACGCTAACTTCAAGTAACTACAGATGATGGCAAAAACTTAATAAAAACAGATCAGAGCAGTGGATACAAGCTCTTAAAAGAGCAAAGAATTAGGCAATTATTCTATGCCAAAATTTGGCACTTAACATTCATATTAGCCCAGAGCCTCAAAGGATCTCCCATGGATTTAAACAGAACCTTCTTAAGAGGGCGATCTGTTTTTTCAAACAGCAATGGAAGTGCACACTTAAAAGCCCATTTTCAGGAAAACTATATAAGTAGACAGTGCATGCACATGATTCTTTCTCCAAAACTCTTCCAGTGCTACTTTGCATATCTTTTCCCAGGCTAATTTATTTTGCCAACTTCTACAGAATTACTTGAAAAATCAGGAAAATAAACTTTTCCACATCACAACAACAGCTATTTATCTGCCAAGTCTGCGAGCAGAGGAGTGGCAGGCAAAGACTTAGCTGCACTGACAGATATGTATGGCAAGGGCTGAAGACTTACCTTCTCAACTAAGTGCAATTAACTTTTTGCTGTCTCGACAAACAGTGTTTTTAAATAAAAAGGCAGTACCTTTGTTCCCTGAACCTAATCAAACACGTCTCAAAACCATTATGATGATCAACAGAAACAAAAATACTGAAGAATATAGAACATACTTCAAAAATCTGACATGTTGGGGCAACTTCATGTCACAAGGATGCCAGAGGCTTACTTGCTCTGGTTTCTTTCTGTTTGTTATCATCTTCCCTTATCACCCACTGTATCAGTCTTTCTGGAAGAAATCAGATTACCCCCCGAAGGCTGAAAATTTCTCCTTCCCTTTGGGCTTCACTCCTGCCAGGTCACTGCTAGCAGTAACTGTAGTTCTGGGCTACCAGAAGAAGGTACGTCAACCTTGTATTGGGCAAATGAAGTCTGAGTCTTCTCAGGGAGCTTGAACTGGCAAAGCATCACTGCTCCTCATGGCAAGAAGCCAACTGGCATCAGTAAGGACTCTGGCTCCCCTGGTTGAAGCTGGATAGTATCGTAAAAGTTTTCCACTTGCAAGACTAGATCTTTTGGTTCTAAATTCAGAAGGTGGTACTAGTATACAAAGAAAAACAAATCATCCAGACTCCACAGCTTAAAGAAGAGATATCAGGAGAGAATAACAAGAACTTCTATGATTTTTTTACTTATTATTAGCATTATTAGTTAATCAATTAGTCTTGGTTAGAATTACACCATATAATTACATTATATGAAGAAAACACTGGTATTTTTTGCACAAGATGAAAACAATTCAAAGGCATGGAAAAGGCTCACTTCAGAGAAAGAATTCCAGCTTCTATTTTAGCTGTCTGTTAAGTTGATGATACTATCAAATACCTCATCTAATCTTTTTGCTGTCTACTCCCTTTTGTTCTTGAATTTTAAGAGGCCTTTCTCTATAGTCTGCATGGATTTTCCTGAAAGTATTATGGTCTTTGTAAACCTGTCATCTTCTGCCAGCCCTCTTCCTAAACTCTTCAACATTTCTTTCCTGGAGGAGGTAACATCAGTTTGTCTTTGAAGTCCTCGCGGAGTACAAGCAGTTGGACTTCAAAGAATAGATGCTGCACCTGAGCATCAAGACATTAAATTCTAAAGTTAACATTTTAGCTTATTATTGCCTTTCAGGGACAAATGTCAGAGTATCCCATAGTGTAGGAAAAGAGGCTGAAAAAAACCCTGGAAGATCAAACCATGAGGATCCTGACTACTCTTGAACTTCAGTCATTCCAACAGCCTTTACAGCTCCAGTTATAAATAAAATGCAGTTGTCTGACACTTTGCATCCAACCAATTTCATGAAGTAACGGGCTTGTTCATGTGCACCAGAACAAACACATCTCCACCTGCTCTGCTAGTTGGAAGTGGAGTATCCAGCCCTTTTTAGTGATAAGCTTTCTATCCTCAGGCCACAGCTTCAAAAATAGGTGCCTGCTCGAACTAAAAGGAGATGAATGAATAATTTTTAAGCTAGTGATTCACTCAAAAAATAAAGATTGCTTTCATGAAATACCTGGGGATAGCTACTGGTTTAATTTGAAGCTTTGTAATATAAATATATTTTTGCCTTTTAAAAAAGTATATTACATTATCACAAAAACAGCAGATAGAATTGAATGATTTCCTCTTCCCCAGAATTTTGTTTACTCAGTGAAATCTCGTGTGGAACACAAGCTTAGAATTTTATTCCTAACAATAAATTAAGTATGAAAAAAGGAAAAACTTGGCTGATTCGTAAACATGCTTGCAAGGGTGAATACTTGCTATGCACAAATATTTGTGATGCACTACCTAGTTCCAAGGGCTCATTAAAGCCCCATGGTGATGTTTCCATCCTTCATCTGGTTGGATGCACAACAAAGACGCAACCAGGCACGCCTGTGATTTTATTTTCTGCTTTGTTCAAGCATTTGTAATAGCAAAGCTCAAATCGAGCAATTGTGGACATAAAACACATCCAGTGAATGAACCGATATCGGGTCCACGTCAGTTCTGTAATGAATCAGGTGGATACTCATGAGACACAACAGCTTTAATGCATTCATCTATTTGCAGTAGCTGGAAAAAGGACCAAAACATCAAAGGAATTATGTAGCAAAATTAATCCTAAGTGTGAGTAATGTTAGGCAAGTGATCTCTTAGGCAATTTCAGGAAAAGAATTAAGAGTGCCATACCGGCATGATGGTTCTCTCTTCTTCCAGATACTGAAACTCTTGGAAGTTGAAGTCAAACTCATCATCATAAGCAAGCAGCTTCTGCTCCTCACCATTGCGGAAGTGACGCATCCTGATGGCTCTGCCAGCAAGGTGAGCATGAAGGAGGACTGCAAATACATGAATCCCACTAGGCCTCTCAGCACCTAGAGCCTGCCATGAGGAAATCAAGACCATCAGTACGCCTAGAGGTAAGGTAGTGTAATGCGGAGTGAAGATATATTCATTTGTGCACTTCATGTTTTACAGCAAAACACAGCCTGGAGCAAAATTAAATCAGAATGGAAATAATGGTTTAATATGCAAAAACGTTGACTTTGTCCTCGGGATTTTTTTTATTTTTTTATTTTTTTTTAACAAAAACATGTTTTCACTCCTAATGCACGCAGCTTTTATGAAAATCAATAGAACTGCCTATAATTCTCAGTATATTAAGACTTTTAAGTGTATTATATCAAAACCTACACATTATTTTACTGTTCTTGGCAAATACTACTGAATATGGATGTCTATTATCATATACATATATGCAGCTGTGAATGAACACTGTGCCAAGAGAAGCCCCTTATATTAAGAGGCTACAATTACTATATACTTTACTTCCCATCTTCAAGCCAATGGGTAGAGAAATATTGTAGGTTTACATCTGAAACTTTTTTTTGCTGGTTGGTCTAAGTGTACTTTTCAGACTTTCACTTTGCTATTAGGAGCCTTTTGCACACACATGTATCTTAATTTCTCTCAACAGTCCTCCTAGGTTAGTGATTTCAGGCTACCAACAGCTTTGCCATGGAAAGCAATGCATGTTTATATACTGAACACAGAATTAAATTATCACAAGCACATCATCCAATATTAGTCAGATCAGTAAAGCAATAGAGCATCCCAAACGCCTAGATTAAAGACTCAAAATTCTGGAGGGCAGCAGATGCGTTGACCCAGTTCTTTAACCAGCAACTATCAATCTTTCCAAGGAGATAAAGAGCCTGTCCCAAACTAATTCAAAGCATGAAAGCCACGGGTTTCAGACAGGACACATACCTCTTCTAGACATTCCAACGTGCAGTGACCCTCTGACACAAATTCAGGCATGCCCGGTGGGATATTGTGGAAGAGGCTGACCCAAAGACCAGCTTCAATAACACCAGCATCGTATTTCCTTAAAACTGGAGTATAAAATAGCCTCAGACCAGAGTTATCTATCAAGCCTGAAACAAAATAACACGGTCAGCCATGGCAGTAAATCACTATTAAAAAATATAAATCCAATCATTTCACATTTTTCAAGGCTTGTCCTACATTGTTTTTTTTTACAATAAAATTGAAGAATCAACCTCAATAACCTGAAAATGAATCAAACCATATGTGGGAAGCAGTAAACAGGGGTAGCCCACAAGGGGGTTGTTAAAGATGGTATGTTGATATCTGCGGTGTTCAGACAGGATTGAAAAATGTGTGTTGCTTGGAGCACATTGATCCTTCTTTTAACTTACTCAGCATGGATATCAGAGAAAACAATGTAGATTACAGGCACAAGAAACAATACAAGGAAATGATAAAACCTCAGAAGTTGCCAAGTTTAGTTTTAAAAAGAAATATTTAAAACAAAGCTTAAAGGTGTTGTATTTTTTTTCCTTGAAATATTTGACTTGTGTTACCTTCTCCCTGTGAATTTATCTATTCCTTCACCTTAAGCCCCAGCAATAATAATATTTTTTCCTTTGTTCTGGATTGCCTGTCACATCACAGCATACCTCTGATGACCAAACATATCCTTTTTCAATCTTCCCAATTAAGAGATCATCAACTAAAGATATGAGAAAAAGCTTCTTAAATCACAAATTTAAATATAATACTACCAGGCTGAATAAAGAAGGCAAGGGAACTGCATTGGAATTTAATCCTCCCCTCAAGGATTTCTCTTGATTACAAGAGTAGTTTAAAGAGCAAAGGCCTGCTGTTAGAAGGTTGAGCTTTAAGAGTGAGAATAGCATGAATCTACTTCATTCATCTAGAAATTTGGCCGTACTCATTTGTTTATGTATCTACTCAGAATTTATGTTGTCTCCATCCACTAAGGTATTATAATTATTTATCTTGCCTTAGCTATTTTTATGAGGCAAGATATAAGCAGAAACAAAGACAGCTTTGTGTTGCACGAGCCCTAAATTCTGTGTTATCTCATCTGTTACCTTCCTGTTTGTTGTGCTTTTTCAAATTTCAGCTTTGAAATCAAAAATGCAAAAACGTTGCCAAGTATCTCAGAGAAGGTAAGAGGCTTCTTCCTCTATCAGTCTTCTAAAAAAACTAACAGACATAGTAGTGGTTGAAACCAAATTTTACATCAGTACAAATTCAGCATGCTATTTTAAGATAGACAAATGAGAGAGGGATACAGGAGGTGCTAAGTCACCCAGCCACTGTAACACCTGAGACAGCATAGTTCATAAAATTTAAGGAACAAATGCTATGAGCTATGCACAAGCACGTACGAGTGGTAGAGAACTATGAGACCATCTGTAATATACAAGTCATTATATTTCAGTTAATATACGCTGTCTCACATCTTGATGTTAATTCATTTTGGCATCTGTATTCATTTTCTTTCTGAAGCTATCTGTAATCTCATCAATTTGAATTTTTCCTTCACGGTGCTCCCCCCTTAAGTCTCCTGATAACATCTAAACACCAGAAATTTTTATATCTAAGAGTTCTTGATAAAATGTCTCAAAAAAAGTCATCTTTCAAATTAAAAGTGGGTGTTCCTGAAAAAGAAGCATTCAGAATCCGCCAAGCTAGAACCAGTTCATACATTTTTGAGCTTGACCAGGAGCCAGCACTGATTATGAATCTGAGTCACTTAGACAAACACTGCTCCACTTGCGTAGGTGAGGCTGCTAGTTTAACCACAAGACCCAAACTGGGAAAACACGGACCCTGAAATGGGAAAACAATGGTGAAGGTGACCTGGTGGCAGGATGGGTGAGAGGACTCAGGAATCGCACCCAGACTCAAGCAGCGAGAGCACTTGGATTCTTCCCCTCCCTCTCCTGTAACAATCTTATACTGCGTGCTTTGCCAGGGAGAAGAGAAACCACCTAGATTGCACACACCTTGCTTTGCCGATGATCTCTGAATTTTCCCAGGTCTTAGTGAGTCTCTGTGATCACTCACACTGTCTCAATATGGCAAAGCTGCACCCATTGCTTACAAAGGAAACAAAACTCCTACATGTCACTTTATACATGTCACTTAAGCTAAGACAAAATCATACAGCACAATTGATTAAAATAAAAAAGTCCAGTTTGAAAAGAGGTTTTCTGCACACGATGTGCTGAGCTTTCAGGTAATATTTGATGGGAAATCATGTTCTACCAAGGATGTAATCATAGAATCATTTGAGTTGGAAGGAATCATTAAAGAATATCCAGTCCAACTCTCCTGCAATGAACAGGGACGCCTACATCCAGATCAGGTTGCTCAGAGCCCCTTCCAGCCTGATTCTGAGTGTCTCCAGGGACAGGGACGCAAAATAAGCTTACTGTATCACATAAGACCATGCATGTTGAAGGATGAAAGTCTGTCATTAAATAAAACAATTTAAAGAAAGTTCTTCTCAGACATCATGAAGAGAAGGAATAGCAGTAAGATGGAATGCCCCAGCCAACACAGAAGTTTTTATTTAAATGCATGCGGCTGTAAAGGACTTGTACACAGTGCAATGGATTTTACCCAGTTCACTTATTCCAGTAATCAGAATATCCTTAGGCATAGAAGCTCAACAAAGTTTTGTATAAAAACAGAAAACATTACTGAACTTTTCAAAAGTCGGCTTTGAAGTATTCTAGATTTACTGAGCATCTCAGTTTCACGAATTAAAACAAAACTTCCTTTTGTTTTTTCTAGATATAAATTAATTTTAGGGTGAAGAGTAAAAAATAGCATTATAAAAGTGTACCTTATAATTTAAGACAAACTGTTTTTACATAATGAATGACCAACAATCTGAATTTTTATTTTACTTTCTGAAATTGCCCACAGGCAGATGTATTAAAAAATACTTCAAAGCTTATAAAAAGCTTGTTCTCTGCGATGCTATCTTGCAGTCTGGTTGATGTGCTGCTATCTCTCAGTCTGACTGGATTTCTGAGCAAAAGCTAAGAATACAGAGATAACACAAAGAATGTCTTGATCAAAGGTGTATTCACCTGGTCCACAATTCTTTGTATCTCTGAATCCCCACTTTCTTCAGGCTATGTTTCTTAGTGCAGTGAGGAAAACACTGAGAGTCAGAAAACATCAAGAAGGGGAAAATGAGCCTCAGCTTTGCATCTGTTCTATTTGCAGTGTGATGCAATGAGTACATTTTCCAGTATTGCTTATTTTACAGAACATGAGGGTACAAACCTTCGGTGTACGTTGGATTGTCGTAATGCACTTCCATAAGAACAAACTGAGGGTCAGCTGCTGTGCCAATGGATAATCCAACATGGGGAGGGTAGGTGAAGCCCTGGAATCAACACATGCACACTGAGAAAATGAACTTTTCCCATGTTTAAGAGTTCATTTTTTATATATGAATACAATTACTGCTTTGCAATGATACAATCATGCAAATGATACAATTTATAAATGTCATTTATTTTAAAACGTTCTGAATGTGACATTGTAGCATAATATATTTATTAATACTGCATGCACTAGGTAACTAGGCCAGTGTAAATTAATAGCTTTTATGCTTGCTAGAGGATAAAGCCCTGAACAACCTGGTTTGACCTCATGACTGACCCTGCTTCGAGTAGTAGGCTGGACTAGAGGCTTCCCAAAGTCCCTTTCAACCTGCATTATCTTATGATCTTGTGATTATTTATTCTTTCCTTATTGCTTGAGTCGAAAATGGAAATGCCATTTGAAATGTATAAACAGTGCATCATTATGCATTTAGTCCGACAATAAAATCCTTATGAAAAAGTGAGTCTATGTTTTAAATGCTTCTAGTTTACAAAAGCAGTAATTTGCAGGGAATACAGTGGTCATTCATAATTAGATTATTTTTCCTGTACAAATCAATGCATTTTAAGCAAAATGATTTCAACAATAAAAACTGTCTTTGTGGCACATTTACATTAGTGAGCCATATGGTGAGAAAGAAATAGAGCTGTACAGCACAACAGGTTGTGCTGGACTCACTGTCCCCAGTCTACTTTCCTTGGACAATCTCTACAGTCAGCCTTATGCACTGAATTCCGTTTTTCGTTGAGAAGTGCTGGGTTCACCCCCAAACATTAAATTTAACTTCATCCTCCCAAAAAGAATGACGTTACAAACAAAGGAGCTTAGTTAAAGGGGGGATAACTGAGAGATTTGTTTCAGAAGTTCATGCCTGATTCAAAGCAAAACACTAGTATCTTATAGGTGAACTCATTTACCATACTCACATTATGAGGAATGAATCTGCCCCATTTTATGTTATACAGACAGTATTTTAATATGCAATTTGAGATCCTAACTTTCTGACTCTCGATGGACATCCATGAATTAATCTTAGTATATAGTTATAAATATTATGACCTTCATGCTACATAAGCATAAACTGAAGCACTGAGTACTCCAGTAAACTCGAGTGTAACCCAGATCTTCCAGGTTGCTCTCTGTGGATCTTCAACAAGAGGAGCATCCTTGCAAAAGCTTCCATAACAGTAGTCAAATGATAAGTTATTTATATGAATTTTTTATTTCACTTAGATTAAGAAAGTTGAAAGTAGTAGGTCAGAGCATAGCTGATGGCAAAAATGAACAAAGTGTACATCGGAGATAATGCTCATAGTGGATTAAGCTTCTTTCAGTTTGTACGTGTAGCAGCTCCAGCTTTCTCACACAGCAGCACTCAGAAACAGTTTCTGGACTGCAGGCTGGCAAGCAAAGACTCCAGAAACTGTCATCTCCTCAGTCCCTCCCTTTGCCCATATCAAGACTGAGCTTGCAAACAGTGAAGCAAGGAGGTTAAAAAAGGTTGGGATGCTTCATATGGCAGTAGTGCTGTCTTATGTCAGCTGAAAGCATTAACAGCAGTTTAAATTAGCATGTGAAATACGCTGAAATCAGCGTCTGGGTTAACATGGCATCTACTATGTTTTCAGTAGATACATTCCATTGCCACAAATAAAGCACTCCTTGTGCTGGCTCTGCAGCAATACACAATCACTTGAACACTGAAATGATGACTTTTAGGTTTGGGAAGGAAATTTCCGAATATTATGCCCCAGTTGGGCAGTACTACAATCAAGATGCTGTTGGGGTGCAAAATGAAATAGATCTGTGTCTAGCAAAGCCTTTGATGCAGTCACATACAGTGCTTTTAACTCTGCCATTCTCCACAGATAACAGGTATCTATTTTCATTGATGAAAGCAATGCATGCCTTTATTGTATAGGACAAGATTCTATGGTGACAGACTTCCATGCTCCCAGCCATCCTTCTTTACTTAAAATATAGATTTGGTCTATACTTTTTTCATCACTTTAAACTTGTCACTCAAAAAGTTCATTGTATCTAGCACTTAGAAAGACAACAAGAAGTGGAGGACTTGGTGGTGAAGCATTTAGAGGTTGACTGTACAACCTTAAAAAAAGACACATAAAGAAATCACTAACGTACTAGAAGGAAGCTTCATTATGATATACATCCTCCTAATCCCCACTTCATGCAGCACACTAGCTAGCTATTTGTCCTACCTCTCCTCCAATGGCCCACGCAAAAATGACCGTCTCACAAGTGAAAAAAGAGTCTGGCATGTTGGGGTGGTAACACTCATGCCCGTAATCCAGTACGCTGTCATTCAAGTTGCTGCTGCACTGATAGAGCAAGATATGGTGCACCAGGTTCTCATGGCCCTTCTGAATCAATGGCTCAACCTGTCAAAGGTAGAACAGAGAAGAAAAGGAGAGAAAATATATCTCAGATATGATTGTTTCAATTAAGGTGTACGGATAGAACTACAAAGTACATTGTGCACTTATACTGAAAGAGAAGCCTCAAAGTTAGATTGTTGCTACATTGAGATGCTACTTCAGCACTCTCCAACGGCAAGCATTAAAAACATCTTCATTTAAGTGCATCAACAAGGAATAGAAAGGAAAACCTGTGTCCTGACTAAAGCTATGTTGCCATCTGTCCTTTCTCTCTTCTCCCACTCCAGCCTTGTACTGTCACTTGTCTTTCTCCCTGTCCAGCCCCGTTTAGCCACATTCCAGCATGTCTGGGATATAAGCCAGCTGAATGTCTGCTCAGCTAAACCAGGCTGGTAACAGAACTGTGCAGAGCTTTTCAGCCCCATCTCTGCCTCTTTTGCACTACTTTGAACTAAAGTTGCCTATTAATTCTGCACATGTAGGGTGAGCCTGGAGGTATAACCCCACATTCCTCAGCTCAAGATGGACTTTCAAATTTTTCAGACATCTATGAAAATTTAGAATTTATAATCTGCTCAGTTGTAAAGACTTTATTAAGATATTCCTCAGAGGCTGGATGCTCCAGTCTGCTTGTGGCAGTGAGGAGCTGGAGGGTTCTCGGGTGTGCAGGGGTGCCCCTAGTATAATTTGGCCACTGAACTTTAGGGTAGTCCAAAATTTCATTCTGATATAAAACAGTGCTTGCTCTCTCTTTGGATGGATGATGTTAAATCATCTCTGTCAGTGATGACACCCCTGAGGCAACCATGAATACTTCTGAAAAAAGTTACTTTGCTTTTCAGAAAGATAATATTCCACAAAACATCAGCATATAGAAAACTATATTAAAATGAAAGGAGTTTTTTCCCTTGTTTCACTTTCAAAGACTGCATCCCAATCTGTCATATCTACTTTCAAATTGAGTAAGCTGAACATTTTCTGTAAATATGTTCACAAGAAATCTAAAGCTTAGCAATGCAACATCGAAGATGCAGGTACCTGTGCAGTATTGCATTTTAATACTGTTAGGAAATCAAAGGCATTTTAAGCAGAGGGAAAAAAAAATACAAACAAAACATATATAAATCCTAAAATTGAACCTATTTATTTTGAACACAAATCCCAGGTACAAGAGCAGGGTAAGAGTTTCTTACCTTATTAAAACATTTTCAGCACAATATTGTCACAGAAATGTATCTCTGTATATTCTTCAAACCACTAAAGCAATTACGGAAGAGGAAGGACAGGCAGAAGTGCATATCGAGACCACTTTTGTTGATATAAATCCACAAAGTACCACTGAAGTCATGCACTTGGGGAGTCTAACTGCTGCTGAGTTATGTGTATGTCTTCCAAGAAGTGCACAACCCAAACCACCCACCTCACTGTGCTCAGAAGTCAATGGAAGGGTGCCAACTTGCACTGACACACCAAAGCTTTGTTCTAACGGCAAAACCAAAATGTTTCACAAGAAATCTTCTGTACTGTTTTCAGTAATCCCTATTTTAGTTAGCAATACCATTCTCATGAATTACTTTTCCATGAGAGTAGAAGTATTTTTGAAAAGGTGTTAAGAGTCAGTTTTCCCATCAGATATAAGGTATAAGAATTAATACTCAACTATGTGAGGCTGATTGACAGAGATTCAGGTGTCCATTTCAGACTGATGTTGTTTCTTTCCTCTGCTTTTTCATGTACATGTGCATTCATCCAAATACTGAAGAATCATATCATGGCACCTTATACATTAAACAGCAGCATATATCACGGAAATGCAGAATTTCCACATAACGTATGGATTAGTCAGGGAGTTGATTATGGAAATGCTATCCCTGTATCTACCAAGAAAAAAATAACAGTTTTGTCCAAACGCTTGATAGCTCTGCATGCTGCTGCAAGATCTCAACACCTGCTGTGCTTACAATTGCTGCTTCAAAACCAACTTCCTCTCAGAACAATGGGATATCATCAAAATTAGAAACTCACATCCTGTCAGTGATTTCTTAATGTCAGATACCTAAATAAAAACAGCACATCAGAAGACAGTTTTGTTCAGCTCTTTAGTAAAGAAAAAACAAAAAACAAACAGTCCCTGAGCATCTTTCCAGTGTATCTTCTAGGACATCTCATATTCTTCAGATGCACCAAGAAATAACAAAAAGGAGCAGTGAAGTTAGACCTTTCATGCATTTTTATTATAACTTGGTTAGAGAAGTACCAGCTTCTCTCTTTCCTTTTCAACAAATAGAAAAAAAAAAATAGAAACTACTAGGAGAAGGTCAAAAATCTTATTAAAAATGTAGGAAAATTGCATTAGTAGAAACTGCTCACTTAGGTCACCTTCCTGAAGTTCACAAGCATTGTTTCTGTCTGAAATGAGATCTGGAAGACGAGCAAACCCTGCTGTTGTGCTAAATTTCCTTTCTCTGACCCAGTGAGTAGATAGCTATAGTTAATTAGTGGAATATCTTCAGCAGAAAATAATATTTAAAACATTTGTCTTACCCCCTATTCTAGTGACTGGAGCAGGGATTTAAACATGCCACTTCTACACCCCAGGTGAGTGCTGCCCTACTTACTCAGCTATTTGTCATTGTAGCTTATAGTGTGAGAAGGTTCTTTAAATTGCCACCCTCTTTCTGTCTTTCCACAAGATCATCTGTACAGCTTAGATTGCTCCAAGCAGAAAAGAAATTCCCAAATCTCACTTTTTTTTTCAATAAACAGAATTCTTGTATTCTGGCCTGCCTTACAAATAATGATGAAAAACGACAGAGCTCCTCAAACGTGAAGCCAAATCTAATAAACTGCTAAAGCATTTAAAGGTACACATAAGTAGTCCCAGATTTAAAATCACCTGCTAGAGAATGTATCTACAATTAAATATCTCGATCAGGGTAGCCTTGTTTCCAGAGTACTTGCAGCCCCAGTGAGTGATAACACAATTAATTGGACTCATCTCTACAAGGTTATTACTAATACAAACGGCTCTGTATCAGTCTCCAACAGGCATTCATTTACAAAATGTGTACTGTTTTATGCACACATTCAAAGTTTCCATCTATTTGAATTTTTAAAGCATAAAGTATTTTGGGTTTTGGTAGTATTTTATCCTCAAACCATGGAAATGAAAACTAAGCTAAGGATTACTTTTGCAGTTCTCCAGACACAGCGATGATGACCCCATGCTGTAAGTCACTATAACTGTCTTGTATTCTTGTCTTGGGAAACCATGCTACTTTCATAATATTCATGAAAAGACAGTAACTTACTATGGCAAATTAGGGCAGAGAGAGAAATACAGAAAAAATGTGATAAAAGTTGGCATATTATATAGTAGTCAATAAACTCTACAGATCTAAGGAATTCATTTTTATTGATATCTTGTTTATACATAGGCTTTGTTTACTTTGTACTTGTAGTGTAAGGTGACACTCAAGTGACACTTTCATCCATCAATACCTGAGCAAATCAGAATGTTGTAGTGAAAATGGAAGTCAGCCCTTCATTTTCACCTCCTGTTAGCCAAGGCAGTGAGGAAAAATATCTGAACTTAAAGAGAATATGCATATAACCATCTAAAACACTAGTTTTTCCATTTTACTCTATTCTTTGATGTTGATCTGTTGTGCTTTAATTGTAGCTGCAATGCAAGGAAGAACCAGCTGTCAGGGTTCATCTCTTTGCCATGCCATGAATAAGCCTGCAGAGATAGTGCACTACTGCCAAGGCACCTCAGTGACTTCTCCACCTGCAGGCAAAGTGCATTTTCTGCTTGACATTTCATAACTGCCAGGGGCTCTGTGAACAAAAGCCCTGTGCCCACCAATTGCTGAAAGCATTTGGAACTGTGAAAAATAAGTGGATACCCAAAAATCACCCTCCCCTGCTTTTCATGAAACCTGCAAAAAGAAGCTGCTCTTTTATTATTCATGACAATTTACTTTTTAGATCTTTTCTACCATTTCTGAAAGCTTGAATGAAACATCTTTCTAATTGAGTACACTGACATACATGAACAAACCCGACTCCCTCTGACAGAGGTAAAAAACAATAGATGTGCTCTACTCACCCACCACATCAAATCAGGGTCCCAAAGAAGGAGATATCAGGCAAAATAGAAGCAATGTTTTTTACAACCAAGAAATTATGTGTTATGGTTATGGAGTTTGAGTAGCATGACCGATATGGCAGGTGGAGAGGTTTTAAGGACCTCCTTGTGTAATTACTGTATCCCTCGGCACTTCTCTTTTGAGTCAGTATTTTTACTGACTTTCAAAATACAAAATAACAAATTTTCAATTCATTATCAAGTTAAATTAGTTAAGACTTATGTTTCCCACCATTCACTTACCAGAAACCGTATTCTAGTCAACATGTCTACAACACATGAACAAAGAATGCCTGCATTACTCAACTTCAACTTTTAATTCCTCTCTTCTCTGTTATCTATTAACCTTTTACCTAGTATACAAATTGAACATAGAACACGTCTTTGTTTCTTAAAAAAAAAAAAAAAAAAAAAAAAAAAAGCAAAAATTCTAACAGAGGCTTGCATCTCAAGCTGCTGATAAGCAGGGTCAAGATTCTAATGTAAGACACATTGAAGAGGATGAAAAAGCAAACAGCATTTCTAAGAGCATAATCTAAGTTAGATTTCCTGCAAGAAAAAAAATATCTCCAGAAAGCTGGAAGTCTTTTTTGCTTATTCTCTTCTTTTTCCCTTTTTTTATTTGCTTTGCTTTCTTTGATGTTACAGCTGTGGTTTGTTCTTCGTGCCTGTTTGCGTGAATGATGAAAGTCAGTAAACTATCTCCAAAATCTCTCCATAGTGTCCACTTTACAAAATACAGTTCAGTGAACTTAAGAAAACAAAATGCTGAATTTATTTTTGTATATGAAAAATGGCAACAGGTTTTTGGCCTTGTTCCAATGACAATTCTACACAGAAATGTCATTTTAAAAAGTAATTTTATTTTCTCAGGCTCAAAAGCAAGCTCCAACTTATTTTTACATTTCAAAGTGTTCCATTAAATTCTGCTTCCATTAATCTATTACATAATCATATCGTGACTTCTAATCTCCTTTAGCCATATGTACACTAATAAATACCAACCACAGACAATTCTTATCTTTGAATCTACCTGTGATGCCATGTTCATATATTCATAGAGCTAAACTCTCTAAAAATTGATGATAAAGTTGCCTCAACCATACCTGGGCATCAGCTGTTCAGCAGTGGTCAAAACCATGCCAGGAAATGTGCAACAAATTAGAAGGTATGTAATCCTCAACTAAGCCTGAGATACTGAAAATGAGAGAGAACAGGCTTGTGAAAAGAGCAGATGCATTCAGCCCAGAGTCTTCAACAAAATGACTTCGGCAACACAACTATCAAGCTACTAAGATTTCCTGTTCCCTCTGGAGAACATCATAAAGTACCAAGCATCCTACCATCACCTCTACTAACTGAAAGACACTATGGCATGGCATATCGCCACTGTAAATGTCTGCCTTAGCCTTATATAACACTGTGCGAATGTAGCCTCTGGCAACACAGAGGAAAAACATTTTTCTATCATCTGAAAACTGAGAATAAAAATTTGACACAAGATTTTGTCCTGGCACTGTTATATCCAAGATTGTTTCTAGTCTGTGGTTGGTTATTTTATTGAGATTGCCACGTCCTTGATTAAACTCAGACCAAAAAGTGACGGTTTTGAAACTGAGGGCTGGCTGAGTTTGCGGTAGAGAAATTTTGAAACGGAGGCCAAGGTTTTTCCTCTCTGCTTTCTGTACTCAACTTTGGGAAGAACTACCACCTTTCTGCTGATTACTCTGGAATTTGTACTTCTTACACAATGTATACAACGTGCCTATATTTAAGTAATTGTCCTATTTAGAAAAGTTCAAAATGTCATCAAGATTTTTCCAAATTTTTTTCCCCAAAAATGCAGTCTTGGAAAAAACAAATATTTATCTAAGACATCTCACTGAAGGTTTATGATTTTTCTTCAGAAAAGCAAACATGTAGAAATACTTGGCTCAATAACGTTGTCTTTTTCGGCAAAAAACTCTGTGTATTCCAGGAAAAAAAAAAAAAATCTCAATAATAATATGGTTTGATTTTCATATACATTTTCTAGTGTTTTCAAACACTAGTTGCCTTCTGCTTAGCATTCGTTCTTCCACACATCCTAAAGGTGAGCTTGAGCAAAAGCCCAAGAGCTGGAAATGTGCCCTAGAGCTAGGAGAGAAATCTAAGTCCATGACTCCAGGGCAGACCAAGATTTTAACCCCAACAGCTATCTCATGTCAGGAGGAAAGCCTGTCTAGGCCAGCATCATATCTGCAACATTAATCTGCTGCAGACTTTCAGCTGCAAGTACAGGAATCCTGAGGTCAGACAGGGACCACCCTCCCAGCCCCCAACCCCATCTGTCAGAAAGCATTAATTTAATGTCACAGAGGAGCTAGGGCTGAAAGAGATACCTCAAATGGTCAACAGGCTGCAGTCAAGCATGGGCTAGCTGCCTAACCTTTACTGAGATCAGCCCTATCATCTGCAGCCAAGGGTCTCTTCGTTTTTCTCACAGTACAGTTCAGATCTTAAATTCAGTCATTACTAACAAAATGCTTTAAATTCATCTTGATCGGAATTTAAACGCTGTTCACGTAAAAAGTTGTATATCTTGGTGAATGAC
The DNA here is from genome assembly GCF_951394365.1 of Tetrao urogallus. Classification (NCBI taxonomy): domain Eukaryota; kingdom Metazoa; phylum Chordata; class Aves; order Galliformes; family Phasianidae; genus Tetrao; species Tetrao urogallus. Next base: position 56,074,314 of record NC_136814.1, on the reverse strand, counting down.
TTGCAGTAGCCTTAGCAAAGCCACAGTTCCTGTTTCACTGGTAATTCTCTATGTACGAGCGTTATTGCTTATCTTGAACCATTTTCCAAATATAAAAATATTTATTCAAATTATTTTCACAGCTTTAAGCTGGAGAAAATATTACTAGTGATGCTACTGATATATATGGCTTCTTATATTTTAAGACAAAAGAGATACAAAGAGAAAAAAGCACAGGCAGCAGCAACCATCCCCACCCCCACCTTAATAATGTGATTAGGTAAGGTTTCTTTGGAGGATGGAAATTTTCCAGACCAAAAATAGAGGTTCCATACAAGTTAAGGCATTTAAATTTGCATGATTTGTCCTTAATATATCTGTTCTGTTTTTTTTTTCCCCCAGAGCAAGATTAAAATACAGGATATAATCCAAAATTGAAATAACAGTGCTGACTTGTTTATTTACTTTATTTAAGTTATATTGTTGGCATTTTGTTTTAACTGGTTTAAAACACATAAAAATTCTAGCATCAGTGTGGAGAAACAAGTCCTTACCACATGAATGGAAAATCTTATTCAGAACACAGATATTTCCTGTTCTTGGTGTGAAGAAGAAAGGATTTGTTTACTCAGTGTCTGTGTTGTTCAGTGAAGGCTCTTATTTAAGTTTTATTAGTATACCACATTAAGAACTAATTACCATACTGCAGTTTTAAGCTGCAGAATGTTTATAGAAAGAGAATAAGGCCTTCATGATAAAAGTTACTGTTCCTGTTAGTTGGAGAGGAGGCTGTACCTTTGAATTCACACAATTCCTGCCATTCTCACATATTACCATGATTAAAGAAATGCTAATGATTGCACTGTACAGCTGGAATTTCTATAGGTTAGTATGCAGAACAACTTAAATATTCTAATTAGGAGAAAGGAATCCAACAACACAATAACCATGAAAAACAAAGCAATTTAAAATGAGAATTAGAGATGGATTTAAGGCTCCTTGTTCTCTCTGCCATTAAGTTTATTCCTAAATTCTTATTCCTAATTAATTGCCTGGAATTTTGCCACTCACAAAGAATTCAGATCTGAAAGACACACAGTAATTTCAACTAAATCCAAAAGAAATATGCCTCAAAAGGAATATTCATTAAAAAACTGTTTCCGCCTGAGGAATGTCTGAAGATTTAAGATAACACATTCAGCAACAATTAAAAATTATAACCCCGAGGAGCAATCTGATAAAAAGCTTGGGTCAAGAAAAAACATGTTTCATTCAGTTACGCTTTCCGGCAATGCATTCATTGCACACCTAAGCAGCAGGAACATGGGCAGAGTGGTTGTGGTATTCAGTAGGATTGGAGTCTCTCAGCAAAGCTGATCCACACCAAACAGAACAAATCGGCAATTAATCAGTAACATCATCACCTTCTTGGGAAAACAGTATGATAATAAAATAATATGTAACCAAATACTTTTCAGATCTAAAGCCAAGGTGAATAGTCCACAAAGTCTTTGCATTTATCCCAGATGAACATATAAATATAATTAATTATAAGTAATGCTTGTATTCCCTTTTTTGATGAAGTCACTATTAATACACAGTGATGTCTAGCTGTTTCTTTGAGATTAGCAATGGAAAAAGATTTAATTCTATGCACAACTGCAAAAATTTCCCTTTGATCGTAACTTAATAACATCAAACTTTTTCTCTTCCTCCTTGGGAAGCAACGAGAAACTTTACTGAACACAGAATGCATGAGAATTTCCAGCATGTCTGCTTCGTGTTTGGCAAATACACAGACATAGGTAAACGTGTTTTCTGTGAACAAAATTCTGATTTTTATTCAGAAGAAGTGAAGAAAAGGAAAGAGGAAAGACTTTAAGCATGTGGATACAGAATGAGTTCAGCAGTCACCAGCCTGCACTATTTGGAACCTCAAGTCTACTGAAATGAAAGTAGGGGATAAGCTCTGCACGTCTCCCAGCAATGACTTGGCACAGCTTCCTAAGTCAGCACAACACATCTCAGGAACTGTTGCTCATACTGTCTAAATTTTTTATTTAGATGTTTTACATACATACAGACAGACATGAGATGATTTGTAAAATATATGTTGTTGAGTCCTGTGTGAGGTTAAATTATGTCTCCATTAATATCATGAGTTCCACATTTTCTCACCATAATCCAAGTCCTAGTAAAGTCATGAAACAAGTGCCATTTTCAGATGACATGGTCTTTGAAAGTTAAGTAAGAACCTTAAAATTATACTCTCATAATTCTCTAGAAACCACAACTGTAACTGGCAGTTTACAAGACAGAAAGACACAGTTTCAGTCTAAGCAACTTCGGAGATAGCAAAGGCAAGGTCACCGAAATGACGGGTAAGAGAAAGAAGACTAAAGAGCACTCATTTTTCAATTTACTATAACTCACTTATAACGTATTATTTTCTCAGGTTAGCGCTCTGTGTTTGTTTGTTCAATTTTAATTAGGTCAAGATATAAGTTATTTCTGTACCATCTAAAACTTCACGTAAACCATGGTGCAAATGGAAACTGTTAATTTATCTACCTGCAATTCAGTTGTCATCTTTGTCAATTGACGTGCTATGTGGGGACATGGTGGAGTGCTACTGTCTGACTAACTTATTTTTTCACACTTACTAATGCTCTTTCTTTCTATTTTGCCCCCAGCAATCAATGAATCTATGCTCTAGACATAACTGTAACTGCTGTGTACAGATGTGGAAGCAGGAACGGAGGGGATATCCCAGCATTATCCTCTGAAAACTGAACCAGTAACTAAATCTACGTTTGGAGACAGAGAGGTGGGACCTGAAAAGATAACACTTCCTATGGTTAGAACGAAATTTCTTCTCCATATAAATTACATTGGATCAGTTCAGTATGGCCCTACTGAAAATCTGGTTAGGATAATGTTACTACATGACTTATCTGAATTAGAAAGTTAATCATAACAGACAGTGTCATAGGACAGAAGTAGATGTGCTCTGTGATCCACCCAGATGCTCACTTCATACTGCATAAGATCCACCAAGTCAGACTTTGATGCCTGTAATGCTGCTGTTCTGCCATTTGCACAGAAGATGGCTTACAATTATTCATCAGAGGCTCAGTTTTTCTTGGAAATATTTTATTACCTGCTGCAATAAGAAGTCTGGAAAGGATGACTGCAGACAATTGCTAGACAGGATTTTCTTATCTTCTCAGTGTGCTACCTAACCACGTCAAAACCAAAGCTAAGGATGAGGAAGGAAAAAAGATGCTGCACAAAACATAGTGGGGTACATCACTAGCAATTCTCTACTAAACACCTCAGAAACAGAGGTGGATCTCAGAGAGATTTCACAAATTCAGCATTTTCCTGTTCTGCATTCTCACCTTTAGTCATAGTTAAGGTCCCTTTCATCTAAGACTTATATGCAATCAGAACTGACATAACTTCTAAGTTTCATATAACAGAAAATACATATTTTCCAACTACATGCCTAGTGAATAAATTGCCTTGATGGATGGATGAATGTAGTTTTAATTAAGGAGAAGAAAAAAAAAAAGAAAATGAAAGAAACTATATTAAATTAACTAGATGTTCATGTTTGTTGATGCCAGAAATTAAATAGATTATTTTTGCATACCAAATATGGAATAACTAATGCAGCAATAGATGCATAGCTTAAGTTTTCCTGTTGTAAAGATATACAAGAGAAATGAAAGAAGACTACCACAAAACAAGAATACATTCCACTAAGAAATAATGAGTTTGGTCTGACAGTAAAATCTGTGGTAATATGTAATTTCATCTTTGATCACAGTATTAATGTATGAAATAATTTTACATATGAAATAATTCAGCAGAATATGAGAGAAGACAGCAGTTCTTTCATTTCCTGAGAGAGATGCTTGAGAAAATTGCATTTTCTAGTCAGTTCAATCACATGTGAGTCTGTAACACTGAAAACCCAACTTAGGGCTTGAAGAGAGCCCTCCACACCAAAGGGCAGAGAGCCTGCAAGCTCTGCAGCATAAGATATCATTTCATTCCCAATCTAATTTACCAAGGCTGTAATTGATTTGCAGGGGAACATATAGGACAACACAGAACATTTGTTTGTTTCAGGCTGCATGATGCAATTTGCTTGAATTATCTATCACATTTAGCAAAACGTAAAAGTTCAAGCCAGAGAACAAGAAGCAGTTACTGTCTGGTATCACTCAAGTTAAAAATCAGTGCCCTCATTTAGGTACCGAAGGCTACAAGCTGCCCTTCTGGCTTTCAATCAATCAGTCTCTTAAACTGGAGTCCCTTTGTATTTCCACACTGGGGTCTTTGGTATTACTAGAGCATTCCACTGTCAAAAAGCAAAGTTACCCTTGGCAACAAGTTTTTTTTGGAGGTTTTACTTCCTTATCAGAGATTGCTCTGAAACTGAACATGAAGATTAACTGGCAGCTGCTGGTGTGCTCTAATACAGGCCCTTCTTTAACTGAAAAGAAAGTCCCTTTTCTAAAGGAATCAGAGATGGGAAACTTTGGTGCATGTATAAAAATATGCCCAATGTAACACTTCAAAACATGCTTAATAATTAAGGTTTTTTTCTGGTTATATGTTTGACCTGTTTTCACTATTCATATATACTCAGCTCAGTGTCAAAAAATTACATGGAGTTGCGGCTGAGAAAAATCATTTTTTTCCTAAGGGCAAATTGAAAAAGAAAAAAAAAAAAAGGGTTTTTTTTTTGTTTGTTTTTTGTTTTTTTTTTTTCTCTCATAACAACCCTGACCATTTTGGTGGGACACATCTCTGATTCAGCCATCTGAGAGCTACGTATGTAATACGGGCTGATTCTCTCTTCTTAGTTCGATGGAGAGAGACTGAGTCATAAAGGGGATGTCTGAGCTCATCTATTTCAGACATTTACTCTGGGATGACATAAACAGCTATTTTTGCCACTGACTACTAAGGGCATTCAGCAGCTAGCTCAGACCAGTAGATTGGTCAAGTTAGATGTGAGGCAGCCCATCTTCACCACTGGAAATCTTCTGTCTTTAATAACTTTAATTTAATATGCATGAGGCAGACTGAAAAGATACCATCAAATCCCCAGCATGGAATCCAATAGTTTAAATGCTTACAAAATGCAACCTACTGTCCTCACTGCCAGTTCTGAATGCCCTCTAAAACTGGGCTTTCCATTAAAAATTCTCCTACAGAATCTGAAGTATTTTGTGCTCCTGAGCCTTTTGCCAGTGTTCTTCCACTCCTAATGCTGATTTCAAAAATAAATAAATAAATTGGAAAGTTCAGAACTATAGAGAAATAAGCAGTTATAAGGGAAAAGGTATGTAGATACTCTTAAATGACCCAAGTACTCTATAGCATTTGATACTTTACATAAAGTGTTTTTCCTGTTCTTAACAGTGAAATGCAATGTCAGGCATGTTTTTGTCTATGAGATTATCATTCCTCAAGCCTTGGGAACTACTTTCCCTGAGGAAAACGTAGTCTGTTTCAAAGAAGAAAGTAAAGTGAGAAAACAAAAAGTGCTGAAACTAGCATGGGCATGCTGTACATTGCAGCTGGAAAACTGTAAATTGATTACAGCTCATCTGGAAGGTAGATTATAGGCACTGTTCCCTTACCAGTGGGTAACAGACATTTTCAGAAGTTCACACATCCCATTACACAACATGTCAGGTGCAGGGAAAGACTACAGGTATAGAGAACTTGCAGAAAATCTAGGGTCAGTTGAGGATCTGCCACATTTTAAGCTTATTTAAATTGCATTGGGAAAAACAACAGTGATAACAAAATGCAAAAGCAACAAGTCTTAGCAGAGGCAGTAATATTAATAAGTAATATGATTAAGTGAAGCAAATGGAAGTCATAGAGTATTGGCACCTAAGGTAAAGATAGCAACAAAAGAGCTGCATCTTTAGAATTACAAGCAGAAACAGCACTAAAAACAGGTTTAAAAAATATAGCAAGAGCTGTATTTACTGAAATACTGAGAAGTGTTTCTTATGAATGTAAAACAAATTTTCATTTTCGTGACATTAGTAAACATCTACACGATGCCAGCTCACGGTTAAGCAAAACACAAACTCAGCAAATAGGCAGAAATAATCAATCACAGATGTGTCAATGCATACATAGGTACATAAATCAAAAATAATGAAAAACAGATAGTAAAGGACAAACAAAAATTAAAGCATTTCAGAAGTGAGTGTGCTGCTACTAACGTTTTTTTTTTCCTTTTTCTTTCTTTCTTTTTTTTTTTTTTTTGACTGGAAGGAAAGTGCTAAGGATACTCAAAATGGACCACTGCAGTGCATGCTCCACGGTTAAGTGCCTCTCCCTTCCTAGGTCTCTGCTCCTAGCCCTGCACAGCACTGTTTGTCTGTCTGTAGGGCTAACCACACCCACGGGAGCTACTCTCCATGCAGCTTGTGTAGGGAGATAGACATCTTTTCATGGGGAGACCAGTACATGGGCATGCCTGTCTGTGTGTCTGTCTGTGTGCCTGTCTCACCCATGGATCCCTCCCTCTCTCCCTCTGAGAAGTCCTCTTGGAGCTGAGGGCCTTCTCCAGGTGCAGTCACTGAATCCAGAAAGCTTTAGCAATGTGATTAAGAGGCACACTCAGGACCAAGCAAAACAACGTTTACAGAGCATGGCAAAGATCCCAGCAAGAGCTATCCTGAAGCCCATGTCCAAAAAGTGTGGACTAATAAACAGAATGCTTTTTTTTCTAAGAAAGCTGCTTCTGAGAAAGCTCACAGCTAACTTCCATCTGTGAGGAAAATGAAATCCCTGTAGGATAGTAAGCCTGATGCGCATACCACAGCCTGGAGCTCAAAGTAGCAGAACAGGCCAATGCACAACTAGCTGCAGGGGGATTCTGCAGCAGGCAGCAGTGCATAGTGCTACACAAAGGGCTGCCAGTGTCTGCACCTTGGGACCACTCTGGTGCCATCCTGCAAGGAGCTAATGTGAAGGAAGATGGATGTCAGCTACTACATCCAAGCAGCCCCTTTCATTTTTTCTGTACGTTGTTGTTTTTGATACTGATCTGTTATCCTGATAACTGGTTCTGCTAACGCAAACACATATGAAGAGTGAAAACTTTTTGAAGTTTAAGAACTTTCCAAGTAGCCACCTCTCCACCAGGTATGCTGCTTGAAGATGAGGAGTAATGTGTTCCATCAGACTCATAAAAACAAGCTTGCTAGCTGATATCAGTTGCAATCTGAACAGCCCTTATCACTATTATGCCCAGCTATTGAGAAATCATCTTAATTCACTTTATTTCTTAGGAGGCATAAAGTCCTTATAACCAGCTTTGTGAGTTGTTTCTCCAGGAGTTCCTGAAGGCACCAGATCTCATAGCAGAAAGCACTGCAGAGACACGTAGGAAGATGCAGTCTCTTCCCTGGGGAAGAAGTTGCAGAGCTATGAAACAAAGGAAGATTTAAAAGAGCCATCCTGAATCTGGATGAGTGCCCCATTATCATACTGAGGCTGTTCTCCATTGGAAAATATAGCAGAAGGAGAAGTTACTCAGCCACGTCCTCATTCCACCTATGAGATGAATGTAAGATTACAATCTTATCTCCTGCAGAATTTACATGTCATGTAGTGCTTGATCAAGAACAGTCAATGAAAATATTCTGTTTCACATTACCTGAGGTTCTTGGAAAGTAGCGTGAATATTATGTAGAGAAAGAAAACATGTAAGAACTTACATAATTTATTTTCTATTGATTTTGAGATATTGTGCTAGTTATTTATTTATCTTCTGCTAAGGGGAAAGCCCACTCCTTCAAAACCTACTCCAACAAGTCCTTTGATGCAATCATAGCTCACCCCTGTGAGCACTGGGGTAGAGGACTGTGCCAAAGCTCCCTGGAAAGCAAAGGCAGCACTTTGGGAAATCTGCAAAACAGCTTCTCCCTGCTCAGAGAGTCACTCTGCTCAGTGTTTGCTTTTTCTTTCTTTTTACTTTTTTTTTTTTTTTTTTTTCCCCTCCACATGAAGAACATCAACACCAAAAACGTGAAAGAGGAAAAGGACAGAAGAGGAAAACAATGTGATCCTGGCACCCACACTATCCAGAATCAGAAGTATCTCATGGGTTCTGCGTGGAGTGCTTTAATTGTCCTCCTGGTACATGCTTTACTATTCAGTTTCATGATCTCCACAATTGTTTAATGACAGTAATCATGCCAAAGTGAGGAATAAAAAATTGAAGATTTTCAGTTGGAAAAGTGAAAGCTCCTAATCCAAACCACTGTAGATACATCCTAAGACCAAGCATCATCACTTCAACTAGCTAATATACCATTAGCTTGTAGACATTTTTAAATGCTTTGAAGACATTCTGCCTAACAGCAGAAGGGAAGTTAAAAATACTTTTTAATTCAGAATCTGGCATTCATTAACTAGGGACAACTGCCCTCTTGGCTTGAAGTCTTAGCCTCTACCCTGGCTGCTAAGTCTAACTTTTTCCTAAGATATTTGCCATCATTAAAGTCTTGTGCTTTCCTGAGGAAACTGACATTTCAAAAAATACATTACTATGAAAAATAAAGAAATTTGCAAGACGAAAGGAATGAGAGAGAACAGTTGAACAAGATGAAAAAGAAAAGAAGTCCAATTGTGGTTGTTAAACCTATTTGAGAATCCAGTAGATTTATACATAAACTGCTGCTGGCATGCATTGCTCAGCAAAAGCTGAATTGCAGTGTTCCACAAAATCATTATGGAGCACAGAAATGGCTAAAGCCACTTGTACAAGACTTCTGTAGACTGAATTATATCAGAGATGAATTTGTACTATTTTAACTTTTTTTCCACCTATAAGATGCGTAGATTTGTATGAAAGTGACATTACAGACAAAATGGAATCAAGAATCAGCATTTACATAGTTATTTAGGGTCAAATAATTCATCTGCCTTTTCCTTTGTGAAATTCAATCTTTGTTGCACAGATAATGCAAGTACCCATAAGCCCAATCCTTAGTCTGTCAATAGGCTTTAGGAAATGTTTAATTAGATTGCATGAGTACATAAATACAATTTCACAAAAACCCTTTAAGATCTACAGAAGTTACATATATATATATGTATATATATATATAAATGTATATATATACAAATGCATATATTTACATATAAGTTTATATATATGTATATATATAAAAGTCACAAAATACAAGCTGTCTTTTCAATATCTGAAAAGATAGGCTAAGAAGTGTTTCTATGTTAATGCTTCTCTTTTCTATAATCATTCTTCTCTTTCTAACCAAATCTGCTGGCTTTTCTGTAGTTGGAAAATTGCTGGGGATTCTAATCTCATTTTAACCTTAAAGCAAACAAATTGCTTATTTCAAACTTATTTCAAACTGTGATTCTTATAAGTTACAATATGCATTATACGTTATAGTAAAAACATATTAAACTTCTTAAAAATTAATCAATTTATCATCTCTGAATTAAAAAGATGTTTTGTCTTCAAGTACTGTTTTGTTTTTTAAAGAGTGTCTGCATGCATGTGTAGTCAGGCAAAACATTTAAAAATACATTCAGTAAATATAAATAATAAATAATTCCAGAAAATACAACAGCTTGCATATATATAGTCCACCAAATATAACATGGAAATCATTATTCCAATATTTCCAACTTCTAAGCTCTCTCACTTGAGAGCAGAAAACAAGGACTTACATCATATATACCTGATTACAAGTAAAATCTGTCTTTCATTCTGTGCAACTACCTGTCACAGCTTCCAAATGCAATTAATGTATCTGAAGGTGGAAATTTTGACCTTTATTCTGATAAACAGAGGAAACCCACAATATTTCAGAATAAATATGAGTATTTCTCAGACATACACTAATGATCACACATCAAATTATCTGAGTTAAATTAAAATTTCAGTTCTACTCAATTCGTTAGAGAAGTATGACTGACAATAACAAATAATAAAATTGAATACATTAATGAGTTCAAAGAAACATAAAAATGAGGGCCATGATTAAGCTGCCAGGTTCATACAACTAGTTACAGAAATGCACCAACTGCACTATCCGCCTCTGAGATGGTCTTTTCTTCTTCATTTTCCCCATGCAAGCCTAAAATAACACTTGTCTCTATTCTTTTGACCTTTATTGATATAAATGCAACAACTTTAAGGCTACTGTCCATAAAGCATTCAATTAATGTTGAACGAATAGAAAAAGCACCTTAAGGCCTGTACATTTATTTTGATTACTTTATATCACTGTGCTATTTCAAGCAATCTTGAACAATAAGAAGTTGTTTCTTGATTAGGTTTCTAGTATATTGCTCCTTGGGAGGAGTGCAAGAACCATTTTCATTAATTTTTGAATAAGCTATAACATGCATTTCTTCTTTCTTTTTGTAATATTTGGCTTTTACACACCCAAAGATAATGAACTACCTGCTCAGATTATGTAACATGGCCCTTTATTTTAACAAAATTCTGCATTTTATTTTTTTTAATCTAAAATTACTCTCTTTTAAAAGATATCCATAACATTCTTATGTATAGCAAAATCTTGACGGAACAAGCTTTTTAGACAAACATGTTTTTGCCAAACACGTTTATGAACAGTGGTAAAACTTTCAACAGTATTTTCTTAAGGGAGAGAGGACATGAAAAAGTGAAAGAAAGCATCTCTGTCACTCTATGTGCTGATTGTTAGGGTGCATCAGAACCAGGTCCTGGGAGCACACATATACTTTTCCCCCACTTTTGTTAAGACATATAAGAAGTCTTGTTTAGTGAAAAAAACAAGAAAACAAGACCAGGTCTTGTTTAGTGAGTGGTGAAACAAATTTTCAAAGTCCAATCAATTACTGAATCTGAAGAGTCATCATTCTCACCTGAACTCCTCTAAACACAAAAGCATAAATATATAACCTGGATTCACACAGTCAGAATCCCTCACCTTTGTTACATGGTGCTTCTCGTGTTGTACAGGGATCTTAAACATTTGACACCAATATGTTGTATCCTTGTCTGGTATGGGTACCTGTCTTAATGAAAAGGGAAAGAAAACGATATTATAAAAGTCATACTGTCCTGCTGTGTAAGCTCAGATGTTGGGCTGCCACCTTAGCCCACACAAACCCAAAACACAGAGTAACTTACGTCTTTGTTGGTCAGGTCAAAGTATGACAAAGAGGCAGGTGAGACTTCTGCTTTCTCAGGGTTCAGTAAACGTAGACTCTTTGTACCACGGGTAGACCCGTGGTAATTCTGACCTGCTTCTCCCAGGTCTTTGTGGTGGTAAGCCCATATTACCCGCACTGTGCTCTCCTGGAAAAAAACAAACAAAAACACGTAAGGAATGGGAACAATATGCTCTTGCATAGTCCATACAATTCCTAAGATAGATATGATGTGTTTGAACAACAGTAGTGAGAAGAAAACAGCTACTGACACAATTGCAAAGAACTTAGAAAAAATCAACTGAATTCATGATTTAATAAATCATACTCTTGAATTTGAGAGGTATGTAGGTTTTGTCTTTGTACTTTTGAGGATGAGAAAGTAACTTAGCAAGCTCTTGTGGGCTGACGCGTCATCTTGGAGATGGACTTGATCCTTATGGATCTCTTCCAACTCAGGATATTCTATGATTCTGTGATACAAATTTTTATCAAAAATTAATCATGCTTATATTCAGAGTTCAATGTGGATCCACAAAATTTGAATCTCTTTCATAGCTTCCTTCAGAAATGTGGCAAACTTGAATCATATCTGAAAACAGCAGAACAGACTCATTTAGAGGCAATCAACTAAGCACATGGAACATTTTTTCTAGACATGGCACTCATCTGACTTGTGGTCAGAAGCTGTCCTCCCAAAACTGCTTCCCGGCTCACATGTGTAAAGGTCTGGGCACCTTCTGTGAACTGCTGGCCCTATACACTAGGAAAGATAGACATTCAGCTATAGAGCAGATTTACATCTTAAAAATCAGTTTGTAGCTACAGTGCAGATCAATTCTCTGTAAACCATTCTCAGATTGCAATAATCGCCCAGTGAGACAAAATAATAAACACTGAAGGGTCTCAGAAAGTTAAGTTATGCTGAGACAATTTGGAACAGATGCAAAAACCACAGAACCATTGACAGATGGAAATGTGGCAGTTTATACAGCTGTGCATTTTCTCTATCTTTTAGCTCATGCTGTCGTTATCGCATGTATTGTGAAAACACAGATAATGACAATCATGTTAAACTACTACTGCAATGCATCCAAAATGAATAGTAGTAAACAAGCCAAAGCACGAAAAGTCTTTCAAATCATGACAGCCTGTCATTTTCAATATGAAAATAATCAACTTCATATAATTTAAAATTATGCTTATGAAGCACAGCAGTCACTAGGACAATAGAAGAATTTTCTATGAAAAGTATTTACCATGCATAGAAAGGGCAGTATCACAAAGCTGTATCACAAGATTATTCAACCTCTTCATTTTTAATATGGAAATAAAACAAAAAATACATTCTAACTATACATGTTCAAAACTTTTCTAAAAGTCCAGCTTTAACATCATTTACAAATTAGTCTAAGACCTAAAAAGTATTTCACAAGCTGACATCTCCTGAAGATTGCAAACATAGGATATGAGAATTGAGGGCACAGGAGTACCTGTTTCACTCTTGGGTTCACATTGTGTGTGACATATTAAAGAACACTATGCATTGAAGTGGAAGAACAAGCAAAGTTGAAAATAAAATATGAGAACTCAATAAAACTAGGCAAGTATTCTATCCTGCTAATTTGATAGAATAGATGCTTTGGAAAGTGCATTGAGAGCTGAATAAGCATGTATCCTAAGATAATTTCTCCAATTAAATTTTAGTAGCCAGCATCAAAACCAGCTATACACTCATTCTGTGTTAATATATCATCTCTTTTCGTACAGGCAGTGCATCTCACCGTTATGCTCTTATCATTTGGATCACAAGTGTGCAGTTCTCTGCTAAAAGCCAGTATGGTGTGAGTACTGTTTTCCAAGGCATATTCCAGGTGATAATCCTGTTGTGGATCTTTTTTGAGTACTCTGTTTTCGTCTGTATGATAATCCTGTTGAAAATAAAAGGTATGCCATTATTAAAATCTAATATTCAAGCAATAACCTTTTCCTCAAATACTGAATACCCTTAAACGTTGCCTTTATGTAAAACACTGAAGGATTTCTGTTTTGGTGACACTAAACATATTTTTGATTAAAAATCTTAGCGAAAGTGGGTCTCCTTTACAAGCAGCTTAAAAAAATGGTTTGAACAACTTTAACCATACACTGCCTGTACATAACTACAGAAATAAAGGTTGTAGTCAGTCCTAAATTATAGTCATAATTTATGTATGTAGTCAATTTATTTAATGTAGTCACCCCGGTCATAACTGGGATGTTGTGGAGTTTGTAGAAACTACTGAGAGAAATAAGTTCACTTAATACTCCAAACAACAAAATTGCCCTTCTCTTTTCTCCCAGCTTTTTATTTATTTTTCCTTCCTCATGAACAGCAAATCTCCCAGAATAAAATCAATCACAACCAGGAATCCTACAGCTGAACCAGAAGAAACAGCACTTGGCACACACAGAATTTGCCTGGAGGGTTTTGGGGTTTATTTGGTGGTTTGGGATTGGGTGGCTGCTCTTACAGGCAACACTCAGAAAGATGATCCCTGGCTCAGCAGTACAGTAAAATGGAGGAACGATGCAGCAATGCCAGGTCATTAACCTCCTCACCCCAAATTCCTGCCACACCACCAGCTGTGCCATGTCCCAGTCATCCTCTTCCCTCTCTTCCAGACTGCTCCACCACCTTGCCAAGGCACAGTTTTTTGCTGTTTCTGCACTGCTTGGGGTAAGAGGAGGTTTAAGGACGCTGCTCTGTGCAGCTAAGTCTAGAGCAGAGCCTCTAAGCTTGGTTAGACACCTTTCTTTTCCAGAACATGCCACCTTCCTCCCTGATGGCAGGTAGTTACTGGCGGGCACCATGAATTGTTTTGCATCTTTAGCAAAACACACCAACTTCTGTTTTTTGAAGGCATCTACCTCTGAAGCTACTTGAACCTCCATTTAATTTTAGAAAGGTTTTTAGTTTTCATATCCATTCGCTCAAGTAGAGGCAAACAAAGCTGAAAAATCACAAAATGTTACGTTCAAACACCGTGACACTGGTAAATGTGTCTGACATCATTTTAATTCACAAAAAGATCAACTGGGAGTTATAACCTTGAACTTAATCGCAGTTGAGAAATCTTTCTGTGTATAAGAGACCACAAGCAACCTGTTACAGGTGTGAGAATAACTGCATGCTCAAACACCTCTTTAAGATATTTTTAGATTATAAAAATTATGAAACTATCTCAGTCGTGACACAATTTCAAGGAAGAAAAGGGTAAACACAGAGCACTTATATCAGCATAAAAACATTCTGTCTTGCCAAAGCTACTGAAACAGTTCTGATTTTTACACTTCCAAAACAAATCCAAATTTTAAAAGTACTGAAAAGAGTAATGCTTTTCCTGTCAACACTTTTTGCAACTAGAAGTGAATGAATACTTATATGAAGGCACAAATACCTGGGAAAACTACCACTACAAACAGCAAAAGGGAAGCATGGAAGGTGAAGCTATGTACTGAAAAAAAGAGTAGTGATGAGCTATGTTTGTTCATAGAAAGAACTTTGGATTTCCTTTTCCAGATATACTGGACCTGTTCTGGGATGGTACTCAAAGGTGGATATTTTGTGAGAACAAAGTGCTCTGCTTCACCTCTACATTAGAGCTTAGACAGAGACACAGCATGTCTTTACAAAATACCATCCCTCCTCTGAAAACACCTTTATGTAAGTAGAACAGCTGTTTTCATCTTAAAAATAGTAAATACCTCTCTGAACTAGAAGTGACCATCAACTTTTACGAAGGTGTGGTATCTTTTTTGAGATGTTACATTAAATTGGAGGAAAGCATCTTGTATTAAAATAAGCAACCAGATAGTGAAGTACTGTGGAACAGAAATGGAAGAGAAGCTTTTCCTCGTGGGAATACATTGGGAGTCTTTGCCTGAAACAGCTGGGAAGGACAATTCATAAATGAGAAGCCAAATCAGGTGTGTGCACTCCAATATTTTCTGGTGATCTGCAAGTATAAAACCATGTGTAGAACAGTCCTAAGTTCTATGAGCCTGCAGGGAGTGGGCAAGAACAACTGGAAGAAGCGATGTAAAGAAGGGTACTTGCTTGGCTATGCCTTGATACGGTGACTGTTGGTGGAACTCTTTGTTCACTTGTGTGACAGCTGTGCCGCAGCCCCACTTGCTGTGGGCTCACCCTGTGCCCTGGGGAAGGGGCTTCCAGGCCCTGCAATGCCCCTGCCTGCCCACCACCAGCCCCCAGCAGCATTTCACTCCCCAACTCGCCCAAGAGCATCCCGCGGGCAGATCTTAATCTGACCGACTAACGCTAATCTTTCCCATGTGAAAATTTCTGCAGAGTAATGAAGTCGCTGGCTCTGCTTGCTTCCTCTGCCTGATACACGGCCCCATGAAACATCCCTCGAATGTCAGGGTGCTGAGAATACCTGGAAAGCAAATTTGTGTAGTTCCTGGGAAGGTAGAGATATTCCTTTGTCTCCCAAATCCTACAAATCCACTTAGTGCAATCGGACTGCACTAGAGGAATCAAGCATGAATGCATTTCCCAGAAGCTGTTCACAAGTTACCGACTGCCTCTATCACTACTTTTTATTCCTTCTGCTGAAAATTATCTAGGTGTTCATCATGAAAAATAAAATTAAATTATACAGCAAGAACATTTCTGAACAGCTCAGGATTAGATTGCTCAACCTCTGACATGAAAACAGTTTGTTTGCCAAATTGAGAACAAATGAAGGACATGTCATGAAACAAATGAAGGTACAAATTAACATGAACAAATGAAGGAAACACTCTGATCTCCTTCTGTTCACAGAACAGATTTTAAGTCAAACTATGCAAGTTTTGGTCAATTTATCCAGCAGAGCTGAAAAGCCCTTAAGAAACAAAAAGACGTTTGTGCAAAAACGACAAAACATTATCAAAAAAGGAAAAGTAACAAGAATTGGCTGGAAGTTTCACTCATCTTTTCTCATGCTCACTAAGCTAAACCTACATAAAGCATATTACTTTTAAAGAAATATTACTTTCACCAGCATAGAAGATGCATAAACTTTCAGGTAACTTTCTTGTAACACAGTTAAGCTCCCTTAAATCCCTACTAATTTGGGTTGGTAGCATCACGGATATTATGAACATATAAAGATGCATCTCTAGAGATATTTCTTTTCAGAGGAAAAAAAGTGATAAAAAGGGAAATTCCTGTTCCTGTGGTACAAATCCAATCAAAACACCATATTTAGGCAGCCGATGCTCCACTTTGCTAGTTAGCATAGTTTGTTAGATCTTTGTTAGGAGAAAGGTGGGTACCTCTGTAGGCTTTGAATGTCATTTACAAAGCCTAGGGTCAGCATAGAGGATGCACCCACCAAAAGTCAAACAGGGGATGTCTGGGCTTCAGCAGCATGGAGGGCATCTAAATATCACAGTATCACAGAATCACCAAGGTTGGAAAAGACCTACAAGATCATCCAGTCCAACCATCCACCTATCACCAACAGTTCTCACTAAACCATGTCCCTCAACAGAAAATCCAAACATTCCTTAAACACCTCCAGGGTTGGTGACTCCACTACCTCCCTGGGCAGCCCATTCCAGCGCCTGACCACTCTTTCAGAAAAGTAGTATTTCCTAATGTCCAGCCTGAATCTCCCCTGGCACAGCTTGAAGCCATTCCCTCCAGTCCTATCATCAGTTACACGAGAGAAGAGGCTGACCCCCAGCTCACTACAACCTCCCTTCAGGTAGTTATAGAGGACTATAAGGTCTCCCCAGAGCCTCCTCTTCTCCAGACTGAACATTCCCAGCTCCTTCAGCCACTCCTCATATGGCCTGTGCTTCAGACCCCTCATCGGCTTTGTCGCCCTTCTTTGAACCCGTTCCAGGGCCTCAATCTCTTTCTTGCAGTGAGGGGCCCAAAACTGGACACAGTATTAAAGGTGTGGCCCCACCAGTGCTGAGTGCAGGGGCACAATCACTGCCCTGTTCCTGCTGGCAACACTGTTTCTGATGCAAGCCAGGATGCCATTGGCCTTCTTGGCCACCCAAGCACACTGCTGGCTCACATTCAGCCGAGCATCAATCAACACCCCCAGGTCCATTTCCACTACGCAGTCTTCCAGCCACTTCACCCCGAGCCTGTATCATTGCCTGGGGTTGTTGTGGCCAAAGTGCAGGACCTGGCATTTGGTCTTGTTGAAATTCATCCCATTGGCTTCAGCCCAGCTATGCAGCCTGTCCAGATCCCTCTGTATGGCCTCGCTACCCCCAGACAGATAGACGCTTGCAGCCAGCTTGGTGTCATCCGCAAACTTACTGAGGGTGCACTCAGTGCCCTCATCCAGGTCATCAGTAAAGATACTGAAGAGGACAGGCCCCAACACCGACCCATGGGGAACACCACTTGTGACAGGTTGCCAGCTGGATTTGACTCCATTCACCAAATATGGTTCCAAATGCCCCCAGTGAGAGCCTGCCATAATACAGACCTCACCTAAACTTACAAGCTTCACAAATGTAATTCTATTGAGAAGGAAGGTTGACATTTCTATCAACAGAATGACAGTACTTCAAAAACTATTGCAGATGGTCTGAAATTTGCCTGATTTTGGAACAACTTACTATTCCTACCAAATAAAAAAGGACTCTAACATGGACACCTCTTTTATGCAGATTTAGTTTTAACACCCCCATACAGTCAGAAAACCTGTTTCTTTCGTAGGCAGGATTATACTGGTGCAAGATATTCTGAATTTTATGGAGTTCCAGCACAGATTTGCAGTAACTATCAGCTCCTTAATACTGAATTTCTTAGCAAGAACCTGAAAACGTGATTTATTTACTGATTTTGCCCTTGAATTCAGACCCTTCAGCTTCTTATATACACACAAAATATATGTTATATGGTTAAATGAAGATAAAGTTGCTAAGTTTTACATGAACTTGACAGAAGCATCAGTAGTTACAGAGAGAAGATAAGGGGAAAATGACTGTTCTTCTGACACAAACATGTTATTTTGGTTACTGTTTAAAACAAAGACTTGACAGTGTTGTCATGCTACATAATAACAAAATGTTGCTTCAAAATTTACTTACGTTTACATTAGAAGCATTTACAGTTTCTGCACTCCCATTGATTCTATTGCATAAACTGGCATTTAGAACTCTGGGCTATGTTGTGCAAACATCTCTAATGCTACCTAGGAGTTGAATCAACAGATTGAAAAGAGAAATCTTCCTGATATTGCACGTAGTTTGCTCTTTTCCAGAAGTGTGGCTGATCACACCACACAGTTTTCAGATCCTATGAACCTCTCACTTTCTTAAGAAAATGTTTTGTGGTGTGGATGGTTTCTGTTTGCTGCTCAGCAAAAGACAGGGTAATTTCTCAAGGATATAAAAAATAGGCGCAACTGGGCTTTTTTATCCTCAGAGAATGTAAGCACAGCTGCAGAAGGAAACCTCATGAGAAAAGCACAGCTGTCATCGCATACTTGAACAGGTGTTTATAAGGCTCCCTCCCCACATTTTTACAATGTACAAGCTCATTTTGTTTATGGTATCCATTTCCCATGTTAAATTATATACAGCACCTTTCAACCTAAAGGAGCCACCAACAGCTCCCAGGCTGCGGCCCCATCACCTGCAGCTGGGCTCTGGCACAGTTCTGTCTCTGTGATCTCTGTGAGCTACCCTGCAGTCAGGAGCTCCTCACCATCCTGGCTGTGGGAACAGCCAGAAGAAAGCCAAGGGACAAACCAGGAAGGACAAATGGAGGAGAAATGAGCTAAGTCCCAACCAGTTCCAACCTATGGTTTACAGCCAACTCACAGAGTTTTGAACATTCCCAGAGTGCCCAAACCTGTGTCTAAGAGCAGGGTTGAAGAGTATGGCAAAGGAATTGGGAAGCTGTAACCAAGAGGAGTTAGTGCAGGAGAAGATCCGTCTTAGTCTTATAGGATGGATAAATTGCTACAGGATGCAAAAGACTCAACCAAAACTTCTGAATGAAATCAGCACCAAGCTATGCCTTTCTGGGTTTCCAGAAGAATAGCTGTGGTTAGCATTTCTCTTTTTTATTGTTTCATTTAATTCAGATGGAATCCTGCTGCTTGTGGTTCCAGCACACACTGGATACAACCACCAAAAAATATATTTAAAAAAGCTGTTTTTACATTGTATTTGGCAAGAAGCAAACAGAGCATGAGTTTACAAATAAGAAAACCAACCTTTTTTCAACCTCAAATAAATTTCAGCTTGTGTTTAAGGCAAAGATCCTACTATACTCCTATATCAGGGAAAAGCAGAGCCCACCTACAGAAAACTAACACAAAGTGGGAGTCTGAAAGCATCGCTGCTTTAAATAAGAATATAAGAACACCTTGAGAGCATTCCAGTTGACTGATCTGATTTTGGAATTGGTCTGCAAATGGAATATCCTCAGCAAAAAGTTTGGTGGCGGCAACCAATCAGTTGCAAGAAGTTTCTAAAGTAAGTGGGATCAGCAAGTTCAGCCACAGCCCTAAGAGCTGACTGCTCCTAGTTAAGTTACTGATTGATTGGGTACTTTTTGTTGCTGTCATGTTTGTTTTTTTTAACCTACACACCAGATGAGTATGAGATGATTCACTGCCTGCTGAGAAGCCCAGCTCTCTGTCACATGGAAGCTGCTTCGACTGGCTGAGTTACACTGGAGTCAGCATGGCAATATGTTTAGTGCAACTATACTACTAACTTTAACAAGGACTGAACATTTTTTATCTATAACAAATAACTGGGCTGCATCTGTTTGAAATGCACACACAGATACACAAAGATTCCCATTTTCCACTTGTGTATTTGCACAGGTACTGCATTAAAAAAATAAGGCATTTTTTACAGATGAAACAATTCTTTACTGAGAGACACATCTTTGTTCCTCAAGCTGTGAATCATCTGAACATGTTTGGGTGTATTTCTTGTGTCTGCCCAGAGCTGCTCCCCAGCAGCCTATACTCTGTGGTGACACTCCCTGGTTCCTGTGGCTCTCCTGGGGGATGCAAAAACATAATTTTCTACACACAGAAATGAAAACACTGAAGCATCATAATTTCTTCAGCTTGACACACACAGGTGTAAGAAGCATTAGCAGTCGTGAAGTTGGCATCGCTTGTCAGCATGGAGAATCTGACTTTGCAGAGGAGTCCCAAAGACCCTGGGACATATTACAATAAATATTGATTTTAGAAGCGTTTTTCCAGTTGTATCAGAAGCTATAGAGCCAGATTAAAGACTACCCTTACACAAACAGACTAGACTAAACATGTAGCTATGTGTTTTAAGGGGAAGAAAACCTGTAACTAGGAGATGCTGCACGATCCAATCTCACAACTGCACTTTATCACAAGGAACATTCCTTATACAGGAGCTCATTCAAACAGCACAATTTTTCTTGTTTTAATTACTTTAATTGCTTCAATTATTAGAAGTTTTCTAAACACTGCAGGGATTTTGGATCACAATTATTAACGATACTTGTTCCCAAAGTGCCACAGAACATCTCTCCTAGTCTTTCTGCTTCTAAGATATTTGCTTACAAGGAGAACGAAACCATTCCCCTGTTACTTGAAGCCCTCACGTCGCTTACGGTGGCTGCATTTCCATCCAGCCCAGGCTGTGAAGCTCTGATACTTATTCTAGAGGAAAAGTTAACTTTCTTGGAGTTACCAAAATCCAAACTGAAAGCGAAAATACCACAAGCACCAGAAAAAAACCAACTTGCGAACCAGACTCCCGACCCTTGCCTAAGACGGGAGCTCCAGAGTGATCCCCATCTTTTGTTCGCCGGTTGTCGCTGCCCTGTCCTCCCCACCATCCCTCTGAAGGGCAGCACAAAGCGCCCGGCCCGAGGGGACGTCCGTACCGCCTCCCTTTGAGCCCCGCACCGAGGCCAAGAGGACTCATTAGTCATCGGGAAATCGCGCCACAATGCCCGAAGGCTTGAAATACCTCCAACAAAGCGCCGACTGAGATATGTCAGCGTGGCACTCGCTTTGCATCTCTCTTTTGGTGCCTTTCAAGTTGTTTTCTAAACACTTCTTTTGTTGCCGCTGGCATGAGTGCACTTAAAAGCAGCATATCGTTAAGTACAGAGAATGCTCACTGTTTTCTGTCCTTTAAAACCTCTTCCAAGTACTTCCCTACGAGCAATTAAGCTAACTCCATGGGATACATTTGATAACAGATATTCTTTAGTTCGGGTGATGGTTAACAAGCGGGGCCGTAATGAATAATAAAGTACTTTTTAGTGACACACAGTCCCTATTCACCCTGAGGAGGGACTATTTTTGTGCAAGTTCAACAGAAGACTCCAACAATGCCACTCTCTTGTGTAACTTGCACAAAATGGCCATTCATCAAGGAGGATTACTTGCCCCAAAACGGGGCTCTCTGCAGCTACGTGCTGTGGGTGGGGATGCACAATTCCAGACAGGGGTGGAGACCAAGGAAAAGGCATGGCGATGAAAATGCATGCTGTGTCAATTCATAAGCACAAAGGACATTAAAAAAAAAAAAAAAAAAGCAGAAAAAGAAGAAGGAAGGAACACTCGATGCAATAGCTGAAGCTGACCCAAAAACACTCACGAAGAGCACACACGCTGCAAGTGGCCACAGCCATGCTGTAGGAAAACTTTTGCAGAGTACAAACTGCCCACCCAAGCCAACCCCGGCAAAGATAAAGGCAGGTCATTGCTGTCTGACACCAGATCCCATTGGTACCTTCTACTTCTTCTCATTACGTTCGCCCCAAACCTGCATAACCCTCGGTCACACAGCACAAGGCTCTTGGCAATGCACTCCAGTAATTCACTCCTCCACCTCCCTCTTTTCCTCTCTACACTCAGTACAGGCAGCTCCCTCAAAATACACCACTGCTACGGACGTATGCACACATGCATGCTGTATCCTCTACACTTTCCCAAAGTCAGTCTGTATTCCTGTCCCAAATACCAAACTTCAGAAAGGCTGAGATAATCAAGGTATAATTCATATATCATTCAGAAGTTCTTCAAAAAGCCACTCTGGTGCTTGTACCACTTGCTACCTCAATATATTTAGAGAAAAGTGAAGTTAAGTCTTTCAAATCTTTCTGCTCTTTACTCATTATCCCAGACCTCCTATTCCTTACATACAGTTCCAAAATGGAAAAGCAAAACAAAACAGGTAAGCCTTGCACCTAAGTTCACCAAACATATAAAATACATATATATATAAAAATCCCATCTCAAATCTTCAGAACTTTCAGTCATCCAATTTTCTGAAGGAAAGACACAGCCCGCTGATGGTGGGAATGGCACAACTTGCAGTGAGAGGATGAACAAATGCTGGAGGAAACATCTTCTCTCCGAAAGCTCCTTCTACCTCAATACATTGCTGCACAAAGCATGCAGCACCTGCCATCTGCTAAGGGCTGCAGTCTGACTGTACTTGTTTGTTTGCTCCCAGGAGAGGACTCTTCCCCCCAAGAACACTTCCTATTTTGAAAGGAGAGAGAATTTAAGGAGGTTGGGGGCAAGAGGTTCAGACGTTACTGAAGTAGGGCTCTAGAACAAGGTACTCATTTTGTATCAGTCTGTGACGCCTGTCCAGAAAACACTCTGGATGGATTTTGTTTCTTCAGGGGGTTGCTCCATCCTCTTCATATCTCACCCTTCCTTCTTCCTGGGCAAGCACAGAAATGTTTTAGCAGTCTGCCCTTCGTAAAAGACCTCGTCCCACTTTACCAATAAACCTTACTGCCTAGCACTGAAGAACTGAGGATGGTGAAAGCCACAGGTTACCAGCAAGCTTCAGGGATAGAAGGGATTTCTTCTGCAGTTTATCTGCTCAAGAGTGTAACTTAATAACTCATAGCATTTTGCCTAGCAGATGTTTATGTGTTAAATCAGTGTTTCAGAACAAATATCAGCTGTTCCGTGACAGGAGGCAATCGCTGCAGTCCTTCCTTTTCTCTTTCTGTTCTATCTGTCATGTGGTGACAGTAAATTAAATCTTTGGCAGAAGACTGCACGGAGCCACTCTTAAAGATGCTGAAAATCGGAGAGAGGTGCTGAAAAGAGCCACGATGTTGCTTTGAGTGCTAGAAAAAAAATGCAATAGAATCATAGAATGGCTTGGGAAGGAAGGGACCTCAACACCCAACCAGTCCCAACCCTGTGCCACGGGCAGGGCTGCCCTCCACCAGCTCAAGCCCGGGGCCCAATCAACCCGGCCTTGAGCACCTTCAGGGATGGGGCATCCACAGCTTCTCCGGGCAGCAGTGCTAGTGCTTCACCACCATGAGTAAAGCACTGCCTCCTAACATCTGATTTAGGAAACTAAATTTCCCCTTTTGATTTCCTCTTTTAATTTAAAGCAATCCCCCTTGTCCTATCACTGTTGGAAAGTGTCAAAAGTCAGTCTCCCTCCTGCTTATAAGCCGAGTCATGCAGTGGAATACTTACAGAGCTGCATCTATTTATTTTATGTAAAAGAAAATTGAGGAGTGACCTGATTACAGCATATAAATAACTTCATGGGGGCAGGATTTGGGGAGTAGGCTTTTAAATCTAATAGAGAAATTACATGGCTAGAATTTGGGCCCAGCCAAATGCATACTGGAAATAAGGAGCAGCAAAGTCGCACCGTTGCTGTGCACTACCAAGAAAAGTGATGGATTCTCCATCACTGGGTGCCTTTACATCAGCTCTGGATGCTTTTCCACAAGGCTTGCCTTACATGAACACGTCCATGAATCAGCCAGACAGAAAGTCTGGGTTTCTTTAAATAGGTGCATGTGCTGCGATGCAGGGCTCTGGTGAATGCACACCCTGCACCTCTGAGAGCTGTGCTGCTCACCGGCCAGAATGGGGGTTTTATTATTGGTGTTTTATTTAGACTGAGGTTTTTAAAAATAAAAAAAAAATAAAATAAATCGATCTTCACTTTGAAATATGAGAAGAACTACTATGAAAAACTTTGAACTTAAATAAGACAAATATTTGCCTAAACTTGATATAGCAAACTAATAAGGAATGTATATCTACCTATCTATATATACATATATATAATAAAAAGGCACCTTTTTTTTCTCAGAAAGGTTTGATTTCATAAAACCTTGACAAACTGCAGAGAGAGAAGTTATGGAGCATTTCGTTTCTTCATTGGGAAAAGTTAGCCCGCGCTATTATGCTATTGAGGAAAAAAAAAAAAATCAACTCAAAAAAACTGCCTCTTGAAATAGAAGCTGCAGTTTCAGTGCTCTAACACAGCTCCCAGCCTGTCCTCTTAACAATAGGAGCAGAGTGAGATCCAATTCAGAGAGCTGTCATTAGGGGTGACAAGCCGCCACGCTGATCCCGCTGCTCGGCCCCACGCAGCCCCCAGCTCGGAGCGCTGGGAGAGCCAAAAGCTCCCATCCCCCCACTGACACCACCAAGAGCGGGTGAGCCGCTGTCCCGCAAGCTTGTCCCAGCCACGGCAATACGTAGACAACTGCTGAAAAATACCCGGAGAATTACGCCCGTAGGGTTGGGCTCCCGCAAGCTTGCTTTACCAAAGGGTAAGCGGTGAGTTCCAGCGGTTACCCGTGAGCCCTTTTCAGTAACGAGGACAGAACACCACCAGGTGAGGAGGAGAGGAACACGGTAGAGAGGTCTTTTAGAAGCCCGGGAGGGCAGCGGGACCGTGCGCCCGTGTCGGCGGGTCACAGGGACGGAGCCAGGCCGGCGGCTCGGCCGCCCCGACGGTCTCCGTTCAGGGCAACCGCTCCCGTCCCATCCGGGTCCAGGCTCTCAGTACCCGCGGAAAAAGCGCCCAAGGGGACAGGCGAAGGCTGAGGCGCTTTGGGATGAAGGAAACCCGACACCTCCGACAACACCCGTGCAGAAGTTTGGAAGGAAGGTTGGCGGGGCGCGGACCGAAAGGAGGGGAGAGGCGCGCAACAATGGGAAAAACCGAAGGGCCGGGGGGAAGGAGCGGAGCGGAGGTAGAAGAAGCGGGGCGGGGAAGGGGACGTCCGCGCGGGGAGAAAGAGGAGCAGGGACGGCCGCCAGACAAAGAGCGCGGGATTCGGGTCCTTACCTGCAGGTAGGGCTGTCCGCCCTCCACGCCCCCCACCACGATGTCGGCCGAAGCCATGCCGCCTCCGGACGAGAGCCCGAAGCCCACGTAACCGCGGGTGCGCACCTCCAGGCGGAAGGAGAGCGCGCTGCCGCGGCGGCCCCACAGCAGGCGGTAGGCGGCCGCGCCATCCAGCACCGCGACGTGCGGGTAGCTCCGCGCCGCGGCCGCGGCGGCGCCCAGCAGCGCGCCCAACAGCAGCGCCCAGGGGCGCAGCGGCCGCATCCTCCCGCCGCGCAGCGCCGCGCGTGGCACTGGGCGCGCGTGGGAGCGTGCGCGCCCGGCAGCGCGGAGGAGGGATGGGACGGTCACCCCGCCCAGCCGCAGGCCGGCCCCGTCGGGGCAGCGCCCCACCACCGCCGCTTTGTCCACTCCCGCCCCGCCGGCAGCACCTGCGGCCGCGCGCCGACGACGGAGGGTGGGTTTGCTTCGAGGTACGGCGCGGCGCCGGGGGGTCACGGCCGGCAGGTTGCGTCGGCCCTCGCCGCCTCCCGTTCGCACGTAGTTAACGTGAAGTTGCGCCGCTGGACTTGGGAGCGTGTCTAATTGCGATGGAAAGAGTGCCATACTCAGCACGGTGAAAAGCTGATTCTGCGAAAACCACTCAAAGTAGAACGTAAGGGAGGTAATAGCGTGTCGTTCGTAGGCTTCTGTGTGCAAATGCCTGACAAACATCACCAAGTGAGGTGTGGAGCAAACTGCAGAATTTCTAAAAGAGAAAAGGATGAGGAAACGGTAAGCACCAAGAAATCACTTTCATCCGAAGCACTGTAAGAAATACAAGGGGCAAAAATAACAGTGAGTGATTAAATACTGGAGATACAGACCTGATTCTTAAAGGGGCAGATTGGTGTGAGAGCGCTTCCAACTGTAGCAATAATTTCAAAGGTGACCGACAGCGCAGAGCACACGGAGGTGTTGGGAGGTACTGTGCTAATGCCCACAGCTGGATGGGTTTCACTGAAGCAGAAACTGTAACTGCACGGTACCTGTGCCGTGTCATCTGTCACAGAGTTAAGCAGAATATGCTGAAGATCTCCAGGGGCAGAGGAATGGGAAGAATGAAGGATATTCCTTACAGAGGGGCTTAGTTTTCTTAAAATGTTTTCTTACTTTTCTTTTAAGGCTGTGCAATACGTTCTTACACAGCAGAAACCCTAAGAATCACAGAATTACAGAGTTAGAAGGGACCTCAAAGCCCATTCAGCCCCGATCCCCTGCTGTGGGCAGGGCTGCCACCCACCAGCACAGGCTGCCCAGGGCCTCATCCAACCTAGCCTTGAGTGTCTCCAGGGATGAGGGTCAGAAAGCCAGAGAGCAGGCTCTGAGTAACCCAGACTTTGGGAAGCTGAGATCATTCCGGAGAGCTCAGCCAAAAGCCGAGGCAGTGTATACTCTGGTAAACTGGACAGGCTGTGGTGTTTCAGAGGGCAGAGCAGAGGTCTGCCCTGTGACAGGGGGTTGGCAAAAGTGGCAGCACTGTGGGCAGCCGGGTGTTCCTGGTGAGCTGCCGGGAGTCCTGCCCTGAGGAGCAGCCCCCAGGCAGTATGGTGTGCCCTAAGTTCCCTGTGATCATGGGGTGCCTTCCCTGTTTCACAGCACTGGAAGCCAACCCTGGGCTGCTCCCAGGCTTTCTTTTGCAGAGAAATCATGTTTTGAAGGCTGAGGGCTGGTGCAAAGATAATGCCGTGCCAACCCTGGGGCTGCAGCCTGTCCCTGGTTGTGGAACTGGACCCAGGCTCAGGGGCCCTGCTCACCCCCCCACACTGATGAACTTGGAATAGTAGAAGGGTGGGAATCACAGCCCTACAGTTTTCCAAACTCCAGCAGACATTTTTCCATTAAGACAAGCCATCCCAACGGAACTGCATGCTTCATCTACAAGCACAGTGACAAACCCAACCTTTTCAGGCTTGCTGCTATTTATACTCCTAAGAACAATACCAATGCAATAAAACTTTCCTAGTGGAGTTAGAAGAGGCACTCTGTGGGAAGAGCAGCACAGTTCCCAAAATTCACAGTTAACAGACTTTGGTGACTTCAACGAAAACATTTGTTTTGCGTAAGAAAAAGACCAAACTCTCACAAAACCACATTGGGTGACACCTCCTGGCTGAACCCAGCCCTGTGCTTCTCTCCCAGGGGAAGGCAGTCTCACAGTGATGGGTGTTTTCCTCTCGGATCTCTTGCTGCTGTTGAAAGATAATAGTGCCCATTGCTCCCTCACACAATTGCACAGGAGTTGCTCACACACCAAAAAAGGGTTAAAAATTTTGTTCACATCACAAACACTGGAGAAAATATGCACAAGAGATGCGTAAAGCATGAAGAACTCACAAACGCAGGCACCCTTTGATACAAACCATGCACTTCGTGGCGGAGATGCTCCACCCACCACTTCCCAGCACTGTAAGAGGAAAAAACATATCCAAGGTGGAGCATCAGCCCACGTCCATCTAGAGGAAAGCTGGATGTCAATCAAGGAACTGCTGAAGCTGTGTAAGAAACAATCTCATATATATATACGGAGAGAGAAAGTAAACCACTCAGAGCTGGCAGTGACAGTGAGCTTCATTCAGAGCAACACCTCCCTTGAACACAGCTCTTGGCTAAAGGGCAGACTGCACACCGCCTGACTGGTTAGTGCAGAAGTATTTTAAGCCTATAGGGTGAAGGCCTTCCCAGGTGCTGCAATCCATGGCTGCAGGTGCATTACCAGCAAGTGTGGCACCATGCACCTGTGAATAACGCTGCAGTACATAGCAGTCACTGGGAAAAAAAATCTCCTATTAAACCTATGTAAAAAGCATGGAAACTGTGTGTGCACCGTGTGATGGATGGATGGGCAAATAGCAGTGTGTATTACATTGGCAAAAGTATCAATCTATGAAGCATAGACAACCATTTTTAAATTGTATAGACTTAGAGCTATGTATCTTAACTGCAGTCCCACTTTAGGGTGGATGAGTGCTGGAAGTGAAAGTGGAAAAATGGGGGTTGGGATAAATCCAAATGAAAGGGAAAGGGCTCCTGGGCTTCCCTGGGGAGCTGTGACCGGCAGAGATGCGCTGCCGATGGCCCCTGGCTCTGAGTCAGCTCCCAGCACTGCACTGCAGGAGGGGCCGCAGCAAAGCGCTTCCCTTCACAGAGGTGCTCTCAGAAGAAGTGAAAAGACAACAACCGCAACCAAGAGAAATGAGAGAGAGACTCTTTGCTGTGAAGCCTGTATGCTTTTCCAACTGGTCTAATAAAAACCGTGCCCTCCAATTTTCTCTCCCAAGAGAAGTGAGAAGTTTCTATGAACTTGACTCAGACTGTTTGGAAATTTGGCAGTGTCTGCAGATACCAGCCTGCCAGCGTGGAAAAGTAAGCTAAACAATTCTGCTAATGCCCCGAACACAGCACTGGGAAAATAGACTTTTTTTTTGTTGTTGTTGTTTCCCCTAAAATTTTGTTTTTCTCTCCTCAGGCGAGTAACTTCAAGCATCAACAGACATGAGGCAAAACTGATTGTAATAATACCTGAAGGCATCCTGGTCTTTACTTGTGTCAGTTTGAGATTAACAGAGCGTTTTACACTTGGGTTGAAGGTAGCACAGGGGAGCTCCAAAGCAATCCTAACCAAAGCCAAGATAAAGCTTCCTTTAAAGAGCATCAAGGTAGAACTGCTCCACCTCCGTTCCCAGAGGTGCCAAACGTTTCTTCCAGCTCCAGAGATTAATGTGTATTACTTCATAAGAAGAATTTGTAACTTCTTGGAATGCCAACCAGAAAGCAAAAACAATGGTGTCTTCTTCTCTGCTCCCCCCAGCAAAAGAAAATAAAAATGCAGAACAACTACATCAAATGCACAGTCAGAGAATTAGAAATTGTTATATGAGCCTCTGTGTGGTTAATCTGTTTACAGAGATCAATTAAATTGTAAGTATTTTCCATTGCACCACGTAAAAATAATTTTCAAGCGTTTGAGAAACAGGGTGGAAAAAAAAAAAGACAAATGAAAAGAATAAAAAACTTTAAAAACTTAGAGATGAATCAAAAAATCAAATCCAGATATTTACTGAAGCTTGGGAAAACTTGTATCCCCACCTTGACTGGTGCCTTGCTTTCAGAGGGCAATTATTCTCAGAAGATATACTGGAGCCATATATTTCCCCTCTCAGAGCTTCTCCGTGCCTCCAATATCCTCTCAGAAAAACATGGGAGTGCATAAGAACAATGAATACAGAACTTCTGGTGTATTTACATGACTGTGTTGTTCTCTTAAGTGCAGCTTCATAAACATCAACAAAATAGGCATCATGCTTTTCTCTCACCTTAGTTAAGCAGGTTAGGACAAAAGGCTTGTTCTCACCTTCCAAGAGTTTTGTTTTCCTGTATTTTGAGCATTTTAACCAAATGTTTAACAGCAACCAAGTCATTGCACACGCCTGAGGAAATGCTTGGCACAGCTGGAGGCACAGGAACATTTCCACCTTCCTCTTGAAGCAGCTTTGGCCCTAGACCAAGACAGAGGAGTGCTGCTGCTCCTCTCATTTGCACTGGTACTCATGTTATCCAGGAGCCCACACTGCTGGCTCAGCATTTCCAAGGCAACATCAAGTCCAGCCTTCTTGCCCTCAGCACCCCGTCTGCTCAGCGTAGGCAGAACTATGGACACCAGATGGGTTTATTCCGTGTAGGTATCCTCCCAGTATAACAAACTTCCAGATGGATCTACAGCCTAACTCCCTGTCACTCTCATCACCTTGATATCAGAATCTGGATTTACATCAGTCCTTCTGGTGGGGAACAGAAAATGAATTCAGAAGTAGGTAAAGGTTATTTTGTTTCACTTTCCATGGGTGAAAATAGACTCCTCGTTGTTCTCCGTTAAACAAGATAGTGTTGCATTGGCTAAGGAATTTACAAAACATTTTATAAAATGTTACGAGATATATTTGTGTTAATTAGCAGTGTACAGCCAATATCCAATACGCATGGATTTCCTGCACATAAACTGAATCACATAAGAGAACAGCCAGCATGCACCTTGGCCAAAGCACACCACCAGCATTGAACGTTGTAGAAACTGATGGAAATCAAACTTTTGTATGTCTGTGGGACACCTCATTTTCTACAAATTGCCAGCACACAGTTCTGTGCTGAGCTGCTCTCTAGCAAGAAAGCTTTAATACATGGGTAGGTGTTAGGCTACCTGCAGTGAGGCTAAATCATAATTAGGTGACTCATTACAGTACAATAGAGACATCATCACTTGGCCTTCACTCCCTATCTTCCATCTACCCTTAGGAGCATCCTTCAGAGGGTCATGCCAGGAGCAAAAGGCCATCTCTAATTTCCAACAACACGCTAAACCTATGTGTTCCCCACAGCACTAAAACCTTTCTCTTCCCATCTACACACAGGTCCTACAGACATAACCTGTGGGCCTCAATTAATGACAAACTCATAATATATAAAGAATATAAACATTGTTAATTAGAGAAATCTCTCTAATTTTGAATGCATGCAAACTACAGCTGAGCAAGTAAAAATAATGATAACTATTGAAAACAACGGAGTTACATACACTGCTTTTTCAAAGTAAGTGAGTAGTCCGAGGCTTTTGGTTTTGATACTTTCTGGTGCACCAAAATGTCTGAAATTCTGACCCCTCTATATCACTGAATCATTAAGATTGGAAAAGACTGATGATCTACTAAGATCATCAAGTCCAGCCATCAATCAGCTTCTTATAGTGCCATTAAAAATTCAACCCATGTTTTGAAGTAATAATTCAAGGATTTTGGTGATTATACAGAACATCTGGATGAATGTGATAAAATAAAATAGCCTCTTGTATTTCCTGTAGTTCTGCATCTAAAAATCAACTCCTTTACTCCTCCTCTCATAGGGCAAAGATAGATCTTTTTATTTGGAGAAGGGACAGAGCACAGGAAGCCAACCAGCTCCAGAAAGAGCAGTGTGCAGCAGGTAGATTCTCAACACAGTGACACCACTGAAACAAGTGGAGTCATACAGCTTCTCTCTCCTGTGTCTTAGTCATTTCATACACAAAAACAAACCAAGGTTATTTAATTAAAGTCGTTTTTCTTATTGGTTATAAGATGATAGTAGATAGATTTTTAGTAGATTTTGTTGGTTAATTAAATGTTCTCTATAGTTATCTCCACATAATACTGAATTTTTGACAGTGTATTTTAACTGGTTAATGACTTTAATATTAACATCTTTCTTACTAAAAATAATTATCAGTCTGACAGTATACCTCTGGATCCTCTCTTCCTTAAGGCAAACTGGGTAAAATCAGCATGGAGGCCTTAAATACAGTAATGCACTCACTAGGCTGGAATTACCTTCCTGAGACCACCTAAGGTAAGCCTTGACTCCAAAACAAGACTGGACTTTACCTGGGTCAGGACTGAGAGGCAAAACTGCCTAGTCTGCCCTATAGGAAGCTCATCAGCACTGATTTATTTTCTGTTCCCCTCCTCACTTCTCCCTTCTCGTAACACTGACTCTGATCCAACACTATGCTCCCCCTCAAACAGCTCTGCTGAGTCACCAGTCTTAATAAAGGCAATTTAGGACCACAACTGCTGTTCTGAAACTTACACATCCATCTGACCGACTGGAATCCAGCACAGATGCTCCTGTGGGGCAGGAGTGCCATTCTTGGTACCTCAACTCCACTGCCTTGCCCTCCTTGCTGGTCAAGTTCAGGTAATGTAATAATTGGTGGGTAAAGGGGGACAATCTTTACTTTTTTCTTAATTGGACAAATATATACAGAGCGAATAGCTTTATTTTCCCTCTCTTATTTATATTATAAAACAGAAGGAGAAAGGAAGGTGGGACTTTGTGCCTTTGGGGAAATAAGTTGATCTGCACAAGAAAGCACATCCCCAGGCTGTTTTCTCTTTGCAAACAGGCTGAATAACCTGTCCAAACTATAAATACACAAGGCACAAAAATATAGCAGAAAGGGGAGTTGCCAAATATACTGCATCCTTTGGTCAACAGTGGTAGCATCTGTCTTCCCAATGACTTCTGAATATTATCACGCGATTGCTCCATCACGTAAAAGTTTCCAGAATTCTTCAACACAGCAAACCATTGAACACTGTTCTCTTTCCACTGAAGTCAGTGGTAAATCTCTGAATGCAAACAGAAGCAATCTTGCTTTTGAGAAGGAAAACATTCATCGATAGCAAAAATATCCCTCCCCAGCACTCTGCTGAGATGAGGTTTTCTACTCAGCAGAACGGAAGCAATACATTTTGCTCGTACAAATAGCAACCTTGCTGCCTCTCCTTCCCAAACATTTGCACACACACATCTTGGCTTGTGTCTAAGCAATGAATAAAGTTGCAATTAAATGTAGAGCTTATATATAAAGCACATTCATATGAAATACATGCAGACTGAGGAACAAGTAGCTTGCTTGCTGATTTGAAAATACATTTACTGTAAGATTTCCAAAAGATGGTATTTATCATTGTCATTATTAAAATGCCTGGATTTTTCAGCTGGATTTTTTAGGTTGCCTGCCGTGACCACAGGTGTTCTTGTCCAGTTTCACACCTTGAACTGCAAGCACAGTTGTTGCAAAAGCAAAAGGAATATGACAGAATATAATGCAATTAAAATCCTTAAAATAAACAAATGACATTGTCTCTTGAAATTGGCAATGTCAGCAATAGAACACTAACTTCAGGAGGCACTCAGCTGACTCAGCTGCAGAGGAACACAGATATGCCAGACCATACATCAAGTGTAGAAAGTGCCATGGCTATATAATAGAAAAGGTACACTGGAAGCAACAATGCTGGAAGACTGTGGCATCGTGGTAAAAAGGGGTAAAAAAAACCAACACACAAAAAATTGTAGATGTGGCACAAAAGGACATGGTTTAATGGGCATGGTGGTGATGGTTAGACTAGGTGATCTTAGCTTTTTTTTTTTTCCCAACCTCAATGAATTTATGATTCTGTGTTCATAACTAAATAACCTTCTAGCATGAAACAGCAGAGAGAACTGGTTGTGCCACCAGTGAAGGAGGCCAGAGCTGCCATGCCACAATCCCTACTCCAGAGTCCCTGTACTGAACAGACAGTTAAGAAATAGAAAATATACGGATAACAACCAAAATACTCCCTGAATGTCTGGAGAACTTGAATCTTTTTGTAGCTCTGAGTTGAAGATAGGAGATGAGTTGATCACAACCTCTAAGTATCTATGAGATAACATTAGAGTAAAAAGATAATCCATAAATAAAATACTACCCAATTGCATCACTGAAAGCTGAAACTATCCAAAGTCAGAAGAAGGACAATGAATGGAAAAGTTAAATGGTAAATACAAACACTTTCCAGAAGGTGCAGCAGGCAGTGCTGTCTTCTAAGCAGGACCTGTGCTCATCTACACAGGTACATGCCAACTCAGCCAAAGCTGTGATTTTGATGCTGAAATTTCTGTGCAATATTCCATGGCCCCCACAGCTCTGGTGATTGGAGACCTCTGGAGAGAGGTCTGTGCTCAATGGTTTTGGACCAAACTATAATTGGAAATGATGGGATAACAATTAGATCATGTCCTGTCTAGTGTTACAGACTCCCAAGCTCAATTTGGTCATTCAAATGTTGCTTTAAGATAATTATTTTATCAATTTATATTCTTATTCTTTTGAACTATAGCTGTGTTATGGATAGAGCGTCATTAGTGCATAGATATATATTTTTAATTGTTCATATTTTTTCAAAGATATTATGCAAGTACTGCTGAAAAAAGAGGAAGTATCATGAAAGATTTCTGGACATCCATAACACAGTGGATCTCAGACATATATTTTAAACGTCAGCAGAAGAACAGCTGTCAAATACCTCCAAATGAGCACTAATTGTAAAGATTTTGATCTGCCTGATGTCCAAAGGCAGAAACACTTTCAAATTAGGTTTCATTTCACCAAATTTAGTCTTCCAAACATAACTAAACAAATCACTGCTGGTAGCACGTGATATCAGTGCAAAGCACAAACACACATTATTTCAATTTTTGGTGATGATGGGTTTGCAAATACACCCATGAGACCGAAGGCTGGAACCCATACTTAAGCAATCCTTCTACATATGGTTGTACCAGCTGGACAAAATATCCACACAGTCACAGTCTATCTGCAGAGATTCTTGGCTGGAGCTGTATTTGGCACTTTCTGCTGGTGGTATGGATTTGGGTCCTTGTCTGCTTTACACTCCAACAGATGACTCCAGGTGCCCTAAACTACGTGGATTTAAAGGTCATCACAAAAGTCATGCAGAAACAGCTGCCTGTTTTCTGGCTTTTGTTTTAACCGAGGCTTTAATTCCTTTTGTATTAGTCATAAACCATGATATTAGCAAAATATCATAGATAATCCCGTTCTGCCAAAACACTGCTGAGTTGTGGGAGAAAGAAACTACTTTTCGTAACTGGATGTGCTTTGAGCTTCCAGGAAGAGTAGGCAGTTCTGACGAGTGGGAAAAAATAGATTTCATTAAAAAACAAAACAAACAAAAAACACATTTACTTTTAACTATGAGGATAAAGACTGATTACTTGATTGCTAAATTGTCTTTGGGTCAGGCTGTGCGGTCATGGTTAGGGGCAGAGGAAAGCGGGAAAAGTTCTCACAGAATTGCCAGAGCAGGAGCTGCACTTCACCCAGTCTCAAAGACTATGAAAAAGAGGCACATAGATAGGAAAAATAGCTCTGATTCTACTCCTACAGACTTTGGGTTAAGAACTGGCCAGGCTGCAAGCTGTAAAACAGCAGGAGCATTCTGCAAAGCCAGGGCTGCAGGGTGCTTGCAGGGGGATGGAAGAGGGAGACATTGCAATTGCATAAGAAAAATAATAACCATGCAAATGCAAGAGCAGTGCCTTTTGTACAGTCCGGATGCAGGAGTATCCATGTACAAGGCAGTCTCCTCAAGTCTTCCTCCTCATGGAGGTAACATCAAAGGCACCCCCCAAATAGCACTTTTGCAAAGGATTATGCTTTTTTTCCTGAAATGTCTGCCTGCCCTACTTCAGTACAGACATTTTAAGCAGTTACCTTCGGTGATGCTATGGCCTGTGAAACACCTTGCAAAGACTACTTCTGCACTCCAAGATTTATTTATGATACAGGGTTTTGAAAACAATGACAAACTACATATGATCAAAGCAAGAAAATAGCCTTTTGTTTTCTTTTCCCTCCTGTGAGAAAAAAATAGTCCCCCTATGATCAACTGGGATGGACACAAGTATCACTCAGAAGGCAAAACTATGGGGTAATTCCATTAGAGAGGAGCTCTGTTTCTCATTTGGGAAAGGATATGCAATACAGTAGTAGAGGCCCCAGAGGCAGCAGCATTCAGCAGTCTCTCTGGGCCCAGAAAAGCCCACCTTCCTGCTTGGACTAAGGCCACTGCACTTCCAGCACCTCACCGTGGACTTGTGTACACCCTTTAAAAACATCATTCCCAATACCAAGGCACTTATCAGCAATAACTCACTAGCAGCATTTGCCTTCTGACAGACCCTTGCCCTCAGTTTCACAGGTCTCCTTTAAAATACAAACACCACTACTGCCAGTAGATCATGACTCATTCTGGCAGTACAATGCTCTGGAGCCCACATATCTGGATCCACAGAAGATCTGCTTGTGAAGCAGGGCTCCTCAAGGAGGACTTCAGTGCTCTTCCCCAGAGCCTTCATGGGAGATGGAGGAAGCGGTCACAGTGCATAACCAGCTGTGGTCACAGCCTCAAAAGGTTTCTGTGATACCAATCCTGTTGTCGACCGCTTCTTTCCTGCCCAGTAGCACAATGTGTCATTTTGAGTAAGTCGCTGCATTTCACGGACCTTAAATCATAATGCCTGTTTTGTTTAGCTTCATTCTTCTCTCTCTTCCTGTAAGACTGACACCACAGTAGCCAAACTCTGTGTTCCACCGAACAGATGATCTCCAAGTAATGAAATCTGGTTCAAAATCACTGTACTGTAATTTCACAGCACTAAGTATAGGTCAGATTCTGACTCCTCAGCATTTTTCAGGACCTTCTGTATTATTTTAACACCATACTTTTGTTACATGCAATCTAAGGTTTTGGTAGAATAAGAAGTTACAATTTCAACCCAAACTTCCCTGCAAATTGCTGGTTTACATACTCACAGCCTGTTGCAAGGCTCACAGATTTCTCTGTTAAGTATATCAACACTAGTTCAAAAGAAAAAAAAATAAACCCACAATTACTTGTTTATTCTTTCTGTGCTGCTTCCAAGATAGTGATGAGAAAAAATATTTTCTTAAAAAAAAAAAAACAAAATAAAACAAAACAAACAAACCAACAAAAAAACAAAAACAAAAACAAAAAAACCAAAAACGCCAACAAAGCAACAACTAACCTTAAGAATTTTCCAGTCATTACATCTTGAGCTGAAGAGCTTGGGTTTTTCTTTTCCCCCACTCCTTTATATCACCAATCTGGGCTCTTACAGCTGGTGGAAAAAATACTGTCAGTAGAATTGTAGAATCACTCAGGTTGGAAAAGGCCTTAAAGATCATTGAGTCCAACCACGACGTAACCATACTACCCTAACAACCTTCCACTAAATCATGTTCCTGAGTACTACATCCAAACGGATTTTAAACACATCCACCTCCCTGGGGAGCCTATACCACTGCCTAACAACCCTTTCTGTAAAGAAGTTTTTCCTGATATCCAACCTAAACTTACTCTGGTTCAACTGAAGGCCATTTCCCCTTGTCCTGTCACCTGTCACCAATGAGAAGAGACCAACCCCGCTCTCACTGTAAGCACCTTTCAGATATTGGAAGAGAGCAATCAGGTCTCCTCAGTCTCCTCTTCCCCAGACTGAACAGCCCCAGTTCCTTCAGTCTCTCCTCATAGGGCATATTCTCCAAGCCCTTCACCAGCCTTGTTGCCCTTCTCTGGACCCGCTCCAGCACCTCAATGTCCTTTCTGTACTGATGTACCCAAAACTGAACACTCCAGGTGAGACCTCACCAGTGCCGAGTACAGGGGCAGGATGACTTCCCTAGTCCTGCTCACCACACCATTCCTGATACAAGCCAGGATGCCATTGGCCTTCTTGACCACTTAGGCACACTGCTGGCTCATATTCAGCCAACTGTCCATTAATACACCAAGGTCCCTTTCCATCAGGCAGCTTTCCAGCCATCCCTCTCCAAGCCTGTAGGTTTGCCTGGGATTGTTGTGACCAAAATGGAGGACCTGATGCTCGGCCCTATTGAAACTCACACAGTTAACCTTGGCCCATTGATCCAGTTTATCCAGCTCCCTCTGTATTCTTTTCTCCCCTCAGGCAGATCAACATCCCTCCCAGTAGCACGATGGCTTTGCAACTTGTCCAAGTTGGTCTGATCTTTGTGGGAAAAGGCAGCAGAGATAGGAATACACACAGATCTGTATGCTCCAGGCTCTACCACTACGCTGTTGCATAGTGTATGTCTTAATTTCAAGCAGGCAGGAGATTTTTGCTGTTGTGTATGTGTTTTTTTTTGTGATAATTTTTTCCCCCATCACTACCTTGAAATCAGCAGTGTTGTGAGGTGCCGTAATTACCTCTTGGCTGCTCTGACACAACACCTCCCCACCAGCCCTGGCCTTCTGCCATCCTGCTAAGCCCATTTCATCCCATTGCTCACAGCACTCAAAAAGTGCTTTGCTTCCCACTGAAATCAAATCAGTACTATTGGCACTGTGATGACTAGTGGTCATTAAGTACTACTCAGTACAGAGGGAAGTACACTTCAATGCATGTCCACAGGAAAAAACATACACAAAACAAACAGCTCCTAGAACAACTGTTGCTAGAAGCTCAGTTAAACATTCTTAACTTTTCTCATGTCTCATTTTAATTTACAAATCATATATACACACACACTTTTTTTTTCTTTTTTTTTTTCTGTTAAGTCGAATTCTCAACCAGACAAATGGATAATATTGTACCTTTTGCCTTTGTTAAACATTTATGGGCTGAATTTATTAAAGACTTCATCAGAAGTTCTCAACATACACACATTGCAAAATGTATCAATGAAAGACTGAAACCCAGGATCCTTCATCCTCAGAGATGTGGGCTAAAGACTCACGCTATTCTCTGTTACCACCACAACTTATTTGGGATGGAAAAGCCTCAAGGAGATGCCCCACAAACAGATCCTGTCCCAAAGAGCCTCTAAACAGCCAGGAACTGGCCTGTTTCCTGTACTGCCTTCAGCCAGTCTGCAGCCCCACACTGAGCCATCACTACTGTCCCTTTAGAAAGGCCTCAAATCATCATGGCCCTATGCTGAGAAGCCCCTGTCCTGTCTCCATCAAGAGAAACAAAGGAAGGCCAGCCCAAACCTAGGTCTCCAAAAAATAAAAAGGCCTTGACTTCTGCTCCAGTCCTCCTCTGATTTCACTCAGAACATACCGCTCCTGAAAAATATCATAATTGGGAAACCAAGTAAAGTTCAGGGATCTG
Organism: Tetrao urogallus; assembly: GCF_951394365.1. Lineage (NCBI taxonomy): Eukaryota > Metazoa > Chordata > Aves > Galliformes > Phasianidae > Tetrao > Tetrao urogallus. The sequence continues at coordinate 56,035,428 of NC_136814.1, read as the reverse complement.
AGCACTTCCCTAAACTCATAACAAAACGATTCCACCAGATTACTAAGGTCTCAGGATACAAACAAAATTCATCACACAGAGAAGCTCCTGCTTTCTTCCTCACAGAGGTGTAAAACAACAACAGAGAAAGTATTTTTATGGCTATGGAAAAGGACAATTTTAGAAAGCTATTCATTGAAGAGCAATTTTCAAAATTTGAGTCGTGTACGGGGTGACAGTCAACCACAACCCACTGCACAGAATAATGTTGTATACTGTATCCAGTACGAATTCAGTACAAACCTGCATAGCCATATGCAGTTTCTTGCCTGCTTTCAGGTGCAAATCCATCATCCTATTAGAGATGAGGAAATAAAAACAGAACAGCAAAACAACCAAACACTTCACTCCTGTGTCTGTCAGAAGAAACAGGATGAATGATCTTCTTCACCAAGAACAACTACAGCAAGATCGAGGCTATGACCCACTGAGTTCACAAAAGTTATTGCATTGATGGTGTCAAAGTGCTCCATCACTGAATGCCTTTGACACTGAGTGAACGTTTGCTCCCAGTCTTGAACTCCTCACCTTGCACAGTAATCATGTAGTGAACCTAACTGCTCTTATCCTCAGAAAGAAAATTAGCACAATGAATTGGCACAACTTTAAGGCAAAGCTGGTTCTACCTGTATGGGCTGCCAGATGAAAGCTGGATCTCTGTCCACACGGACTGCTACAGTCTGTCCAAAACTGAAGTTCATAAAAACCAAGTTGAAGTGCAAATCTTTTCAACTGTTGTACGTACAGAAGAAATCAGTGCAACAAGCAAACAAACAAACAAACAAAAACCCACCCCAAAACTCTTTTTTTCTCTGAATAAATCAAGAGCATATAATCCACTCTCTTCAATTTATATAGAGCAGAAGTAAATCCCAAAATAATCCCCCAAAAAATTTTGTATTACAAATATATTTAACAGATGCTATACACTTCAAAACAGATTTGGAGAATGTAATTTCTACACTTTATTAAAAAAGATAGACAACAAAATTGTGAAAGAAACTTCTACAAATGGAATCATGAAGAAATTCTTGACTCATCTCAAGGCACCACAGACTCTCACAAGCTGTTCCCGCATTCATCTGCAAGGAAACCATAGAGAGATACACAAAAGGCTCTTTCCAATAATCCATCCATGTTTTCTCACTGTAACTTCAGATTCCACAGGTGCTCTGACACTTGATTTCATACAGTGTCATGGATGGCAGCAGCTGGTATTTAAGTGTATCCTCTGCTTTAAATGAAAAAGCTGCTTCTGCCCTGAGACTTGAAAATTAATTACACCCTGTGCTTTTGCACTCAGGTGCGATCCAGCCCTTTTCCAGGGATACCACTGTGGGTCAGCAGTGGAAAAAAAACTTCTGTGTCAGTGGACAGCTGCTCATTGCTGCAGAGACCACTCCTGGAAAGATAAAGATTCACAGTTCTCTGCTCGATTTGCAAACTAATTTATCAACTAATAAAAGTCATGTAGATCGGGGACAAATATTCTAGCTTCTGTATGCTTAAAATTCTCCTTTCACTATTTTAAATAAAGACTGCTTTGCTAAAGACATCAAAACTAAGTATGACGCAGAATAAGACTAGCCTTGATGTGTTTTTGTCACCTTACAAAGACAGTTTAAATCTACTTTTTAATAAGCATTTCTAATCTTCCCAGCTTCTTCAACCTAATTCTCTCTGACAACACAGCGGCTGGTCTGCATGACTGTATTTATGTATTCTTCATCTGGTTGAATAATAACTGTCAGGGAACAGACAATGATATTTCTTGCTACTTCAATGATGCTTTGTGGCACTGAAGTACTTGAAGAAAGAGACACAAAGGTTCTCTTTCGCTAAGCTTCAGGAAGCTAATTTTGGGTTTCCAGTTCCTCTGTGCAGAGAGAACATTCAGGCTGATGTGAGGGTGGGTGGGAGCATGCAAGATACAGATTGTTAGTAATATATTTAACTATCCTTTCTGCAAGCTGCTTCCTAATGTTCTCCCCTAACGCAGAAAAGATTTGTCAGCTTGTGCCTATTCACCTTTTGCAGATGAAGGTCTACCCTGCAGGCAGAGGGCATGGGGCAGCTGAAGCGGTGGCCCACACAGTGGCTCTGAGTGTAGTCAAGTCCTCTCTCATAAGCTCCAAGCAATTTTTTGGTTTGTTTTTGTTTTGAGTAAAGACAAAAAGCTGTACTATCACTTGGACTTCCTGGATTATTCAGTTTGCAGCTTCCTTCCCATTCTTATTACTACAGGGTTATTCTTCAGACTTCAGCATGCATTGCCAAAAAGCAAGTGTTTTCTGCTTAAATGTTAAAGGAAAACATATTCATAAACCAGTTCAGGACGAATCTTGAAAAACATAGGAGGGAAAGTAAACAGTGCTACTAGCAACTTTTTCTTTTTTTAAAAAAATATAAGATTTTAAAATTATATACTGATAGGTTTGAGAATGTTACTTTGTTATATAAAGCTCCAACTGCAATCTGATTGTCTTATGCTGAAAAACCTTGTATTCTCTAGGTATTTTTTTTCTTCTATCAGAAACGCCTCTATCAGCAGTAGTACCAGAAAAATTCTGTGTTTGTGGGCAGAGACATGCTTATAAAGGAACAGACACTATGACTATTTCTTCTTCAGAGTATTCTTATCAATAAATGGGATAAATCCCCTTTGCCCTGAATACTTCCCTAATATTTGGAACAGGAACAAAATAATCGCAGCTGAGTTTACACCTAATCATTCAAAATTGCCAGAGGGAGAAGTAAACCATCCATGGTCTAAATAGCAAGTTATGACATCATTTACTGCTCTTGTGGTATTCTACTTGAGAGAACACAAATTGTCTTTTGAAAATGAACATTTTGTTACTCTTCCTGGTTGTTTCTGGGCTCATAGAGCTCTTTATTGCTATGAAAGCACTTGGATTCTTTTATCACTGAATTCAATTAGGTGACGCAGAGAATTAAACAAATGCCCTATTATCTGCAGGCTTCACAAGCAACATCAGAGACACACACAAGCACAAAGATGTCTGAAAGCTGATGAGTTTCAGGTATTTATTTTTGCAACATTATGTTGCAACAGCATCTCGGATGGCTCTGCAGGTAGGCACCTCATCAGAGAATAATTACACTTCACCCCACAGCAGCTTTGGTTATGATGCTTGTGTTTAATTGCAAACTGAAAAGGAAAGCTGCATGCTATGCACTTACGCATCACTTAGCACTGTAGGTACAGCTAAGAAACAAAGCCATCAGATGCTGATGTATAGCAAAACAAGAGCTTTCTGCTCTTTCCTCCCTCAAAAATCATCTGCTCCTGAAAACATCAAAAATGTTCACCCAGAACAACTAAATAAAAGCAAAGCAAGTCTTTTCCAACATGATACCAACAGCACAACTGATCTTTGAAATAGCCCAAATTAGTGACCAGCTGCAAAGGTGTTTGGTCTTTCAAACATCTGCTAACAGACAGGTTATGCCCTCCTTTTTCTCTGCTGTACCTTTTGATCCCTTACTGCCAAGACTAAAAACTGTTTTGTGATTTCAAATTATTTTGGATGTCCAAAACCTAACCCTCATTCCTGATATCAAACATTTGCATGGAGTTTGTGTGTGATGTAAGAAGACTTAGATATGAAGTCTGATGATATCATACACCCTGTTGATTATCAAGAACAATTTCCAAGGGGGAAAGGTGCAGTGAAAAACAAAACAAAACAATCCACACTACCACAGAATCTTTAAGGAGTTGTCTTACCCTGTGATTTTCAGCTCTTTGAAAAAGCAGGAAAGAACAGAGAGGCACCCCTGGTGCCTGGGTTAAGATAACTACAAAAGAACTATTCTTACCAAGTTCCTTCAGCAAAATGAAGAGTGCTTTGATTGCATTTTTTTTTTTTTTTTTGGCCTCACTAATCTCACATACTGATGGATAATTTCAAACAGCCAAAATATTTCTTCTAAGAACATTGATTCATACATGTTAAATCCAGCTGGGTTTTTTTTTAGTTTCTTTACAACTATCAACATTTTCTTTAAATACTTGGAAACTGCATTTTATATGATTAAGAGTGCAAATATGTACATGAGGGAAAAGGCAGAAAGAGAGTGACTCCATTAAGAGCAGTTTAAAGAGGGGTATTTATGGCTCTACCCTCCCTCTCCTACTCCCCCCTTCCATGGTCTACATCCTAATACAAAACAAAGCACATAACACTTTGTGCCTAATCAAAGTATTAGCATCACTAATTGGTAGCATTACCATGGCTGGCACTAGCCTAAAGTAAATCTGATGGTTATTTAACAAGAAAGGGTATGTAGAGTCCCAGCTTTGCACTCAGCACAAAGGCAGTCACACGAAAACTGCAGCTGAGACCTCAACACAAACATCCATACTACAACTTACTTGCAGTCTGAGAAGTTTTCCATAGGCTATAACCATGCAGTTCTTCCTCCCTTGCTTTTGGGATCCAAATACATCAGCACGAGTCTCCTTCCCACACTATGGATTCCTGTCTCTGTGCCAAAGGATAACTTAACATCTGTGCCACCCAAAATACAGAGTAAAGCAACCTGTTCTCTTTGTTTTCCTAAGGCTGGGGTCACAGAGGTGGGGAGAAAAGATCCAAGAAAGTTTCCATTAACAATATGAATATTAGCACAGGAACAGCAGAAGAGCTGAAATTCTCTCTATTCTAGACATACCAGCAATTTACATAAAGGGAAAGACAATACTTATGCTTATATAGACACATTCTGAAAAGGAAAAAGAAAAAAAACAGTACTAGAAAAAAATGTACTCTTTAAAAGACCTTTATTTTGGTTGCACAGTTACAATTCTGAAGTCCATCTTTGCTTAGATTGTTTCCAAACAACATTTCATAGTTCACCATGTAAACAGTGCATTCTCTATCAGTCTAGTGTACAAGAACCTTATAAAATACAAATTGACTTTTTTCATCTGTACACTTTCCAGATTAGTTCATCAACATCAATTACAAATGCAAATAGATTAATTGGCAAAAAAAGTGTTTGGTTACATTTTTAATATATTAGTACAAAATGGCACAAAAGAAAAAAAGGTCATTTTAAAGGCTATAAGCATCAGAATTCTTAAGCAGTTTGAGTAAGTTCAACTGATTAAGAACTTGTTTTCAAATACCACTGAACTTGGAATTTAATTTGTAATCTTTTCTTCAGATGTATGAAAGACCTCACATACAAGTTTGGATCTGCTCGTGGAAACTGAATCACAGCAGTTTCAGAACAGTAACATTCAAGTGCAGTTAGGAAGCTGGGAATTTCTATTCTTCCCAGTAAATTTATGAATTCACAGATTAGAGCTTACTTTCATCTAGCCAAGCTCATTGATAAACACTTCAGATGCAAAGATACCAGGCATATGCACATAACACTTTATTTCTTAATGGAAAAACTCAAAGAAGAAATCCAAATAATTATATCATCCACCCTATCTACTTTTGTAGAGCCTTCCAGGCATAACCAGAGTTAACGCCAGATAGAGATATATGAATCATGTGAAAGATTAGAGGCAAACTGAAGGCTTAATTTGAAGACTTCAGTTAAAAAGAGTTCACACTAACTTCACGTCTACGTCTTAATTTTGAACCACCCATATCAAATGGGCAGGTGGGTGAGATGGAAGAGAAAAAGACAGAAAGACATTACTAGCTTAAAACTAAATTCCAACTTGTGAATTTATTGCCTCAAGCAACAATTCAGGAGTTTGTTTTGGCAACAACATTTAGCAGTATCTCAGTGATAATCCCATCCCACTCCCCCTTCCTTCAAAACAAGTTATCAAGATTTTGATTAATCTCCTAACCCTTAAAAGGATTTTAAGTTAAGTTAACGGAACAGTATATGATGCTGACTGGTTTTACTGGTAAGACAGCACTCACGTCCAAGAGAGCAGGCAGTTATGGTATGACTGAGAAAGTTACTTCTCAAGTTAAAACAAAAGTCTCATAAAAAAAAAGGTGAGTGTGATGAAGTACAGAAAAACCATCATTTTTACTGAGCTTCAAAATGAGCAAACCATTACCGTAGAAGTTTTGTTTCATAATTTAAATATCAATTGCAAAGCTTTCTCTAGAGACTTATTTTAGAAAAAACCATAGGATGATTCCAAGAATCAGTGCTCCAATAGCAAGTATACCAATGAGGATGCACATCTTCTTTCGGGATCTTTGCTGTAAGAAAGGAAAAAAAAAAGCTGATTGAAAACTGCATCACAAGATCAAAAAACAACTCCAATGTTTTTATGACCCTACTGCTTGTGAAATCTAAATAATGTCCTTGCAAACAAGTCATATAAAGTTATTCACGGAAAGAATCATCCATGACTTAATTTTCTTGCTGTATTAATCAACAAAAGGATTTTAGTAGCGTTTCCTGGCTCAAATAACAAACTAATGAAAAAGAATGCAGCAACATAATGAATGTATTTGAATAAAACACTAGGGAAAGAAAATATTTGAAAGCAGATGGCCTTGTACATAGGAAAAATCAATCTGCACAGAACAGGAGGTAGAAATGACCTTCTCTGAAAAAAAAATTAAAAAGTGTAAATGTATATACAGAAGTCCCAAAGTACTCATTTTTAGACTTCTGCAAGATGGACTTTGCATCAACTCACAGTTACTTTAAAGTTGTTTTTGTGATGTTTATTACATCCAAATTGCTCTTAAAGAAAAACAAAACACAAGATTAAAAGACGTAAGTTCTAAGATGTCATTATAATACACTGTAAGTTAAGATCGTGTCCAAAACTTTCAGATCTCCCACAGAGGTTTGTAACTTGAAATACCAGAGCAACCACAACTAGGAACAGATTCTCATCCTTTATCTCAAGCAGAAAGAAAGGAAATAACACACTCTACTAGTGGTTTTGCAGGCTTTTGCTAATAGCCAAAGAATAATTACACGCAAATCTTGGGAATCTAGTTTACAGCTCCAGAGTTCTGCAAAGCTCTGCTCTCCTTTTAGCAAAGATCTATATCACTGCTTATGTTGCTTGTCCTGTGGGACTACATCTGTGCCAGTTCCTCACTGGGGCAATCTGGTCTCTGCCCAATACCATGCAGACCATCAAGCTTCTTTCTTAGATATTCTCTGCTGCTAGTCTTACATATTCTCTGCTGCTAGTTTTGCTGACTCACTTCTCCCATTTTCAAGCTGAGATTTCTGCCCCTTAGCTGTTTAATCACTTTGCTTGCTAGCACTCAACTTTTTATTAGGGTCTCCTTCTTGCTGCCAGATTGTCTCAATTCTATCAGATTGTTTCCCTACAACTCTTAATACTCCTGGTTTCTTCTTTTTTCATCCTGGAGCACCTTTTACCAACACCACATTACAGTCAAACACTTTCTATCTAACATTACTTAGGCAAGGTAATGGAATAAAGACATAGGCATCTCATTTCCTTATACACCCGATGATCATTTCTACAAGCATAAAGCAGTGGCAATAATGGGGGAAAGAAACAGAGCAGCCAAGCCTAGCTTTGACCCCAACAGCTCTGCTCCACAAACACATTCCACAAGGCAAAGGGATAGTGCATACCTCCACAAAAAGGAGTTGTGAGAGCACTAACCAAACCTAGTTCTCACTAGGATGTGAGCTAGTACCAGCTCCCTAAGCGGGTCAGAGCACAGATATATTAAATGCTTTTTCAAGTACACAGAACAAAGCTGAGCTTTCAAGCAATGGCAACTTCAAATCAATCCAACTACACAGTCCTTCCTAACACAAGCAAACTCAGCTGAGTATTCAGTCTCTGCTGTGATATATATGAAACAGGAGCTCATCAAAAACTTGATAACCTTGAAGTTACCCAACCCTTCCTCTTCAAGATGAATCAGCACAAAGGTTTCCATGTTAAATTTCAACCCCAAAACTGACACCTTCCAAAGAAAATTTTGACTGCTGCTATTTTTTTTTCTTCCTGAATTTCGTCAGTATCAAAATAGCCATCAGTCATACTTAATGGTAGGTTGTGCCAATTACTGCCACTTAGCATACAGTTTGAGGACACGTCCACGTGTTTTTTCCCTCCCACTTCTGAAATCAGCAAGTAATCCTTCAGACATTTTGTCATTGGTTTACCAACCTGGTTACTGTTAATACACATAAGAGGATTAATTTTTTTATTTTTTTTTTTTAATCTACAGACTAATTTTTACTAAAGAGGGAAGACTTATTACTTATAAGATTATTTATAACAAGTGCCAAAAAATTAGAAAGAAGTGGCATTAAAAGGTCTTTTCAAAGGGACTTTTCATCAAAAAGTTTGAGAGTTTGAAATGCATTTTTTGCACCATGGCGGCAATTAACAGAAGCTAGACATGCTCAGTTTTGAGATGATTTTGTACAGTAAAAATTGATGCTGGTACAGCACCTTCCAAAGACCTCCATCCTCTTCTAGTGATCTTTAAAGACTCACACTTTATCTTTCCTTCTTGAGCTGTTAAAAGAACTCCGTTTAGTCCTAGGTAACAGTAAAATTCAAGGTGATCTGAGACAACCTACATGAAACACAAAGCTTTCAGAACTTGCTCTCCCTTCCCCCCCCAAGGTGACCCATCCAAATCTAGGAAACACTTTCAAGAGAGTCCTCAAGATCTGAAAAAAAGCCAAATTCTGAACTGCTATATTAAATCAGGACTACTGAAAAAGGACACTTAGACACAACTGGCAGCAGACATTGACATTACCTGGTAGCTTGCTGCTCTTGCCAACTGCTGGTTTGCTTGTTGCACATGTACATCAGCATTTTCCACGTTAGCTTCTATGCTATCTGTATTTTAAGAGGAAAGATTTCGAGCTTTGGTTAGTCATAAGCCAACTAAACATTTGAAATACTGAAATACACTTGAGAGCAAGTGTGCCACCTGTCCCCTCAAAATGTTGATTTTTTTCATTCACACCCAAAGTTCCATACCATGCGTTATGGAAGCTGACCTTTCCTATACTTGAGTTCATTTCTGAAATGCTCAGGTGAAGTTCATGTCAGCAAAAATCCCTCTTGCTCTCAGCAGGGATGAGCCTTAGAAACTGACCAGAATAGAAACTTTCTCTTAGTAGTCTTCTGCCATTCAACTTGCTACTGCCTACCCTTTGCTCAGATTAACAAAAACAACAACTAAGATCTACGAGATCAGAGGAAACAGATCAAAACACCCCAAGAGGCAGAAATAGAATATGAACACACAATTCCAAAAACTGCTGTCACATATTTTATGTACCTTAAAAGGACATAATTAAACATACATTTAAACTATACTTCTAAAATTATCTTCATGGAACCGCAGCTACCTCAATCTACCCATATTAAGTTGCACTTGATTTGCTTTAGCATTAACATTCTCACTAGAGGAATTTTTCCAGCAAAACCACTGCTCCCTACATGATGTAACTTTTCAGATACTGTTTGAGTTGGGCTTACCTATTACATCGCCTTGCTCATGAATCATCATTCCTAAGTCTTTAAAAATTTCATTGATGTCCATAATATCAGACTGCAAGGAAACAATCATAACGTTATTTGACAGAGCATAACAAGGTATCTGTAAATGCATCTAAAAATACTACTCATTTTCCTGCTGAATATACACTCTTCACCCTACAAGAAAAAGAGAACTTTTAATATTAATCTGGAAGACTTTTTTGTACTTTGAGACAAAGTTTATTAAAATTGAACTAACTGAAGATGGCTGTGCACGAGGCACAAACTTGCATCGCTTCAAAAACAGGATCCATCACTGCTGAAGGCTCTTCTACACACAAGCTTGTCTCAGTTTAAGTGACAGCGCAGGTTCGTGCCAACTTAGCTTAATAAATACCAATTTAAACAAAATGAATAAAAGTTCATGTACAGAGTGTTTTGCACTAGTTTTAGGAAACACACTGAACACACAAAGGCCACAAAATTTACAGAGGTGGCATTTATAATATAAAGCCAAGTCACTGAATCAGGATCACACTACCCTACTACTGTTTGGCTGCAATGAAGTTATACATATCACATTGCCACTGCATGTATGATCTCAACTAATAACTGATAAATACTTAGTTCATTGTACGTGCAACGTATGGATGGCAAGGGAGAAATTATCACAACAGCATCTTTGTTGTTGATGGCAGAGATGTGGATTCCAGGTTGGCTGGAAAAGCTCACTGTGTCTTCATAGAAGTCTCCTGATGTCAGTATTTTATCACATGACATTGGTATATTCACAACTCAGTGCTAAATGCTTTTAATTTTTTGACGAACCCTTAATTACAGAAGTTTGAATAAAATAGTGCATCTCTATTTCTGAAAGAAGTATTCAGAAAAAAAAAAAAGAAGAAAATACTCTTACAAAATTAAGAAGCTGAATGATTGGGAATAGCTGGGTAGGAAGGTACAGCCTTGGTTCAATTTATTTTTGAAAAAATAAAAAACAAATAATTGGTAACATTTTCCTCAGAATATTTTCTTGTTCCTCAATGAAATCATCTGAGATTAAACACATCAAAACATGGCTTTCACACATTAGATTTCTGATGTACATTTAACATATATCACGTAAAGACAGTATTTGTAGAGTAGAAAAAAAAACTATCCACAAACAATTCCTAGGCCCCCAGGATTTATGCTAATATAAAACAGTTTTTTTCTTTGGCAGCATTAAGAGCATATTCTGAAATCTGCTGTGTAACTGTTTATGCCTACCTCAAGCTGCCTAATGGAAGATTCCCTCTCCTCAATAAGACGGAGATCATCCTCTGTAATTTCTTCATCTTGCACTTGTGATTGAGGTTGACTGTCAAAGAAAACCAACCAAAGCCAGAATTGAACAGTTACCATAAAGAATAAATTAGAATATGAAGAATAAGATGACAGCCAAACACGTATGGCACAAAGTTTACCAGTTAACAAAGCACACATTTTTAGCCCTGCATGCCTAGCCAAGAGAGAAGACCTAACAATGCTATCTTTGATACAGGAAGCTGCTGCTATAGCAATCTGTACACAGCATTGAGCAAGCTGTTTGGAAATTCCAAGTATGTAAGGACAAAGTTTCATCTGAATTATGAAGTGCAGAGTTCAAACAGGCAAAGATAGGCTAACCAATATCAACAGAATCTGAGACTGAGATGCAGTTTTTGTAAGAGTGTAAATAACAGGAGATCCCAGTAAACAATGGATCAATCACAGCTTAACCATCTCACACTATACACAGGTTGGACTATGCTTACCTAAGTTTGGGTGTCCCACAGCCCAGATATGGACTTGGGTCAGCTTAAGAAGATGATTGAGGTGTAGGAAAAAAAAAAAAAAAAAAAAAAAAAAAAAAAAAAAAGAGGGAGACAATGTGAAATGCTTGATTTTCATCCCATCTATCTCACTAAAAAGGCTCTTTTTCACTATTTCACTATGGAGGAAAGCTGACAAAAAAACAGCAACTCTTCTCTGTAAGCAGTTTGGTTTTTTAAATTCTGAACTAGGTTAAGCTTTAATAAGAAATTCAGCCTACCTGTCCCAGGAGACGAGTGTTCCTTCTTTGTAGCTGTCTTCAGGAGCACCACCCTATGTGATCAGTGTATGGAAAAAAAAAAAAAAAAAGGTAAAAATATTATGGACCAGAAAAGAGCACTGTCAGCATTTCTATAATGAGTAAATATTACAAGGCTTATAAAGAAGTCAACTTGAAACTGAAACATGACTTAACATGTTTGTTCCTTGATTTTGCTTTTGCATGCATAAAGTTGAAATACACACAAAAACATTCAGCTCACTAAATACCTGTTGAAATTTACAAGTACACTGACATGTACTTGGCACAGACTAAAAAGGCAAAATTGACACGCTAACATCTCAGCCTCCTCAGCGCTTCTCCACATCAATACTGCATAGATACCTGGCAAGGGATTCTTCCTGGTAGAAAAAGTCCTCATTTCTAAACGCCCAGAAAAAGAATTTCAAGATCACTAAAAACTGCTTCTGTAAGACTACAGTACAAACTCAGGCATATTCTGTGCCTTCATGTGACCAAGGGGGGAAAAAAAAACCAACAAAAAAACAGCTTTCAGGAGTTTTCATTACAACATAATTCAGCTTTAACAATAAAATGAACCGTTAAATTCAGCTGCATGGAAGTAAGCAAAGAAAGCCATTATGCTCATAATCATATTTTTACACATTCTGCAACATTTGGACTGAGATATAAGCTCTTGTAAAAAGCATTACAGAGGCATGTTTGAAACCACTACCACCACCACACCGTAAACAGAGTATAATAGCACATTTTGCAGTACTTACAGATATCCTTGAGCTGGCTCTTACTCTGGCTACAAAGTCTTTTTCTTTCTCAGCAGCTTGCCTTTGCAGCCTCTGAAAATTTGTGAGCGCTGTGGTGAACTCCCCTACAAGACGATCTTTCTGTATTTTCTTTTGACGCTATGGGAGAAGAAGTTTTACCAAGCCAAATGAGATCAGGCTTTTCAAGACTCGTCATTTCCAGACTACTCAATACTCAGGTGTACTCTTTTTTTTTTTTTTTTCTTCCCTAAATACAGTCTACAAAACCACTTGCGTGGACAAACCTACCCTTTCCCCTGGGATTACACAACTCTGCCACAATTTTAGAGATTTAAAGAGGAAACCAATGTATTTAGTTCATTTAACAGCTGAATATACAAGGCACCACGCACTGATACAGGGGAACCTGATTAATAAATTTAGTCTGTGGTTAAGTGTGAAACATCTTGATATTGCAAATTCTAAAATAAGCAAAGAAGAATGAATGAGGGGAATAGCGCTGAAAAACAAGAAACGAGCAGGGAAAAAGCTCTCCACATGTATTTTACATAAACACTGGAAATGCAAATTGAACTGCAACCAGAAATGGGAGCACACCCCTTCCAAATCCTTAGAAACTGTTAGAGAAATAGCTACTCTATCTTTCAAGTCTTTTTTTCTTTTTTTTTGAGGAAGATGCCAAGGAAGAAACGGCAATATCAGGTACACCAGAAAGCCTCAATTTTATTTCCCTAAATATATCCATTATACCAACTCTGTCTTCCAAATTTCCAAGAGGCCATAACTTGGCATTCATCAACCCAATGTCTGTGTATTTCATTGAGTGTTGTCTTTGATGAAAATACTCATGATAAAAGGATTAGAATTAAACAGCAAAATATCCCACTGCCAACTTGTCAGCAACAAGGCAAAGAATAGAAAACATCTTTGCCTCAACCAGAGGTTATGTACTAAGACCAAGTTCTAACTCTATTAGAAGTTCACAACTTAGCAGGCAGAGCTCACGTGGAACACAGCCTGCCATTTGAAATGAGTGTTTCAGGACAATTCACTTTCCTAAGTGCTCTTTCCTAACAAGTCACAGATCAGACGAATCGTCCAAGCGGCAATAGGCTGCATTCATATTTTCTGGGGTCCTATTGCTCTTTCCTTATTTAAGTCATGGATTTCATTACTACAAGAAATCAAAGGATGGAAGTTGAGAACAAGCTAATGACAACAGCTACTTTGCATGTAAACTCCTGCATGTATTTCACACAAATCTGGGAAAGAAGCAGCTCAGAGACTGCACAAATTGTTTCAGTAACAGCTCCTGTCCATTCCTCTTAAGAAAAGAAAAGCTTGCGGACAAGATATAGCATATATGCTGATCTGAGTTATGCAGATCAGACCTATTCTGCACAAATTACTTGGACAGTGTGCAAACAGATTTGGTCATCTGCCACATGGTTAAGGCAGGCAATAACTCCTGGCCATGGAAGAACTGAGTGCCTGGTGAGTCAAACTCAGCAGCAACACTGCTACAGATTACTGAGTGCCATAGCTGAGATCACAGGCACAATGTACTGTTTTGAGTCCTGCCTTCTCAGTCAAACTCCATCCTGATATTTAAAAACATCTTTGAAACAAGTCTGGAGCAAAATATACTTGTGTAGTAATTGTTCCTGCCATGCAAATGTCCTGACTGACCAAACAGTGCTTACAAAGCCTGATGTAGAGTATAAAAAATAGGCATGCAGAACTAAGTCACTCAAATACTCTACATGAGCCAATATGATAGTCAAACAAGCCATGTTCTTTGGTTTTATACCTGTTCACTCGTTGCAGGCAAAGATCCAAACTCTTTAATGTATTTGTCAGTTTCTTTGGCAAGCTGGTTTGTGTACTGCTGCTTCTGTTGCCTAAAAGCAAATGCAAACCTTCATTAGAGACTGCTGGCTAATTTTGTTGAAGTTTCACCAGTTCCAGAAACACAGTGGTATTAAACACTCACTGAAGTGTACGATGCCATCCTTCTACTGTTCTTCACTGCAAAAACACGACAACAGATCACCATGGATTCCAGATGACATGGACACTAAAGGAATGTTTCTCAGTGTGACAGCACAACTACTCACCTTTTCCACTTTTTTCTTTTTGAGATACTGTAATTGTTTCCCTAAAGCACAGCAACAAGGTCCCAATTACTGTGAATAAATAAAGATGCCTTTCCATCATCTTTTTCAGGCTATCAATAATTGGAAAAAAAACACTCTTATTTTGTTAAGGAGTTCAGAATAACTGTATAAGGGACCAAGCTTCCTCCTGTATTGAAGAACATTGGGCCCAAAAATAATACCATGAACATAATCCGTGATAGGCCAATTCCTGATAGTCACAGGGAAGCTTATCCAAAGAAATTTATATTCTCCCATGATACAACAACTGTGAACTTACCAGGAAAGTTTAATTAATTGCTTAAAAACTTAATAACTTAAATTGTGCTTTAAAAATACTTGTGCTCAGCAGCACTTCTATTTGCACTTTATGTTTCTTTTCACTTCTGCTATTACCACACACTTCCATTATGACTTTCATTTTCTTTCCCTGGAGAAACTCAATTTTTTTTTTTTTTTTTTTTTTTTTTTAACCTGTTTTCACAGGCTGGAAAGCAATTAGCAAGCAATCAACATAAATAGTTGAAAGTAATCAAATAACTCTCCCAGACAACTTCAAACACAAAAGGAAGGGCAAAACGTTCAGACCAGTGGAAAGATCACGGCTGAAAACCTTAAGGAAATTTATCACATTAGCACCTTCATAAATGGACTAGAATTCACAAGTTTCTAGCCTTTTTAGTTTTGAATTCATGCTTAGTTCTTGCCTGCTACTGCGTAACTCACCTACGTTGATCTTGATCTATTCCATCTCTAGCATGACATCCACCTGGATGTGGATCATACCTGGCTATTGTTATGATCCTCAAGCTCAGGTTATTATGAAGCAAGCTGGCTGTTCACACAAGATGAATACAATGCCTTTGGCTCAATACTTATTTCCTCCTACTACTCATTTTCATATTACTCCTACTGTGTGCAGCATTAGCCACAGTGAAGACTGACAACTTTCTCACCCATAGGGTTAACACAACACAAAGTTTACTTGCATTTATGCTGCTGAGTTTTATGTGGTAAAGGAGGGTGATTTAAAAAAAAAAAAAAAGTCATACTGGTTCATCAGACTGTGCTGAGGAGTGGAGAGATGCTGACTGACATGTTCATGAAAGTCCATCTTCAGGAGATGGAACAACAAAGCACAGCATCCGTGTTTAAATCTTATTTCATTTTGCTTTTTTTTTTTTTTTTGTAATCTGCTCCACAATATCATTGCTTACTGTAGCTTTCATTATTAAAAAGATTCCACTTTCTTCTCAGGTACTGTATCTCACAAAAAAAAAAAAAAAAAAAAAAAAAGACTCAATACATCCAATACATTATTTTGTGAAACTGATACAGTCAGATTTGAAGAGCTGACTGGAGAATGGGGTGAAGGGTTGAAGTAGTGTTTGTTATTTAAACAGCAATGTTGCTTTTTGGTCCTCTTGCTTTCCCTTTGCTGACATACAGAATAAGTTCTGTACACATATTGATACTGTAGGCAATGTATGTGTGCATGCCACCTGACTTGTGCACTAAGAGTATTCAAAATTAATTAAGAATAAAAAAAGGCTCCTCGACATGCAAATTTCAAACATTTCCCTATACCTGCCTTTCTCAGTGAAGACAAGCACCTTGCCTAAGGAAAAAACAAAAACAAAAACAACCCACATCTAATCATCTTCCTGGAAACTGTCTGCAATGGAATGAAATTATTTTCATGTGAAATACTCACAGCTGTTGCCTCAACTCATGTGTGTCTTGTGGTGTTCCAAGCTGATTTAGTATTCTCTGTATTTCGGCAGCTGTTTGTGAAGAGGAAGAGAAAATTTAATGGTGCACAGACATTTCCAATATAAGTTCATGTTCTTTTGCTTGACAATTCTAAAACAAAAACAGTTGACAGAATGATATTGAACACTTTTTTTTTTTTTTTTTTTAAATCTCCTGAAAAGATTTCACTAAGAGATTCCAGAACAATTTGTAAATGATTTTGCCAACTCAAAGACAAAGCCCAGGATTTCTCACAAAGCATGAGAATATATTCAAGTATCTAAGCAGAAACAGACAATTTAAAGGCTAGCATTTTAATGTAGTAAGTATAAATTAGGCCTTTCTATTATAATACTGTAAATTAGAAGCACAATTATTTTCTGGTTTAATCGTATTTTCTGCATGCTATTTTGAAAAGCCATATGAAGGCCTGATATGACACTACTACACAAAAATATTTAAGAAACGAGGCAACAACAAAGCATTCACTGGCTTGCCATACATTAAAACATCAAAAATCAGGTTATCTAGATTTAAATTTTAATTATGAGATCCTTGTTGTCAATATGTACATCCTTTTTTAAAAACAGAAAAACAAACCACTTCAGGGTTGTAAAAGTATTTCATAAAATAATTTTGAAATGCAAAAAGCAACGCTTCAGCTGCACATTTGGGTTACTAAATTGGCTGTCACATGAGAAAGCAAGGGGAAAAGTGGACACATACTTCATGACATGCACTTAATCACACTACAAAACTAAAATTCTCTGTGTGCTCCATCTTGGCTCAACAGTCTCACATCTTTTAAAAATAAATAATATGTACACAAAATAATTTATTTCTGCTCAGCTTCAGGTAGGAGCCAACTGGTCTTCCTTGTACATGGTGCTCTGTGGTGCTTCCTAGGCAGACTGGTACAACACTCAGATGTAGAAAACATAACAGTATAATAATATGCAGGATTCTTACTACACTGGCATACTATCCATTCTTCCAAATTCAGTTAAAATTACAGTAGAAGTCATTGTTTAATAATGGCAAAAACCACAAAGAATAGATACCATGGAAGAGATCTGCAACAGAAAGAATTTCAGTTACAAAATGCAACTACTCAGCACGCTGATAAAACTAGAATTCCTTAGAACATTTTTACTAATCAAACTCTACTATTTGTATCAAGAAGTAACAGCCTTAAGTTGTGCCAGGGGACGTTCAGGTTGGATGTTAGGAAAAATATCCTCTCATAAAAAGAACAGGCTTTCTGGAGGTGTTCAAGAAAAGGGCAGATGTGGCATTCAGACACACAGTTTAGTGGACATGGTGGTGATGGATTGGTGGTTGGTCTAGATCATTTTAGTGGTCTTTTCCAAGCTCCATGATTATATGACTCTATGATATGAAGTCTCCAGTGAAACAGATATTAGATCTTCTACACTGCTTCACACAGCGCGGTGATCTTGATGACTGCTGCAGCCAGTTACTTCTTTGCACATTTATGTAATGAAGATATTTTTAAAAATGGAAGAAGTTAGTCCTTGAGTCTTACACGAGATCAAAAATCAAGTATCTCAAGACAGAAGGTTTTGAAGGAGTCACAAGCTGCTAAAAAATTAGTCAGAGAAACAGGAACTGTAAGATGGGCTTTGTGCAGCTTGTTCCTTATTCGAGTTGAAAAGCACCAAAACCTAAGTGAAAATTCTTCGATGCTTTCTACAGTTGAAACCTAATACCATCAGCTTTTCCCCAGGTGGAGGTCTGGTACTTGCAAAGGCCAAAAAGCTCTGTGCAGCCACCTCTACTTCAATGCTTATGCATTGAAGCTTAAAAGCTTGAAGCAGCTTGAGCCCAGACATGCACAAGCAGCCACAAGTAGCCATAAATAGATATTTTGGTTAATTAAACCCATTTTTTTTTCCTCCAGTGTAATGCATCATTTTAAAATAAAATGTGTCTTTTCGTTGTTATCTTTTGAATTCAGTGTTAAGTTTTAACATACGTACAAAATTTCAGAATACTTTGCTTTCAGTTTTATTTGATCAAAGAAACTCTCCCCTCTGATTCAAGAGCCAAGGTCTTCATTTATTCTTTAAGTATTTTTACAAAGAGAAAAAAAAGCAATCTACAAGCACTCTGTTGAAATGTATTTTGCAGACAGAAAAGCTAGCATGCCTTACTGCCACCTAGAGACAGAGTTACTTCATTACAAATGAAGAAGTGAAAATGGTTTGACTCACACTTGAAAAGCTCTTGGAAACAAAGTCTATATTTAAAGTATTTTCATACCAGCTTACTTAGATACTTAGTATGCACCTGTAGGTCTACATCCTTTGTACTCCTTCACATTAATAAAAACACGTGATTGCATACACAGGCTTAAATATGCTAACGTGTTTCCTATATATTCAGAGATCTTTTTTTATTGCAGATTCTTTACTGCTGCTTCTACTCACAAAGAGATTTCATTTAAAACTATGAAACTACCTAAACTGCAGACATTTACCCAGACTCATGAACTTACACAGATGTATTGCTAAAAATACAATTTATAATAGGTTTTAAGACAGTACCACCTGAAAGAAGGTAAAGCGTCTTGTTCCTTCAGACACACACACAGACCTTAAGAGAATTTGATTTAAAGCAAGAACTAACTTCAAAAACGTCTCAGATAACAGTTAACATCCTTCCCCTTCCCCAACAGAAGGGCATGGTGGTGACAGCCCCGTTTCTTGGATTCACAGAATGATAAAGGTTGAAAAAGACCTCTAAGATCATGAAGTCCAACCACCAACCATCCCCATCATGCCCACCGAACCATGTCCCTATTAGAGCATGTGACTTACGGGCAGAAAACACAAATCTCTGTTTGAAGTTGGTCCCTTTTCCCCATTTTCAAACAGCTGGAGGAAGGCAAACTGCTCCAATCCATGATCGATGCCATTCTGAGCTCCCTGACTTACAAACATCTCTGCTCTCTCCCTCCACAGCACCAGCTGGGAAGCACACAGTGGCCAGTCTTTGCACTGAAGGGGGAGAGTAAAACTGCTGGACACCCGGGAATATTTTCTGTAAGACAGAGGCCCCTACATTCTCTTCACTGCTGATCACAGCATTTATGTCTCCCCTGTTTCACCAGCCTTCTATCTCACACAGGGAATTAAGGCTGGCAAATCAATGCATCTGGCTGCTTGTTAGATGCCTCATAATTCATCAGCAATGACACTCAAGTGTCCCAGAGAGCTGAAAGCACAGGCCAAAATCACAAAGCCATAAATACACTGATAATCACCAGAAGTCAAAGATCAGAAGACAATTTTGACTGGTTCCTAGGTGACCTCATCCCTTAAGGTTTTCCCTTCCTCACTTCCTGATTCTTCCAGCTTCCCACACCCTGTAGCAATGACAAGGGACTATGAAAACAAGAATAGCACTGCTGCCAGAGATTCTCCCTGCTCTTCTGGGCGTTACCAATCCCACAACAGAGCCTGTACAGATCTTGTGTGTGATTTTAAGCTCTTCCAGTGCAAAGTCTGACACTGTAGCTCAGGTTCCGCGGGCACGCAGAAGTAGCTGCTGGACTTTGCTCCAGAGCTGCAGAAGTATACAAACTGTGTGTGCGCAGATACTTTTCAGACCTCAGAGGTACACTAACAGATCAGGCCATCTCTGCAGTGGAGGTCAAAGTAGATGTTTGTGTATAATGACAACCAAGAGTTCTTTCAGAACTTACAACATCCCCACAGAAGCAGCACCTTGTCAGCTACTCTATCCAGATGTTTTCTTCAGGCAGCTACCATCTCATGCCAAAAATCTTACTTGTTCCATCTCTGAAAGAGTATCAGAAAGAAGCAATACCATATTGGTAAGACGACTTTCATTCTTTCTGCAGCATTCCTAATCTGTACCACATAATATGTAACTATCAGCTGTTGAAAGCTATTTGGCTGCTCTCTGAGCAGTCACGTGCATGAGAACAGGTCAGACATGGTTAATGATGAGCCAGCAATTAAGAGCTAACCTGAATACCTATGGAGAGAACTAGTTAAGAGCCAGCTTGTGTTTGCTTTTACTATCCCAAACAGGGGATCCATTTACAAGCAGTGGATGCACTAAGTAAAGGGAGCAAAACCAAACAAACAAACAAAAAAAAAACTGCACAGAAAAGCCCTGCAATGCCTAATATAAAAGGGCCTAATTTTCTCTACAAGGGTTATAGGAGTAGTGAGATTTATGGTGGAAATACTTTTAAAGAAAAATAAATGTAGGGGTATTTAAGAAACATGCTCCTGTCAAATCTGCAGTATACAATATTTCATATATAAAAACATACAACATACTTGAAATACTGGATGATAACTGGAGTAGTTGATGCTAACATGCTAACTGGAGCAGTTCACTCACCTTCTCTGGTAGGGCTCAGAGATGTCCAAATACCACATTCATTCTTAGCATGACAAAAGAGAAACTGAGAATGGTCTTGATTCAGAACACTGACCCGTAATGTAGCTACAAGAGAGATGCTTTCCCAACTTACTATCGGCCAACTTCCTATATCAATCTCCCTTCAGCTTTATGTTACTCAGTTTAACATTCATAAAACAAACCCTAAAGCCTTCGATTGGCCATCTTCAGCTCGTTGCAGCTTCACAGCTTTAGAATGAGGTGAATCAACACGCAGCCCAAACCGTTCGTAAGAAGAGGCCACAACACAGAAGTATGAAATTCAGGAAAAAGTATTTATTCAGCGCTGCTTATTGCCTCCTTGCAGCCTGGAACTCTCTTCTATTCAGATCACACAAGATGGCATTATAGCCATGGAGCAATAATTTCCTTCTGTAGTGCAATCCAAGCCAGAACAATCATATCACCATATTTCATTGAGTTGCTATCAAATACTTCCACAGGAAATGCATGGGTGTGCATGGAAAAAGCACCAGCAACAAGCAACAAACAGGAGGTACCATACTACAAAGAAGACAACAACCAGACAAGCTGGACAAGCAAGTACAATGAATTCAGTATTGCACAATAGCAACACCTGAGACTCATCACAGAAAGAGGGAGTACAGTTTCACCAGCAACTACAGCTGCTCATCATTATTTGCTGCAGTGATGAGGGGTCATCCAATCCACCACTGTGTTTTGATGAAAAAGAGGCAGACGTGGTTTCAGTCACTGCATAAGGTTCAGTGCTTTTGACTGAAGCTGCACAAGACATTCCTGGACTAACACTGTATAAAAGCTTACATGCAACAACATAGCACAGTGGCAATAAAATCAGCATATCAAGAGTTTTCTGTACAAGCCTAAGTAGCTCTTTAAAACTATCAGTACAGTTCACATTCACTAAAAATTTTAAACATACACCTTGCTACCCCTGATTTAACAAGAGTAATAGCTCACCAGAACAACTAAATCAGGATACCACCAGTCAAAGTTGTTCCAATCTAATAAAAAGCAACCCTGCCCCTCCAAGAGTGTACCCAACTGCCTTTTTCTAAGAGCCTGGTGATTTGGTTTCAGATAATTAAAAAAAAATAAGTGCAATACATCACTGTAGAGGAACAGTGAGGGTGACGGAGCACTGGAACAGGCTGCCCAGGGATGTCGTGGAGTCTCCTTCTCTGGAGATATTCAAGACCTGCATGGATGCCTACCTGTGCAACCTGGTGTAGGGAACCTGCTTTGGCAGGGGGGTTGGACTCGATGATCTCTGGAGGTCCCTTCCAACCCCTACAATTCTGTGATTTCCAAAAACAGTACCTTAAGGGAGACTTGATTGGTACAAAAAGCAGGAAAACTAAGTCTCATACACTTTTCCATTGGGTTTTATTAAAGCTTCTTACATTTCTTAATGGAATCATGCCTGCAAGTAACCAGAAAGAAATACAGGTAGCAATGTCTGGAGTTGAGGATCTGCCTTCAATTTTTTCAGTTCAACTGTAATTAGTTTACGCTAGTTTACTACCATCTCTAGTGGTTCATATAAAGAAGCTGTCAAGTGGGATTGAAGTACTGCTTGTTCTTCTAATGTGGATGTAGAGGACACTAAATGCATGTTAAGTGCATAATAATTGATCATGTGATCAAATGTTACATCTCAGCTGAGGGGAAGTCATTAAGCCACTTTGTGTTTACATCCTAAATTCTTCCTGGCACCTCCCTGAAACCCAGTCAGAACATTTATCTAAAGAACTTTTGTTCTGTAAGCAGTGCATGATTCTTTAGAGCACAATAGCTGCACAAACACCATAAACCCAACCCACCCAATCAAAGAAATTTTGTTCGCTATGAGGTGAGGCCAGTGACACAGGAAGCTTATTCAGGCAAAGACATTCAACATCATTGACTGGTCAACACAAGAAAGTAGCTATCACTCAGGGATACACTTGCTGTCAACCACTGACCTGGGCTTATTTGCAGGAGAGCAGCATACTGCATGTGAGTTTTAAACATGTGATAGAGGGCTTCCTGGATAATCAAACTGCCATGCACTATCCTGTTTTCCTGACTACAGGGAGGATAATCCAACAGAATGAATGAGGTGCTTTAAATACCTTAGAGAGACTCTTAAAATTAACTCTAGACACAGGAAGGAACATGTTGATCCCTGTAGAAGAAAGACATGGAACTGCTGGAGCAGGCCCAGAGGAGGGCCACAGAGATAATCTGGAGCACCTCTCCTATAAAGAAAGGCTGAGAGAGCTGGGCTTGTTCAGCCAGGAGAAGAAAAGGCTCTGGGGAGACCACACAGCAGACTGTCAGTATATAAAGGGGACTCATGAGAAAGACTTTTTACCAGGGCCTGTAGAGGATGAGGGACAGCAATTTTAAAGTGGAAGAGAATAGATTCAGGTTGGATATAAGAAAAATATTTTTCCACCATAAGATGAGACAGGGAACAAGGTTTTGTCCAGAACAATTGTGAATTCCTGGAAATGTTCACATCCAGGTTGGATGGTGCTTTGAGCAATCCAATCTAATGCAGGATATCTCTATCCACAGACTAGATGAATTTTGAAGTCCCTTCCAACCCAATCTCTTCAGTGATTCTGGCAGAACTCTGACCAGATCCCTTCCCATCTCTGCTGCAAACAGAGGTTGTTCTGCAAAAATTATCTTGTCTGGATGAGACCGTATATATGTTCCACCACTGAAATAAACAGTTGTTCACACACAACTGTATATGTCTCCGCTGGTCATCAGGCTATTTGCAATTGCACAGTGATTTTATAATTACTACTTACATTTCTAACAATACCATTATTACAGTCTCATCAAGCTCTACTTGCTTTAAAACCACACCTGTACAAAACCGCACTTGAAACAGAAACAGAATAGATTCTGTTTTCATACAGGGCGTGACTTTAACACCTCAGTGATCCCCCTTACCATTCTACCATCATTACTTGGCAATCTCTAGTCTTCTAAAGAATAATCACACAAATCTGTTAGAGATATAAACATGGCAGCAGATGTATTTCTCACGAATGTTTCAGACCACAGAGGGCACATCTCAGAAGTCTAGTATCCCTCAAGGCTCAACTTATGTTTATGATTTTCTATAGTTACACAAATTGAAAGGAAAAGTCATACGATAGATGTAATCCAGCTCTGATTTTAACAACATTCAGTGAAGATATTAGCTTACAGAATGCTTGGGATTCAACAGAAATTGGACAAACTTGCTGTCACAGGAGAGGTATCACATGACAGAAGTATCACAGCAGTGATCTCTGCTGGTTGAAGCTGACCTTCAGGGAACGCACTCGTTATGAATAGATGTCTGTGCTACCTTAAGAAACAGCAAATCAGGAGTTGGCAGAAAGCAGTGGTCCTTATGAGAAAGTCTCTGTTAAAGCCAGACAGACTCTCCCTAGCCATATGCAGATTTTGCCTACTGAATTATCATAACATATTTTTAAAATAATCTTTGCAGAGCACAGCTAGGCTGACTTTCAGTGTCCACAAACAAGTCAAATACACTATCACTGACCTTGCCAGAACTAAGCAAGGGTAAATTATGACATTGTACTGACTTTGCAGACATCACTGGGCAAAAGCTTGCCACATGACCTTTATAAACTGGGGATGGAGAGAGGGACAGTGGAGAAATATGAATGCTTCGGATGAGTCATAGTGCGCTCTGTAACTGCATGATTACAGTTTGTAGACCAGAAGACCCCTCAAACACTAAAACTGGGCATGATTTATCAACACCAGACTTTGTTGTGTGTTCTCTATCAAACCACAGCATATTGCTGTACTGCTTCTCAACCAACAGCTCCTAAATCCAGGCTTCAGATGTCAGTGGAGATGCAGTAATTATCGATGTAGCTTGCACTCTTGCTCTTCTTAGAGGATTTCACAGTCTTTGGTAGCTCCGTGCAAAAACAAACAAAAAGAATAAGGAGCAAAGTGAAACAAAGGCAATGACCCCCACGCAGGAGAAAGACTTGAGAAGAACACAGGGTTAGGAAAAAAGAAAAAAAACACAACAAAAACACAGTGAACTATGTAATCTTGGCGAGTTCCTGTCACAGATTCACAAGTCAAATCTTTCCAGCTGAGTAGAAGGGGGCCCTATTATCCTAACCATATATTTCCTACTCTTACAGCTGTGAAATCATCCTTCTAAATGAACACAACCTCCATTCTGTTCCCTGCTGGGTACAACCTTTCAAACAAACTGTTTTCCCTCATGTTGATACACACAAAGTACTAATTCTTTAAAATACAGAAACCTGACAGATTTCCAATAATTCTTCGCCCTCACCCTTTGCGTTTGCAGGAAGTCTGAAATTAACACACTCTAATCTTTTAAATTAGGCTTTTTTTTTTTTTTTTTTTTTTTTTTACTTATTTTACTCTAATCTTTCAATTTTCTGGATTTTCTCTTGTACAATTCACTGCATACTCCTTACACAAAAATAAATCAATAAATAAAATCACAATGTGCACCTAATGCTCTCATCTTACACAGCATTCACTAGCATGGTAAAAAATAACATGCCTGGCAGAAAAGTTTCTAAGGAGACAGGCCTTTGCCATTAAAAAAATATTTTTTGTTAGCTCATCTGATTTCTGTGCATTCCTCTTTCCTTGCTTATCTAGATGCAGTAAATAAGTGACCAACAGGAAGTATTCGAGAGTAATGCCTTCCTTCAGGATGCAACAAGTTATAGCAGCTTTCATTATGCTACCATAACACCAGTGAGTGTGTGACCTATGAAACCAAGTTCTGGGACTACTGCTCCTTTGACAAATACAGATAAAAATAACTTGATAACAGGTTCTCTATCTGCAAAATCCAGACATGTTGGAGCTCTATAGACTGTGTCATTCTTTATATACCATTCTCCATGTTCCTGTTCTTCATATTTAGAAAGTTAAGAACAGAACTCAATGATCTGTAAATTTATATTTCAAAAATCCCACACAAGGTGTGTAATCTAAGTTTTCTAATCAGACATAAGACTGGCCTGGAATGAAAATCATACTCACTTAGGACCAGATTCCAGACAGAGGAAATTTCAAACCTGAACCATAAATTGTGCTCTAGTAACACAGCAATTTAGCAGCTATCTAAGCAGTGCCAAAGTGCACTACAGGCTTGTTGGTTCTTCTCTTTTAAATCTGAGATTTCCCTAGCTGTTCACAGTTGTTTCTCTCCCCAGATAACACAGATTCAAGATCAAAACAGCAGAACATGCTGACATGTGAGTATGCCCAGTGCAGCTGACAACACTGATGCTCAACACAGAACATTACAGTTCATTTAGGCATAGTGGTTCACGCCCCTCAGGTTTCATATTGCTGCTCATTGAAAAGTCACACGAACTCTGAAAACATGAGGAATAAACAGATCTAAAAGCCCAGCTCCGACTCAAAGACTGCTACCCGGCACTGGATATCAAGTAGAGCTTTGATTTTCGCAATCCCAGCAGTTCAATGTTGCAGTTTCAATAAAAGAAGAAATGCCCCAGACTAGCTCCCAAAATCTCAGCTCGTAGGTAACTTCAGCAGGCAAAATATGAGTTTGCATTTCTTCAGGCCAGGGAAAGTAGGCTCCACTCACCAGATAATATTAAAACTGCTTGTCTCTATAGAATTACTGGAAATGAAAAATAGAACAAGAATACTTGTTTTTAAAGAACAGCTGAATTTTTTTTTTATTCCCCATAGGACAGTCTAGACTTTGGATCCTTAACACATCTAATGTGCGTTCCTGGCTTAAATTTCCAAGAGACCTTATATCTTTCAGATCTTAAAAACGACCTATCCAACACTCTCTTCCATCCAAAGCTCTGCCAGCCTATTACAGACAGCACTGACTGTTCCAGTTTACCAGGGGTTTGCTGAAGGCAGAATGGATCTACAACTCTTAACATGCCTTCAGCTGCACGGCTGGATCAACAGACAAATAAAATCCATTCTTTAAGAGAGTGCTAAGCCATCCCAGCTGTTACCTGATATAAATGGTGCTCTCTATTAACACCGAACAGCTCAAAACAAAACCAATACTCTCTGTAAGTGATTACATTATTGGTCTGCTTAACCAGCACAGAGCTTTGTTAGCCAATAGCAGTGGATTAAAGAACAAGGAAAGAAGTAAGGATCACGAGTACTAACATAACAGCAGCATCATGTGGGTGGCATTATGAAATGCTTGATATTTCATGTATGCTTTTTACCTTGTGTATATGGCATTTAAAACCACTTCACAAGGAACCAAATCAAATTTATTACTTTTGGAAGGGCTACATAATTCAGCTTTGAAGTTGAAAAGTGCAACAGTAAATGTTTTAATTCCAAGCAATGTTGCTTTCTTTAAAAATTCTGTATCATGAAATCTAATTCAGGAAGTTAATCTGTATTCTTCCACAAGTTAAAGGGACAGCTTCTAGCTGGAAGAACCAGCTTCCTTTCAACTAATCTGTATCCCATCTATATCTGCGTAGAACTATTCAGCTTGCATGTTAACAGAAGTGTGAATTAGTTTCAAGGGACTTCCCATAACATACCAGTAGTCTGAAACAAAATTCTCTCCTACCTCATTAATCTCGTTCTGAAAACCAGAGAATCTCCACAACTTCAGGCACTGGAATAATGGAGGTAATTCAAACACATTGCTACATCTCACAAATACTAAGAACTTCTGTACAGAAGTGCAAAAGTGAAGCCAATAGCTTGGAAGCAAGAGTGTGGATTCAGGGTCAAGATTCCAATTTCTCTCTCCCTCCCCCTCTAAACAAGATCATAAAGGCATGTAACAGACACCTACTTAGCAGGTAGTAGCTCTGCGGCTCCCTAAGCTTGCAGGCTTCTCCCCATCTGACCTGGAAGTTCCTATGGTTTGTAATCTTCCAACAAAAAAAACCAAACAGCTCCTGAGCACGGGAACAAAACAACTAGAAAGAGGCCAATCACTCAGAGAGGTCTATCCAGGAAACATGCTCCAGGAAACACTCACAGAACCCAGAGTGGTTAAAATTCTGTAGGGCCTAGAAGAGAGAAAGGGTGGAATCCAGTTGTGCACCTAATGGTTCCTAAAAAATCATGTGGGTGGACTTTTTGAAGCCTGATCTGGTTTTGAAACCACGCAGCAGTGTAGATAACATATCTGGACTCAGGTCTTGGAAAGGCAGAAGCACCTCTCTATTCCTCTCTTAGCCATCTAAATTTCAAAAAGGAGGAATGAACTGCAGGTAACCATTGTAGCATGTCACTTTTTAACTACACCTTGCCAGCTTTCTTTTTAAGTCATACTCATCACAAGGAGAAAGGAAACACAATAGAAGCAAGAAAGTAGATGGAAGAGGCAGGATGAGACTACAGACTTACTGAGCACAAGACGACTAATTACGTTCAGTGACAGTGTTCACAATAGTCTGGTTTCAAATACTGATCTCACTTCATGGTTTTACCTAACAGCAGAAACTTACATCTCAGTGTCTGCCACAGGCTGCCAGCCTGGCTGTTGATGGCCAGCTCCCTTACAATGAAAAGGATTCTATGCATGATTTGAGAAATCAATTTATATTTGCTGTTCATATAAAATAAACCTATGAAAATATAATGGAAAACAGAGAGAAGGGAAAAGGACTGAGAAGCCTAACTGCCCAAACTTACTCCTAACTTGAACGTCTCAGCTAGGTGGCTAAAATATCAGGGGGGATGAATCTAAGCACAGGTATATTAACACTTGCATAATCTTATTTACATATCTAATATGTACTTCCAAGGGTGAGCTGCAAGGTCACAGCTTCTACCCCGATAAGCAATGAAAGCTCCAGCAAATATTTCATGCAATCCTTGCTCAGCAAACACTCCAACCCACGATCTTAAGGTGCCACACAACTGACCAGGACAAAATAGGCTTATTCCCAGCAGCCATCTTACTAACTGTTCATTCATTCTGTGAATACAGCGTGATACTGCACTTCTCCCAGACACATCACACTTAACCACACATCTGAAGGACTCAGTCTGCTGCGTGGTATGCCACAAACCTGTCAAGTGGGCAGGTGAGGTCAAAGAGCGAATTACCATGGATGAACCTGCAAAACTAACCCAGAACACAGAGCATGGACACTGAAGTTTTGTATAAACATGCATAAATTCAACTTACAGCATTGCGTGATCTTCTGGATGTTAGAAGTTATGCGCTGGGCTAGTTCATTAGGATCCACCAAGCCGGCACTGTACGACATGGTTGGGTAGATTTGCTGTCAAAGTCATCCACGATGGGAATGGTCTCCACTTATTAAGGACACCTAACCCCCCCACAAAGAAAACAGAATTATGTCCTGGTCGTTGGCTTACAGAAGTCTTCATCATCATAAAGAAAAATATACAAGAAAAGATTTTAAAAACCCTTCACATACTACTGTTTACTCTCTTCTACAACAGAGTATTAAGTATTAAACAAGAATGTGACAATACAATAATTCAGTATTAGGTTTAGTAATAAGTATAGGTTAAAATCTGCAATCACACTACAGCAGCTACATCACAGAAACTACTACTTTGACTACTTTGTCAAAGTTCTAACATCTTCCACAGTAAAATAAAAAAAAGTATGCATTCTCATTAAAGAAAATGCTGAACATTATTCTGCGACTGCCAAATCCTCTAATGAATTATGCCCACAACCAATCGTATGGTTATATCCCGCCATGTATCACTTATATCACCGATAGAACCTAGCACACTGAACTGCTGGGAAAAACAGTGACACTTTCTCACAGGGTATCAGAATGAATGAGGCACCTTGTGTCCTCCAAATACCAATGATTTTTAACCGCAGTTGCAACTGAATTCTATGAACTGCCATTTAATACTGCTTCAGCTGCTGTGTTCCTAAATATAAATTCATTTCTCTACAGCTTGGGTATACAAATGCATTTGTAGATGTGTTTTTTTTCTTTTGCACCTAGAACCTATCTTATTTTAAAAGGCCAAAATTCAGTAACACGAATATGCTCACAAATGCACTTGCTCTGAAAGAACACATATATATAATCATACAGTATACAGTAACTATTGGAAATGTCCTAGTTTACTTTCTATCATCACAGAGCAACTTCCAGTCCAAGTTCAAAGATATCCCAATTAACATGGCATAGCTATGGGTACATGTGCAAATGAAAACTGGCAACGCATCTGTTCTGCAGTGAGAATGCACACAAACCGAGTATATGTGCATCCAACACAATGCCGCCATTTCCACGCTTAGTTTTATCTCATCCTTTCCAATCCCCTGCACTTCACATTAAAGGGTTCAATGTTTTAACTTCACCAGTTCCCTCCATTTCCACTGTTTGACCCAAACTGTGCAACGCTCTCTTTTCCTAGGCGACCAGCTTCTCAATAAGAGATATCGCTACAACAGTTTTAGGGTCAGCCAACCGACTTGCCAATGGTGATACCAGATGTCCAGTCTGCAAGCTCAAGTCCTTTTTATTTACTTTTGAAAGTAAAACTAATTCACAACTCTTGGTGCCAAACATTACTTTCTTCCACCTCCAGAATGGCATGTATTAATACACTGAAGCCAATACCCTGGCTGTTCTACAGCAGAATAGTTCTCACAGCATTTTCAGGGAGAGCAGCTGAATACTAAAGAAAATTCAAATCTTTCAGTGTTCACAGTTTCTAGCAGAGCTGCCATGAGATTGCAATGGTCAGAGCTACAAAACATCCCATCCCAAAACTCCACCAAAGCTACAACTACAGAAGTTTGGCCTGCAGATGCCACCCTGCAGAGTGCATCACCTACACCAGACTGCTACCACAAAAATAAAACTCTCCACGACTTTGAGAAGATTGCTGGCTGCACCAGGGTTTCAAATCCTGTTTGGAGGCACCAGGCCTTGAAGCATCCCCCAGTAATAAACAATCTGATGGCAGATGAGGAGACACATATTTGCATTCTTCAGCTTGCTTCACAATCACTGGCAGGTCATTCTGCCTCTCTGCAGTATACTTCCTATCTTAGTCTGTTGCACATGCAGATGCAATTTATTTTGGGTCACAAATGAAATCTTGAAGTCAGACAGCTTAAATCCCACTTCTCTGGACCAAGGTTAGCACAAAAATCCTTGATCTCATTTGGAAAGTCTAGGCAATATTGCACTGAACTGGTAATTTCAATGTAAAATTTACATTAAGTAAATGGCTCCACAGCTTAGCATGCTGACAAAAGAAATTGTATCATTTTAGTGGGAAATACAATCACAGGCAGAAAATGAAAAGACTTCAGTTTGAAAAACAGAAGAATACTCAAAACTGTTGACAGTGCTTTTTCCCTTCAGATGTTATTTCTAAACATGTCAGTATTATGCTAACTGGAATGCCAGCGCTGGCTAAAAATACGTTTTAGTTAAATATTATATTTAATGTTAGAAGTTAAACATTAAAATGCAGTTGCTGAGCGGAAGAGCCAGCAAGAAACCAATCATCTTGGGTAAAAGGCTGCAGAACTGAAACAGTCCTTCACGGCTGTTTTTTCCCTTGTATTTGTATTCACTCGCAGCTGCACATAACACATTTTTCAAGCATTTAAGTGTTGACAAAAGCAAAGCACTTAACTTTCTTGTTGTCCTGGAACTTAATACAGCTGACTTTCAGATATCTTTAAACAAGTTGCACTGTACTTCAATGAGGAAGCTGCCTCAAATGTACTGGTTGTATAATACACAAAACTTTGAGCTTTTCAACTTTCTAGTTACATAGCTGGGCAGCCAAACATAACAGATAGTGAGAAGCTGTTCAGATGATAAAATCGCAAAGTTCACATGATACACTCTAGTACATGTGGTCTTCTCTAATGAGTTCACCTCACCTTATCAACAGAAGGCATGAGGAGAATAATTTCAGCTGTAATTATATCACACACTGCAGAGTGCTGAGTCTAGGACACACTTGTAACTACAACAGTCAGCACTGCTGCAGAAATCATTTAGTCCCCATTCTAAGAACACCCCAAAATGATAAAAGCTGATGCGATTCATGAGCATTTCTTAAATTGAACTTTTTATTTGGAAAGTTTTCAGCTTCTAGACATCACCAAACAGCTTCCGTTTCAGACATACAACAGCAGGTGCCAAGAAAATCTTTCTAATGGTGTAACTGTGTATGCAGTTAAAATGCTGACTTTTTTTTCAATTTCTGAAGTTGCTTCTTTGGGAAGTTCACTTGGTTGTTTAAAGAATTAAAGTGAAATGAAGAGGAAGGGGTGCGGTTTTGGCAAGGAACAACATACTTCTTTTAATTAGAATTTACAGTCAAGTCACAGCATAGCAATGTAAATTCATAGCTGTCTTATCCCATACAAACTCTTCCATCAGCTATGGTATTCCAGAGCACATCGATAGCACAAATTGGTGCAGGGTTAAGTTCCTGGTCTCTGACTAGTCCGGGTAACAGACTGGAAAGAGGAGCAAGCAGGCAGCCATCAGCTTTCATCAATTCCCAATCACAGAGCAGCCCAAAGAAAAGGAAATTTTTGTATCTGAAACAAACAAAAAAACCAACCCACCCTCTCCGACAGCAACAAAACACACACACAAAAAAAAAACGAAACGGGAAGTATGAGTTTCTTCCTCATTCTAGTTATATCAGCTCTGGTGTCTAAGAGAAAGAGCACTCCAGATGTACACCCTTCACTTGTCAGCCTGGAGTCACTTGCCCTCTGAAAATCCAGACAGCTGCACCCGGGAAGCCAAGGGGAGCTCTGCTACCAGCAAGGTCAGGCAATCAGCCACTGGGGAACAAAACAGACGTGCACCAAGCACTTCCTTCCAGACAAAGCCAACAGGAGCATTCGTTAAGACCCTACATTTCCATAGAAATTATCCCTTTCAGTTCCACAGTATTTAACTTCTCCATCATGCAACGCTTTGGCATTACTGCCTGCATGACTTCTTAAATGGGAACTAATGATGATATGCTGCAGTTTGAGGAAGTACGTTTTGCATTCAAACTGGAACAGATCTGCGTTTGTAGTAGCACTCAGTTCTTCTCAAAGTTTCAGCCTGGTGCAAGCTTTTGATTTTAACTCTCATCTTCTGCTTGCCAACATGGTCTGAGACTGAGACCACACCTAGAGGTAACTCAGCTAGTCAAATGGCTGAAAAAGGTTCACCAAAGAACTGAGTCTATTGACAGGAGGGGAAAAAAAAAAAAAAAAAAGACTCAGAACACATAACACTGAATGAAACAAGATCTCTCTGTACATACAGAAAAATCTAAAGAATTCAAGAGATCAATATGTATTTTTCCTAACTTCTCTATTAATGAATTACTTTGTCCATCACAGTCACTCTGATATCCTAAGTAAATAAAGAACTTCAGTTTCAACTTGCTTTCTTGCTTTCCTTCATCAGGCATGGAAACAATTTGCTTTTCCCTTGGCTGTTCCCAGTAAGGTTGCTGCTGACTGCAGAGGCCAGTTTCCGCTGACCAGACAAGGACGTGGAACTCTCAACCAAGCAGCTCTCTGATGCCATCCTTGAAAGCTCTCTTGAGACAAAAAGGTGAGATGTGACAAGCACAACACAGGCTGGATTTCAGCAGCCATCATCTAACTACACTGCAGGTGCTGGCCGGTTACAGTTAACAAACATCTAATCCATTTGGTATTTTCTCATTTAGACATTCTATGATTTTTCCTTCTCCTGTAAAAACTGCCAATACACAGCATTAAGACATAGAACACTTAAGCAATAGTTTTACTATTTAAGGAATATTTACATGAATCCTCAGCTTACGGTAAGCAAAAATTATATACTGCATTCCAGAGAAATGCTTGAAAATTTAAATCTGATTGGAATTAGGATTTTGTGCCTTTAAATATCCAGAGACAAGTCATGCGGTTTTCTTGGACATGCTTTTTTTTTTTTTTTTTAAATAAAGCTTCCTCAATGACTTCCTTTGTAATATAATCTCTGCTATATATATACGTATATATATCCTTCAAATAGGGCAAAAACACAATAAAAATTTTTGATGTAAGTATTAGAAAGATTCTACTCCCATTCTCCGTAAAAAACATCAGCCAGTCACAATACTAACTATTGAAGATTTGTATCACAATGATTAGTAAGATTTCTGCAAGTTGACAATGCTCTATCCACCTCATCTGAGTAGGCTTTGCCAACCAGCTTCTGAGATGAGACAAGGTGACATAGCACTTTTACAGAGTGGCTCCAGCTCCATTCTAAAGCAGCTCAAAACAAATCATCAGACATCAGCTTTTGCTGATCTTAGCAGCAAGTAGTTAAATTAAACTTTAAGAAATAAAAGCTTCTGGAATAAGGGAGAGACTGCACACCATAAGGTAACTACTTCTCTGCTACTGCACCAGAGGCACTATCACAACTGACTCATACAGGCAAGAATTAAATCTGCCCCTGTTCTCTCCAGAGGGGATGGGGAGGTAAGTTTTGTTTGGATATATCCTTTCCCCCCAGTTTAATTAAGGCCAAAATGTATTAAGAATAACACCATACTTTCCACTTCTATGCTTTACAGCTCCAGATGGGCTGAAACCCTGATCTGCAAAGGCACTCTACGGGCATCTATAATACAGGAACAACTATGGGACATAACAAACAGAACAGCAACATGATTTCCTCCCTGCCTGTTTAAAAGAAGTGAAAGTTAAACTATTCAGATTTCTTTTCTTCAAATCACCTAGCTTAAGGTAAAACTAAGCCTAAATCCACAGTGGGAAGAAAGCAAGCAAAGTTTATTTTAAAACTTTATTTGCTCTAATGCAGGAACACTAAGATAGAAGAGATCAAAAGACAATTTTTTATTCCACTCTGCCCAATCACCTTGGTCTTGCCTCATCAGTTGTGTTGAAGCACATCAAAACTGAACTTACATCATGCAAAGACCAGATGATTTTTAAAGAAGAAATAAGAATTGTTAAGACTGTGTAACTGGTCAGTGTCATTCCCCTAGAAAAGATTTCCCAACGAAGATGTAACTTAACCATTACATTTGCAGTTATGCATTAGAAGTGCTCAGTATGTAAAACTGAACTATGGAAACATGAAACGTGATTAGAACAACGTAAAGAACAACCAATGCCGCCTCAGCACACATGGCTAACAAGGAATATACTTATCGCTATCCAACTCATTCTTACTGATTATTACATGAAGCAGCAGAAGAATGTGCCTTTTGCAAGCCTAACAACACAAGTTCTCAAGGAAATGCCTTCACAAAGAGAATCATGCTTCTGAGGAAGAAACAGGAGATGAACATTGGGAACTGGCCCACCAGGATACGGCAATGACTAAATTACAGGTCTTCATTTTTCCAGAGCTTCTCTTTGATAAGTGTTACTCACTATTTTTATACAAGGCTACAAAAGATGCCTATTCCACAGGAATAGAAATACAACAGCTCAACAGAGCACCCGGCACCACTTTCCTCTAATTTTAAGAAATTTCAACTGTTTACGTTCCTCCTTTCTAGTAACAACATTCATGTGAAGCCACGGGCTCATAGCAAGAGGCTGCAGGGCAACACCACTCCCAGCTTCTGCTTTGCTCGTTCCTCAGGGGAAGTCAGAATACACGGACACATCAGCTGTGGCATTAAGCACCCTCCGATTTTAGCGTTAAGCTTTGATGAAGAAGCAGCGCCACGCGTTTCACGCCTGGCAGAGCCGAACCCTCCACTTCCCCCACAGCTTCACCGAGCTCCCACTTCTCAGGCAGCAGCAAGTCACTCGACAGGAAAGGCAGCGATAACGCCGGGCCCCAAGCCCAGGCTCTATTTGCACAGGCGATTTGTAGCCTTCCTTCCCGCAGCCAACACACCTTGCTCCCCTCACACCTCCAACACCACGAGCGCTCTGATGCAGCGCAGCTCAACTCCCCGGGCTCAGACTGCACTTAAGCCGCCACAGCACACCGGCTCGAGGCCTCGGAGCAGCACGGCAGCGCCCGGCAGAAAGCTAGGGGGATGTCACGGCGGGAGGAGCACGAGCTGCCACCCCGGAGCTGGGCAGCCTCCACCCGACAGCGGGGCTCCCCCGCCTTCAGCCGCCCAGCTCAGCCCCAGGCCCAAGCGGCGGCCGGGAGCTCCCGCAAACACCGAGGCCCCACCGTGCCGCCCTCTGACAGCCCCTGCTCGGCCACCGCCCCGCCCGCGCCATCCCTCGCCGGCCACCCGAGCGTGGAAGCGAGAAAGAAGCGGCCGCCCCGATCCACTCCCGCCGCCCTTACCCGGCTCCGGTGTACCTCTTCGCACCGGGCACGGGGCGCCGATGACAGGGAAGCCGGCTTCCCGAGGGAGTGCCAGGGCCTGGCCGCCCGGCACCACCCCGTCCTGTCATGGGGCGGGGGCCGCGCCGTGACGGCGGAGGCGGGGGGAGGAGCGGCCGCGGGGCCGGGCCGGGCCGGGCAGAGGAGGGCTGCGGGCCCAGAGCTGCGGGCAGGGGGCGCTGCCGGCTGGGAGGGCTCGGGGTGGGCGGGTGTGATATTCGCGCTGCGGCCTCCAGCGGGCGGCGAGGTTTCAGAGGGTCGTTAAGGTTGGAAAGATTGGAAAGACCGCTGAGATCATCTGGTGCGACCGTCAGCCCACCGCCTCCGTACCGCTAAACCGCTTCACTCAGTGCCACATCCATGTGGTTCTTGAACACATCCAGAGATGGTGACTCAACCACCTCCCTGGGCAGCCTGTTCCAATACATCACCACTCTTTCCAAGAAACGTTTCCTTATATCCAACCTGAGCTTCCTCTGGCACAACTTAAAAACACTGAAATACAATGAAATACAGTGCCATTATGTGAATGTTCTTTCTGACCTTATGTTTTGGTCATCATCTCTAAATGGAAGTAGAAACTTATAAGTAAACTGAAAGAATGGGAGATTATAAATATATTTAAAGAAGTCTGGTGAGACATCTGGAACAAAAGTTGTATGAGGAGTGGCTGAGAGAACTGAAACTGTTTAGTCTGGAGAAGAGGATGCTCAGAGGCAACCCTATCACTCCCTACAAATAACCTGAAAGAAGGTTGTAGCAAGGTGGGAGTCAGTTGCTTCTCCCACTTAACAGCAATAGGATGAGAAGTGATGGCCTTAAGTTGTACCAGAGGAAGTTCAGGTTGGATATTAGGAAACATTTCTTCTCAGAAAGAGTGGTGAGGTATTGGAATAGGCTGCCCAGGGAGGTGGTGGAGTCCCCATCCCCAGAGGTGTTCAAGAAATGTGAATGTGGCATTTAGGGACATAATTTAGTGGGCATGGTAGAGAAGAGTTGAAGGTTGGACTAGATGACCTTAGTGTTTCTTTCTAACCTTATTGATACTGTGATTCTATGCCTAAAAACCACTGCGGCAGGGGGAGGCAGAGCTAGCAGTTGGACATGGGGGAACCTGGTCTCTCCTAACCCAGTCACATGAGAGCATGGGATAGATGAACTTCTGAGGCCTCCTTCACAGCAGCTGCGAATGCTCCTGAATCCTGCTCCATTTTTAAAATGGAAAAATCACAGGATCATGTGTTCCCCAGTGCCCTGCAGGCTGGGATGCTTAACTTGTGAGATTAAATTAAATACTGCAGAGTAAACCCTGTTGTATGGGTGGCTGGGAATGCTGTCTCTTCTGCAACACCCAGCCTGGACCAAGGAAGTTGGGAAGAGTGATTGTCCTTCTCCTCCCCTTGAGCTGCCTCACAGACATGAGTGTTTATTTTTGCTCTGTCATGGATCTTGGTCACTGCTATGATCTGAAAATAACTAGAGTAGAGGAAACTCTCATAACGTGGTAAGCAAATAGCACTAGCAGAAAAGTCCAAGAAAACTCAAACACCATGCAGTGAAGTAAAAAGCCTGAAAGATTTACCCTTACGTAGATGATTTTTAATATTTTTCAAAGCATGCTCAAATGGGAGAGGACTTTTGTGGTTTAATTCAGCAGCTCAGCACACAAAATCTTTTCTTATTCCCTTCCTCCTCCTAGTGTTATAGGGGAGAGAACTGGAAAAAGAGAAAAGTAGAACTCATGGATTGAGATCAAAACTATTTATCAAAGCAGAAAAGGAAGAGATAAATAATATATATAACTACAATGTAAGTGATGTATAGTGGAATTGGTCACCATCCACCCACTGATGCCCAGCTAGTCCCTAGTAGCGGCAGCTCCCTCATCCAACTCCTCTCAGTTTTGTAATTTTTTTTCACATGATGTCTGTCATATGGTACAGAATATCTCTTTGAACAGTTTAGGTCAGCTGCCTTGGTTCTGTCTCCTCCCAGCTCCCTGTGCCCCCAGCCCCTTTGCTGGCAGGACAGTACTAGAGGCTGAAAAACTGAAACATTCTTGTCTCTGTACAGAACTGCCCAGCAACAACTGAAACATCGGTGTGTTGTTTTTTTTCTCCTAAATCCGAAACACAACAGCATATAAAACTCCGAAGAAAGTCAAATCTGTCCCAACCAGGACAACAACATAGCCTTCAAGACTGGCATATCTACATAAATTTATATTAATAGATGCCTGGAGATGTCCAGCCTTACATTTATAAGTTAAAGTTGTTAAGAAAAAGCATTCTGATATGCCTAATTTTCTAACTTGCCATGGGAATGTTTACCTCTTCATTCTAAATTTAGTATGTTATTTAGATTAGCAATGATCTTAATGCAGCTACGTGCATGGGAAAATTTTCCCTCCACGCTGTTGAGCAGTGAAGTTAATCCAGGATTATCCCACTAGATGGTGCACTAATGAGAGGGTAATGCACTTCTTTTCTGTATCAAGGCCTTGCCTTGATTTTTACATCCAAGTTTTGATCATAAAATCTTTGACTGAGCATAGCCACTCCTACTTCTAGGAGCCTCAGCTAGGCTCACTGTCAGTTTTCCCTCAGAAAACAATGATTTCAAATAAGTACTTCCAATTGAAAAATAAAAGAAAAAAGAAGTGTCCTGTTATTCTTCCCATTATTGCCCCCATTACTCTTATTATCTGCAGATTGCCACTTCTTTTTTAGCTTGCAGATAACACACTCATTGATCAGTGTTCATTCTCACACCTTGGAAATAGTTGAGGTGAATGATTGCCTAGAGATACTGGGTGTTCTACGGACAAAATGCTTGTTCTCACATGCTGTTAGCTCATTTAGCATCTACCTTTCATTGTTAAATAACTAGAAAAGCTTGTGATATTATTCTTTAATGTACCCATTTCCTACAAATATCTTACAGCCTGGGAAGGAAACTGGATTATTAAACAAACTTTTCATTACAATGTTGTCTTACTATGAAAATATTTAAACAGCCTCTTTAATATAGTAATTTGAAGTAAGATGCAGTTAAGACAGCAGCCAGAAAGTCCTGTTTATTGACCAGGTTCTCCTGAGAGCACAAAATATCCTTTAAACAGCACTATGAAAATGTGCTTTGTTTTACAGTTAAAACAGCAGTGTTATTTCACTTTTTTCATAATTTCCTTTGCTAATAAATAATAGTGTTTTCGATCATTTGTAATATATGGCAGGAGTTCTGAAGAAGCCGCCTTTAAGTGTAATATTCAGAGATGCTGGAAAGGAGAGCTGCTAGAAAATTTAATCTATAAATTCATGCCATCAGCATATTTCTAGACCTCATTTGTGTTACCTAGGAATTGAGCTCTGAACCATATGTTCATCCAATTGCAGACTACATTACACAAAATGGGGAAAGCTCTGGAAAAAGAAAAGGAGAAATATTGAGACTGTGGTATGTGTAGATTTGGCAGAGAGAGTACTGTGGATATTCAGTAGATATCACTTAAGATACTCTGGATATTCATTGAGTCTGAAAATCAGCATTTCATATCTCTGCTATTGTATGTAAAATTAAACTGATGTGGTGTAACTTCAAAAACATTCTGTTTATATTCCCTATGCTATCCAATATTTGAAAGAGGTTGAAATTAGACCAAGACCAACACCATGTGATTTGG
This sequence comes from Tetrao urogallus, assembly GCF_951394365.1. Taxonomy (NCBI): domain Eukaryota; kingdom Metazoa; phylum Chordata; class Aves; order Galliformes; family Phasianidae; genus Tetrao; species Tetrao urogallus. The sequence goes on along the minus strand of NC_136814.1, from coordinate 55,995,699 downwards.
GAGGGACATTGCTTCCTGCTCTCCCAGTGCCTGAGCCAATAGTCTGCTCCACCTTCTTGTCTCCTTCCTGGAGTCCTCTTGTTTCTGCAGTCCCCACCTGCAAGCACGTGTAGCCAGCAAGGCGCTGTCGCTGAGTGCAGATGATGAGTACAGGGTGGCACAGGCATTGGAGTTGCTGGTGAAACTGAGGCTGGGCAGTCACTCCTAACCAGCTCTGCATTCCTGTGTGATACACAACAGCACAATAATGCAGAAATTCATCCCTATCCTCATACTCCTTACAAGTGTCTTCTCTCCCAGGCATGAGCAGTGCATAATTTACCTTGCAGGCAAATCTCATTCTTGGCTATTGCATTTCACTTGCGCACCACTGACATTAGATATGGAGAGCCATGCTGTTCACATTTGCTACAAATGGCAAATTGTCTAGCAAGGCTTCCCAGCAAATGCTTGATGCATTCCACAGAGTGAAGAATTGGATTTACTGTTGTTATTTCTATTTGCAGATTTAATTCAGCTATCCACTCCAAAACCTGAAATAGGATTATGTTCCTATTACACCAGATGCTGTTCCAAGTTATGGCAGATGACTATTTCAAGCCTTAACAAGCTAGTGGGTGAGTTACATTGCAGAATGGCTAAAAAATTGTTTAAAAAACTGTTTTGAACATTTGCAGGTTAATTAGATTGCTACTTACTCGCCAGCAGCAGTAATTGTCATATAGTATATATTTTAAATAACAAGAGAAAAATTCTATTCCCAACATGGATGTTTCCTAAAAGAATAAAAGAAAATGAGGCTTTCTAGCAACTTGTTTAAATCTTTATTTGCCTTTCTATTAAATTCTCAAAAATCACAATATGCTTTACCTGCACAAGAGAAGTGAGCTGAAATTATTCTTGCAAATTCTGGTCTTTAATTAAGAGGTTCCTGGAAATAAAAAGTCCTTCTTCCCTCAGGCAGACCACTGTAACATGATGAAGATTTATGCAGGGCATAAAATTAATTGTCAGTATTTTGTTCAGATAAAGAAATACAAATCTATGGAAGAACATACATTAAAAAGAATAAGTCTATGGAATTTGAGGCCAGCAACTAGATCTTACGGAACTAATATCTTTTCATTTCTAAAGGAGTTAATTGTTGAGCAACTGATCTCCACTGTTTTATAGCTCATCATTGCCATTATCATTTTACAATTCATAATTACCTTCATTGCTTTTTGAAACCATGGAGAAAAATGCACAAAGGAGTCATGACAAAATTTGTCTGTGTAAACATCAAAGGTAAGGAGTAAGAGGAGGGGTTATAAAGATGATGAAAGCATGAGTTACAATTGCTACAAAATGCAGTGACAGAAGAACAGGAAAGCAATTATGGCTGCTTCCAGACCTGCCTCACCTGTTTGCTCTAGCACTGTATGTGCCTCTCTCCATTGTCCCAACCTGTTTAACCAAAAAGAAGATCTAGCAAGTCACCTAATGTGATGTGCTAATCCTTCTACTGTAACCTAGAAAATGATAATCCATCAGGGGAACAATGCTCATCCTCTTCCATAGAAGAAAATTATAAAGACAGATTATGCAATGGGACTCCAAAAAGAAGTGGCCAATTGAATATGTTTGTGACGTGTACTTTCTTGAATCTATCGAGGATTGGTAGAAAATATCTCAAATAACAACTGGAAACTCAGTGAAAGCTCCCTTTCTTTATTGCTTTGGCTGTGGTGAGTTCAAGAGAAAAAGGTGTCAGTAAAAGGTGTTTTTAAGATATCCATATGACGCAGTTCGGTTTGAGACTTGCAGATTTCTACATAACTAAATGTCTAAACTTCTGTAAGATGCCCTTGCTTATGCTAAATACCCAAACAGGGACATCTAGTGCTGATTTAGATACCCAGGTATGTCCCACCTGGCTCTATGCCTCCGCTTCCTCTGAGCTGAATGCTAATCTTTTGTAGTCATCTCAGCTTCCCTAAGGCATCTTTGGTGTCACCAGGCAGCTGATTCATATTCTAGAAATTTACTGACTGCAAGCAGAGCTTAAACAGCCGTTCTGGTTATAACTATAATCAGCTTAAACACTTACTGTAATCATAGACAGCTATGCACATTAAATTTAAGAGCCTTCATCTTGAAACTCAAGCCACAATCTAAGATTTTAAATATATATATTGTTTTCATACATATTTCTGTGGTATTCTGTCACCTGTATTTCCCTAAGAATCTGATTCTGCTTTTCTTTCTTTAGCCTGGTCATTGGCTTTGCTGTGCTATGCTAACTGTACAAAGTCTATAGATGTAGGCAGTAAGGTGTGAGGTTTTTACCTTTTCTTACAGAATGAGTAGATAGAAGAACAGTAGAAAAGTCTTTGTATTCCATCCTAAGAAATAATGAAAATTAATACAACAAACCGGGGCAGTATCAGACACTGAGAGAAGGATGTGATATAGAATGACACTAACATTCTAACTAACAGACATAGGGCTTCATAAATGTCTTAGCTTAAAAACATCGACAGTTTACTGTCACTGTCCAGGACAACCTTGAGATGAACTCTTAGGTATTCTTCTCCTTCCTCTGTAAAGCTTGAGCTTTGATTATTTTGAATACCAATATATATATATATATTTTTGACTGGGGTGTTACGAGTATAGACAAACAGTAAAAAGTTTTGAAATAATCTGATGTCAGAACAGATTACAAAATGCTAAAGCAATAACTCATTTTTGCTAGTTGAGGAAACTCTTGCCATGCAGAAATCTTAACAGTATGATAAAAAAAAAAAGAGCAAAAGGAGTTTTGGCATTTAGTTTATTACATACATAGTTAAAATATATTGCTGTTGCAACAATTACATTATTGCTCTGATTTCCGACAGAGTATCGGTTGTGAAATTCCTCTCTTTTGTTCTGACACATGTGCCCATGTGGGATTGATTCAATTGCCTACTGAATTAGTAAAAAATTAATCACTCTTTTAAGAAAATTGTTGGGTCTCTGCTGGTCTCTTGCTATTAGTTATTTTCTTTCTGTAGCTGTCTCTTCTTTTCTTCTTTCAGTGTTTGTCCTATAGAAAATATGCCTCTGAATATAAGATGAAATGACATTCTTTAGAAGACAATAATAATTCAAACAACATTAAAAGCTAATAATATTTTCACATGCCATTAACAGAATAAAATGATGGATTATTACACTTATTGTTTGTATGCCTATTAATTCTTTATAAAAGAATTACTATTGCTTTGTACACTTCTTTTCTTGATAAAATGGTCATAACGTTGAGGTAGAAAATAACTCCATTATGTATAGTACAAAATTTTACCATTCAGCTTGCTGCTTCCTGAACAGAGATCACAATGGTCTACAGATCTAAAATTGGCCTATGAAATCACAAAAACATAGACATAGCTGAAGAAAACTAAGAAACTGCACTGACACTTCATGTGCAGCTCAAATATGTAAGCATATGTTATGTCTGTAAGCAGACCCACTTATTTGGGATCAGTCAATCAAACACAAAAGCATGAGGAGTCCTAGGGAAAAGAAAGACAGCAAGGAAAAAAAACCCACAAAAATTATTAACAGTTTGAATACTCCATGCAACTCCTTTCCTCCCTCTGTCCCCTTCTTCTACTCCCTTACACAGTAGGAATGGAAAAGATACAAAGGACAATAAGGATTAAAGGTATGGAGCATTCACTTTGCACATTCTGATTAAACAGGTATCTTCATTCCATGGGTTTGAAGAGATTCTACCAAGGAATTTAGGATGCATTTCCCGTACGTAACATCTGGCTCAGTAGCAGACTAGGAAAATTAAGTTAAAAATGTCAGATTGATGTTTCTTTTCCTCTGCTATTGTCCACTACCATAGTTAAGGATTTCGTCTTACCTGTTGTTGCATCCTTATATTTTTTGTACTTAAAAATCAGCATACACCCTTTGTAACTTACTAAATCATCATCGCCTACTTTGTTTATTAAAAACAACTGTCTCTTAAAAAGGTGTCTTCAGAGACAGGCAACAATTTTTTCAATAACAGTATGGATAGGGTCCTATTTTGCAGCTGACTATAGGCAAGTTTCAAATGCTTGTCACATCACATAGCAAAGTCAAGACTAACAAGGCATGTGTGCTGAGATAAATGTTGTGGACAATTATTCACAGAACAGCATGCCTATTTAAACCCGAGATTTGCACAAGCCAGCTGTTTTAGGAAAAATAAAAAACTAGCTAGCTGGATGATCCATAATATTCATGAGGAATGCCTAAACATAGCCTAAAATATTTTCAGTGGTGCATGAGAAGGTTCTGATCATTATTGGTACAAGTCTACTCTTGATGTCCTGGAGCAAAAGATCCCCTGAGTTAAGACTAGTTTCACAGCTTTCCTGAACCAATGATAGGAAAACACATAGATCAAGGGATTGCAGGCAGAATTAAAGTATGCAAACCAAATGAGGATGTCAAATAGGACTGGAGGAGTGATGAAATTCACAAGGCTGTCTACCATGGTGTCAATAGTAAAGGGCAGCCAGCACAGGAGATAGATTCCTACAGCTACCCCAAGAGTCTTTGCTGCTCTCTTTTCACTTCTGGATGCTCCTCTGTGTAGCTGAGCCCCAAAACTTTTATTCATGTTGTTTATCAATCTGGCTTGCTTGTTAGCGACAGTAAATATTTTTACATACAAAGTTATCATTATGAGGCAAGGGAAGAAGAATACTGGGAAATTCAACCACCCCCAGAGCTTATTGAACAGCAGCTGGCAGCTACCAACGCAGGGTACATCTTGCAAAAAATGGCCCAGCCCTTCTGCAATCTCTTTAATGTACAGGAAGATAGAGGTGTAGACCATGGGGACTGCCCACCCCACCCCAATGCACATGCAGGCCACTCTTAGAGTAAACTTGGTGGGGTAGAGCAAAGGGTCACAAATTGCACAGTGCCGATCTATGGAAATGAAACACAGGTGAAATATGGAGGTCAGGCAAAAGAGTGTGTCCAGAAAGGTGTGCAGTTTACAGAAATCATCTCCAAAATACCAGCAACTCTCTACGGACCGGATAGTGCTGAAGGGCAGCACAGTCAATCCCAGGAGCATGTCAGCCAAGGCAAGGGAGAGGAGCAGAAAGTTGGTGGGAGTGTGCAGGGCTTGGAAATGGGAAACAACGATGACAACGAGTAGGTTCCCCAGCACTGTAATCAGTATGCCTAAGGAACAGGCCAGGTAAATGGCCAGCTGCACCCCGAAGGGATGCTGGGTTCTGTGACAGGAGCCGTTCACCTCATAGCACAAGGCGATGAGCATCCCCATCTCCGCACTACGGCCCTGGGCTGAGCCCATGGCAGGTCCTGTGCCTGCTCGGGTTAGCCGCAAGCCTGGAAAAGGATTCAGCTTCCAATGGAGCTGCCAAATGACCTGCAAAAAGCTGTTTAAAAGGCAGATTAGAAGGAGAGATGCCTTTTAATCAAATACTTTTATTTAAACTATTGAACAGTTTGCATATTTCAAGTGAAAAAAAACGAGCCTATAATATCACTTTTGTATCTCCTGAAGCTTCAGATCAGCGTGTTCAATTTTAGTTGCAACAATTTTCCTGCATTTTTGACTTGATTTTCTGTCATCCAATACTGTGAGTAGTGTAGGGAATGCAGCAAATCTGTGTAAGTAATAAACAAAATGAAGTCCTGCCATAGAAGGAAAAATACTGCTGAGTAACAGGCTTTGTGAGCCAAAGCTCATGGAATATTTTAAAGCTGACTCCAGTATCATAGCACACTGATTCTTGTGAATTTCCCTGGAAAGGAAGTTCCAATTTAGTTGTGAATCTTTTTATTAAATAGAAACTGAGAAGTGATTTTTATAAAGTAACATCTCACTGCAAAAGTAAAACCTACGTGGCACATTTCTCAAACTAGTTTCCTAGCTATGGGCATATGCATGGATATCTGGTGAGGTGATGACAAATATTCAGCAAGACAAACACAAATATTGCTGTATGTCCTAAAGATTGCCACTGTTTTATACTTTTGACATTACTATTCAAGCTTTACGTTTAAGTTATTTAAGTTTTAAATTGAGCCAATTGTACCAAATACAAGATATCAGTGGATTATAATGAGTTGTTCCAGTAATCTGGAATTACTAAATCAGATAACTGAATGGTATAGTTTTTAACAGCTACAGTTAAAAACACGATATTTTCCTCAGTGTATTCTTTTTTCCTTAAAATGACTGCTGTAATAGCTGGATAATATTGTCACCTTTCCCACCCTTCCTAGCATCAACAGAGCTCTTAAATTGGGAATACTTACGGTGAAATAGCTCTTTCCATGCTACGGGAGCTGTACTGCAGTGTATTGAAATCCTTTTCCAAGTACGTCCATTGTCTGAGTGGAAAATGTGAGATCAGTCAACGCCTTAAATAAACCAGATGGAGTGTCCCTGTAGGTGGCTATTATACCTTAGGGGCATAGGGGGACTGTTGTGTATCTGGCAAAAATAGCCATTTTCTGAAAAGCTGTTCAAACACACAAATGCTCAGCTGCTGTTGAATCTCTGAAGATTTATCTCAAGGTTAGTATCTGTACTTTCTTTCTTAGGATGCTTCTGAAAGAAGATGCAGCTCATGCTAGCTCATCCTGGGGTGTCACTGACCCTCACCCCATGGAGGCCTCCATGACCAGTGTGGACATTAAAAATCCCAGTACATTAAAGTATAAATTAGGCATAGTTCAGTGAAGGACTGCACTAACCTGGACATATTTCAAAGTTTTCTCCTTTTCTTATGTCCATGTTTTAATAAACGAGCATTTATGTTTTGATCATTAGAAGCTTTTGGATAGCTTTAATATTACCAATAGCTTTTTTATACTCTGTGCTCTAGTATTCCCATTAATTTTCATTTTTCCTATATTTTACATGTAATAAAATACCATTCTCACTCAATCCCTTTGTCATTCATTGTCAAAATACCTGTCAGCTAGCTAACTATCATGGTGCTTCTGAGGTGATTATTGTCACCTTGAAAGAGACTGGTGTGTAACAAAACAATCTCAGTTTGCCCTTCCTGCACATATAATTTGCTTGACATCTGGTTGCATGAAAGAGCTCATGATCAAGAAAAGGCTCAGACAGTGGCAATGTATGCCTTTATAGCTTAAAACAGGAAGAGATTATTAACATGTATCAACTCTGAATGTAAGAATGGTATCATAAAATGAAAAATGTCAATCATTCTCAAAATGTTCCTTCCCTTACCTCTTCCTCTTTCAGACAAAACTGCTGGATATAATCTCAGACTGAGTTTTTGTTGAAAGTACTACATAGCCTAGTAGTCAGCAGAAAAAAAGCCCACAAAAAATACAGGAGGAAAAGTGTTCTATCTGGCATAGTTCAAACTCCTGCAGTGAAGACATGGATAGACCAAAATCTTTTTTATTGAAATTGCTGTCCATGGGCTCTAAGTTTTTCCAGGTAACCTCTGAGTCTGAACTCCTTAAAATAGAACAAGGCAGTTTGAATGGATTATGGACCAGTACAGCCATCATCATTGCCTCTGTGCTGTGAATTTTTTCCTCACAGTTTCAAAAAGAATGAGTCCGGTATCCTTAAACAGAAAATAAAGAATGAGAAGGTGATAGGCTTGCTAAAATGACCTATGCTGCACTGCTGAAACTAAAACTCCAATCTTCTGTCTGTAATGGAACCTATTCTCCTTTGTAACAGAGAGAAGTGGTTGTCTCTGAAGAAGTCTGCAAATCATATATGAATGTTTCATCATTACTGCAGACTTGCTGAAATGTACATTGTGTAAATTCTCACCCAATGCAGTCTAAAATCATACGAAGGTGCTATTCACTGCAGACAGGGGTCTCCACTAGGTGCCACATGTATCTCTTCTCTACTGGACTGAGGACTTCACATTTGAATGCAGTACTCCAGGCGAATTCCCCACTGGTGAGAGGGGAAGGATCACCTCCCTCAACCTGCTGGCCACGCTTCTCTTAAGGCAGCCCAGGATGTGGTTGGCTTTCTGGGCTGCAAGGACACATCGGTGGCTCATGTCCAGGTTTCCATCACTGTTACCCCCAGGTCTTTTTTTTTGGCAGGGCTGCTCTCAATCCTTTCATCCCTCAATTTGTATTGGTAATGGGGGTTGGCTTGATCGAGGTGCAAGATCTTGCACTTGGATTTTTTGAACCTCATAAGATTCACCTGAGCCCACTGAATGGCATCCCATCTTTCTGGTGTGTTGGCCACATCCCACTGCTTGGTGTCATCAGCACACTTGCTGAGGGTGCACTCAACGCCACTGTCGATGTCACTGATGAAGGTATTAAAGAGTATCGGCCTCAGCACCAACCCCTATGGGAAGCTAATCTCCATCCGGACACTGAGCCATTGACCACTACTCTCAGGATCAACCTGTACCCAGTTCTTCGTCCTTCAAACATTCCTCCAATCAAATCCATATCTTTCCAATTTGGAGGAAAGGGTATTGTAGGGTACCATGTCAAAGGCATTACTGAAGTTGAAATGGAGGACATCAGTGGCTATTCTCGAGTCCATTGATGCAGTGACACCATCATAAAAGGTGACCAGGTTGGTCAAGAAAGATTTGTCCTTATGAAGCCCTAATGGTTCTCCAGTATCACCTCCCTGCTTTCCTTGTGCCTCAGCATAGCTTCCAGGAGAATCTGTTCCATCATCTTCCCTAGCACAGAGGTGAGACTGACAGGTCACTAGTTCCCGGGGCATCTTTTTTACCCTTTTTCAAAATGGATATGATGTTCACTTTTTTCCAGTCACCAGGACTTCTTCACCTGATTGCCAAATTGATGGGCAAAGGCACAAAATCTGGATCCTAGCTCCGCTGATGCCAGGTACCTGCAGTTTATGTGAAGGTAAATCTCCACCTGAAGGATTCTCCTTTTGTCTCCAGTCTATACACCAGAGCATTTCAAGATTTCAATAACAAAAGTCAAAGAGTAGCAGCTTAATGATCTATGTAGCTCTTTCTTGTAGAGTAAAACTAATTTTACAGTGGTTTTTATTTCAGAGTCGTGGCTTTTCTCTTTCTCGTTTTTTTTTTTTTTGTTTGTTTGTTTGTTTTGTTTTTTGTTTTTTTTTCCTTGGCTGGAGAGGAGATGGAGAAAAACAGTTTAGCCTTTGTTTATGTGGCAAACGAAATACCTTCAAAGAGGAGCAGGTCTGTGACCCTGCTATTTCTGCTGTCTCAGGTTCAGACATCTGATGCACAGGAGCAAGTACATGTGTGGACTGTGAATGTAGCTTAGAAAGGTGAAAAATACTATTCACTCTTTCAGAAGTGATCTAGCCACATAATTTGCACTGATTTTAATTATATGTGGTGATTCAGATATTTTTACAGTACAGGTGATAATATCCTTCATTAAGAAATTATCCTTAATAATATCCTCTAATATGCTTTGCAGACACTTAACAGGAGTTTTGCTATTTATAAACCAACTAGAGGCAAAGTATTTTGTCTGTCTGTTTTGTATTCTCAACAGTGCTTCAAGTTGTTTTTTGCCCCTTCATTCCAGTGTAGCCTCAGTTAGACAAATACTCTGATTCAGAGCTAGCCAGCAAAACATGTTTAAATATCTGGTCTGTTATTAGAATACTTTTTTCAGTACTCTTTTCTCCCATTATTGCATTTTGGAAGAAATGTTTAATTGGAATACATCCAAAACCAGTCTTTCTTTTATACAAGAATGACCACAATTTTCTCAGTTTATATGTAGTTAGAGTCTCACGGCTGTCCCTTGAGAAGTTACTCATTTTTTGCCACATCAGTTTTCTCTCTAATGCCTCAAAGATGCATTGTTGCCTGCTGCTGCCTTGAAAACAGACACACACACAGCCAGTCGACCGGGAAGATGATTTGGTTTGGTTATGTGAAAGGAAGAATAAATAAAGTATTTTAATATATTATGTTCACGTCTGTACACGCCCCTTTTGTCAGGAGTTTCATAGAACTCTTACTTCCACTTACTTAATTTTCATAAATAAAATATCTCAGGGAGGTCTTTGTCAAAGACATTGCAGATTGGATACTGACTATGGAGCATTAATTTTGGAAATAGTATGGCAGTGTCTCAAGGAAATTGCCATTTGGATTTTTGTGTTGTTGCTCATCTCCAAAACATACCTCTGTGCCTCTAGATCCCCTGTTATGCCAGTGATCTGGTGTTAAACACCTCCTAAATGCTCTTCACTATTAAGGCACAAAATAAAGATTAGCAGAGATCTTGTAAAATTAAATCCATCTATGTATTACAAAACGTACAAAATGGTGTTTTTAAAACCTAAAGATTCAATTTTATTTTATTTTTATCCCTGTATAGATAAAAGCAAAATAGAAATGTCAGTCGTCTTCTTTAAAACTGCTTTTGCAGGTGGACTCCACAAGGGGGAAGGAAACCTTCTCAGACAGTTTATTTAGGATGTGACACAAACGATGGAAAAAAGAGACACACACTCCCGCTGCCTCCACTCCCTCCGAGGCAGTGTTAGCTCCTGCTGGAACCATTCCCAGCTAAAAAAAATAAAAAAATAAAAAATAGAAGCCCCAGTGCTTCTGGTTGCTGTCCCAAGGAAAGGAATAGCCTCACAGAATTTGCAATAAAACATGAAAAAATGTGTAAGAGGCTAACGTGTTTCAGAGGGAAAAGTTACATGCTATTTTTAGAGAGGAAATCTTGAAGAGATCTGCACTGCTTGCGTCTGAATATAAATGTGTACCTCATGGAATTGAATGTGGTGAGGGTTATAGCAAAAACTGCAGACGCTCCAGTTCACCACCTGCAGACTACCAGGCATGGTCAAGGTTGCAGCCCTTGGTTTCATGCAGAGCAGTGGTTGGTTTAGCATCAGGTTTTGAATTTGTGTTGTTTACAAGCAGGTGGAACAGCAAATGGTGCTGTATCCTGCAAGCCCCTCCCTGTGACAGATCTGCAAGACACCTTATCCAGAAAAACTACTCCGGTAGTCCAGATCCAGCTGCAGGCAGACTGAGCAGAATACTCCAAACACACCCAAGGACATGAGACACTGAAGCCTCACAGGTAGCTGCAAGTCATTTTCTGAGGATTTGCAGTAGAAGAGATGTAGGTGTAATATATTGGGCTGACTGTGAACAGTTTACATAGTTTGTTAAAGAAATCCTGAAATTATTACTTGAAATGTCTTTGACAGCATCATGTGTCACCAGCTAGGTATATAATATATAGAAAAAAATTTTCAGAAATGCTTTAATGCAGAACCACAAACTTAATTGGATACCTACCATGAACACAGTCCTGTTGAAGTAGCAGGAGGAATTAACACATGCCTACCCAATAGTTGAGTACAGTGGTGATCACTTATGACAGCAAACATTGTGAAGATCCTTTTAAAGGATATGTGGTTAGTTTTCAACACAAACCCTTCATGGACTTCCACCTGTGCTGTCTGCACATGCTCATTCTTATTTTCACATAGAGACTGACTGATCTGATGGCACAGAAGTTCCTCTAAAGCAGCCACATTGAATCATATGCAGGCATGGCCTGGGACATCTGGTTGTGACACCGCCTCTGTAGTCTCCCCATCATCTGTCATGAAACCCTCCATGTTGACAGCAGCACACTGAGGATGCTACGTATCTCTTCAAGCACTGCAAATTTCAAGGGATTAATCTCCAAAGGAGAGGCAGAAAGTCCTGCATCTTTAAGTATAGCAAGGCTCACATGAAACTTACAAACAGGGTATTTCCAAAGGGAGATTTCTGAGTTCAGTTTCATGCCCAAGGGCCTTCCTATCTGGTAAGCTAATCATTTTCCCTTTCATCAGCTCTTAGTGGACAACAGGGTCCATCTGCAAAAGATTTCTCATTTTCAATGCTGATCAACAGTGCACCTCAAGAAGTCTACCCTGAAAGGCATCCCAACTGAAGGGAATATAAAGGGCAATAGGCAGTGGTCAAGAGCTCAAGGGGTTCTTCACTTAGGGCAGTATTTATAAGATCTTGAGATAATTAACTTTAATCAAAAATCTTTCAATTTCTGGCTACAATTCAGGTGAGGCAATCTTGGAATCTTCTCCTGTAGAGTTCTGGTACTCTCAGACTGTACATTGCTAGTGCCTTTCAGGCCAGGCTACAAGGAGCTTGAGTTTCAGGTATGGTCAGGGAGTGCCTGATCATCTAAACTCACCACACTTGAAAGGCAAAAGCACAATGGTGCCTTACACTGAGATTGTAGAGTGGAATGGTGAGTCTGCACCACCACAGAGCCACAGCTAGAGGCTTCAGTTCCATGTTCGGGTTTGCTGGAGTGAATCTTGGGAGAGTTTGTGGTTGGAATATTCTGTAGCACCTGGAGCCTGACGTGGAAGCTAAGAAAGCACAGGGATGTACATAAAATGTGAGTAGAACTCTCATTCCTGTGCACTATGCATATGGGGGATAAATGCTGCAAATCTGATTCCACTGATTTCAAAGGAAAAGAGCAACTTCGAGCCAAAATTACACTGAAATTCTATACATTGGGAATTACAACAGATAATATACATCCATACATTAATGCCTTAGTCAACCTTTAGACAAAAGGTTGGAAATACTATCACCATACTGGTTTGGGATGTATTCGGCTTAGGAAATTATTGATGGTAAACCTCAAGAAAGACTTGCTGCATGCATGCAGAATTAGATGAAATATTGTGTTTATAGACTGTATACTTCCTGAAATAGTTCATGCAGAGATTCTAGAAAAATTTAACTTCTCAAACAGAATCAAGGCAGTAAGAGTCAGCACAGGTGGCAACAAAATACCAAAATATAAAGTGTCTGATTTTAAGGGAATATTTGATAATTCTACAGAACTGAATTGTGAGATTCATATTGCACATTTCAGATAATTTACTGAATTATGAACACCAAGTAATCCGTTGTTTAATCCTCACCTTTAGAACTGTTGTCAGTTGTAGAATGTACAATGTACTACAGTGACTAATCTTCAGATGAAAGTTTTGTTGTACGAAGTTGGGAGTTAAATATTTTGCCTGTTACAATATATTTAAAAGCTTTCCGAAACCATGGGTAGAAAAAGCCATATATTAATGGATTACAGGTAGAATTTAAGTAACCAAACCAGTTTAGAGCATCAAACAAAGGGGAAGGAATAGAGAAATTTAAAAATGGATCAAGTAGGACCGCAAAAAAGCAAGGAAACCAGCATACAAAGAAAGCCAACATAACTACACTCAAAGTCTTGGCAGCTTTCTTGTCTTTACTCTTAGGAAGTCCATTTCTCATATCACTTTTTCTGTGCTTGTGTGTCTGGCTCAACACACGTATGTGCTTTTGGGAGACTACAAAAATTTTAATGTAGATCCCTAACATAATACAAGCAGGAGCAAAAAGACCAACTGTAAATAAAACAATCCCCCATGCTTTGTTGAACATAATAGGGCACAAGCTTGAGCATTTGACCAAACTTTCATAGCCCTCAATTCCAGAAGCATAAGCTTCCGAGAAAACAACACCGAAAGCAAATGCAGCTGGCACTGACCAACACACTGCTGTTATTTGTTTTATGGCAGCCATGGTCATTGTGCTGGCATAATGGAGAGGGTGGCAGATTGCATAAAAACGATCCACTGCAATGGAACAAAGATGAAAAATGGAAACCAAGCAGAGCATCAGGTCAAAACTGTAATGAATTTTGCAGAACATCATCCCAAAATACCAGCAGTTCTCCACAGATCTCACCATGCTGTAGGGCATAATGGCAAAGCCCAACAGGAAATCTGTGACAGCCATGGATAAGATGAGAAAATTGGTTGGAGAATGAAGCTGTTTGAAATACAAGATGGAAAAAATTATGGCCGTATTCCCTGAGACAGTGAGAAGGAAGGCTGCAGTTATGGAGAAATACAATACGCCTCGTACTCTTGGTGACCTAGAGCTGTCAGAACAGGACCTATTTCCAAACTCAAAGCAGTCGGTAAAATCTCTCGAGATGTTCATAGAAAATATAATAATCCTTTATCAATTTCTACTGTGTATGAAGTTCCATAAGTAGATATAATTTTCACAAATTTCCAAAAGGTTCCATGTCCTAACATGAGAAGAGAAGAAAAAGTTAGACAAGAGCATGAATAAATTACAGAGGGGAATGCAATAATTCAGAGACAAACTTTCTCTTGGCTTAATTATTGCAAATAGTGTATAAAAAAGCAGTTGAAAGCAAGCTTAATTATCTTCTAAATTAACTGAACTATAATACAGCATCAAAAGTATTTTATGCATTCTTTTGTATCTAGATTACTTCGTAAAATATTTTGTCTTTCAAATAGATGTCAATATCACTCATTCTAAAACACTAGAAGAAAAAGATGCGTAGACAGAGAGACCCAGGCTCACTTCAGTCTCCAAATACTGTACAGGATTTTTTTGTCTCTTCAATCCTAGAACATTGATATTTTCTAAGGGAGAAACATGTCATCACATCAACTTTCCTAGAGATTTCAGTTAGTGGGTTATATTCTAATGCTCATTTTGTAAGTCAAAATTCAGCTGCCAGCTCCCCCTTTTCAAATTATTAATCATTCTAAACTCACCTTTTGTGGATTATAAAGTATTAACAATGAATACATCTGATTGAAATCAGTTTCAATGCTTGTTTTGAGTTATTATAGTTTCAGTATCTGGAAGGGTTCAGCCTTGCCTTGTTTCCTGAAGTAAGCTGTGGTCCAGCTGTAATAAATACATATGAATACACTTGTGACTATTTTCAAGAGTCAAAAAATTCCCTTTCTTCTGCAGAGAACCACACCCTTTTCTTCCCCATCTAATTCTTCTCTTAGACTCAGAAGAAATTTAGAAATAGAAGCAAAAAGAGATACTCTTCTCCACATCAATTTAACCCTATCAGAAATAACTTGAGAAGCATTTTAGTCCACTGAATTTTCCAATGGGCATCACCCTGAAATGAAGAAAATGCAGAAAGAGAGCACCAAAATATTTAAATAGTCATCTGTTTTATAGACTAACACTACCTGAATCTGTTTTAGTATCATCAGTAGATTCTTTAGTAGGTATTTTCTTGTTTTGTTATTGTTCTGCGGTGTTGCAATGCCTGTAAAAGGCAGACCATCTTTATACCACGGTTCAGTTTAGTGAAATGTGGGAAATTATTTTTCTTTTATGGCTTAATACTTAATTCCCAGGAGTTTTTAAGTTAAAAATATTTATATAATTCAGGGATTGACATCAACAGGAGATAAACATAGTGAAGTGTCTGAAATCCCAAGACCATTATTTCTCTTTTCTCCATTCATTTACCCTCATGCATTACTGAGCTGCTTTGGTGAGTTAAGGTAAATATAAGCCTTATTAAAATTAGTCTTTAAAAAATGATACTAAAGTTTAAGATGAAAGGAAGTTGTAATGTTTTTTCATCTACAGTATTAGAAAGTGCTCCTTAACTTCCAATTTTAAATAATTACTATTTCTAATGAAACTTAGAAACAAAATACATAATAAATTTAAGATTATCATCTTGTAACTTAATGAGTGGAAACAGCACTGTCTCTCATGCTAGTTGTAGCAGTAGCTTTTGTACAAGGTACAGAGGAACTTCCCTATACTTTAGCAAACAATAAAGGTGTATAAAAAGAAGTGTTATTTTAGAACAATTTATCATCTGTTATTGGACAGCTTCCCATTTAAAAAGAAATAAAACCCAACATAAGAAGTATTTATTTTCTTACAAGAAAAGACAAAAATAATTCACTACTTATATGAATAAATTGAGTCTTCTGAGGTTAGAAGTGGATATTTAGATGTTAAGGCTGAGTGAAGCTTGTATAGATGCATGGAAGATTCATTACAAGTCCAAGTGCTAATTGTTGTTATTCAGCATATGGAGAATGGATTCTTATTGATTAATAAAGTCATGAAAAGAGGGCAGAAAATGAACACTGGTTTTAAAATTAAGGGAAATGTTAGAACATTTAATGGAGTTTACCTTTTTGACAGTTGTTTCAAAAGACAAATAAATGGAGGAACTTTCTGCTGGCAATAAAATGCAAATACAAAACAGAATCATTTATTAACTCCAAAATAAAATAATAATAAAATAATTTTTTTTTTCATTGTGTACAGTAGAAATATTTTATTTTTGAGATCTGACAGTATTTTTGTGACAAGTATACCTAGAAACCCTTTTTTAAGTAATTGAGAAATAGGCAAGCTTCACACAGTTGATCTTTTGTTAAAAGAGCCACTAAAATATAAATCTGCAGAAATCCATGCAAACCAAATTACATTAGATTTCCAACAAATTACTGTTAAAGGAGGCTATGCTTCAAAAACCATTACCTTCAGGAAGCAGTGTTCCATGCACCTCACTAGTGGTTCTCTTTTCAGCACGGTGCAGCAGACTGCAATGGGGGAACAGTTTGATATATTTCAGAAATGAGATGTTTAACAACAACTAATAAATTTACAGGAACTGAAACCTTTATGAAAGAATCTGTTTAACTGGGTTGAAGGAAGGTTGCTGAATGGATTTTGGAAGCTGTCCTTGAGAACTAATCATACCAGATACTGCAGCACAGCACTGGCAGTTTGGAGAGAAAATGGTTTAGCCATGATTTTCATTGATAGCACAATCTAATTCTTGCCTACGTTTTGCTTCATCTTGCACTTTGTTATTTCCTCGATGCTCTGAAATATTGATTGGTTCCAGTAAAGCACTGTGAAGACAGACCTCTCTTATTACCCTGAGATGACTTCAGTGAAGTGGAAATCACAACAAAGAAGCATAAAATATCATCTCAAATTTTCTCAAATGACTGCTTTCTCCTGTTGGTAACTGAGAAAGTACAGAGTATAAGGTACACTACACTCTGTTTTTCAGTTCTCTCTCCTTAACTGATGTATATCTTTTAGTTAGTATGCTGTGACTACTTGATGCTTAAAGAGAATAACTTCTCTTATATCTATGAGAAATAAAAAGTCCATATATCTAGAGTGGGTTATGGAGTTCTCACTGCCTAAGTTGCTTA
Organism: Tetrao urogallus; assembly: GCF_951394365.1. Classification (NCBI taxonomy): domain Eukaryota; kingdom Metazoa; phylum Chordata; class Aves; order Galliformes; family Phasianidae; genus Tetrao; species Tetrao urogallus. The sequence goes on along the minus strand of NC_136814.1, from coordinate 55,978,610 downwards.
CAGATCTGATCTCTTAGGAAATTAATTTGTTTTACAAAGGCTAGTGCATGCATCACACAAATATTTTCAATTATCTAAGCACAACATTTGATTTAAAGTGAAGGTTATGAAGATCATGAAGAACAAAAAATGTTTTAAACAAACTTAAAGGAAAAGAAGGAAATTGAATTTAGTTGGAAATAATTAATTTAACGAGGCTAAATAACACTATGCAAGACTTAGTAAGTATGATAGGAATTAAATTTCATAAAATAACAGGATCCCAGAATAATTGACATTGGAAGGAACTTCTGAAGGTCATCATGTCCAGCTGTCCTGCTCAAGCAGTACTATCTAGAAATTTTTGACCAGAGCTGTACTTAAATGGCTTTTGTATATCTCCAGGCATGAAGATATTTAAAATAAATATTCTCCACAATCTTCTGACAATGTGCCTTTTCTTGGTCACCCCCACAGTTAAAAGGTGTTTCCTGATGTTCAGATGGAACACACTGTGTTTCAGTTTGTGCTCATTGTCTCATTTTCCAGTTCCTTAATCATCGTGACCCTTCATTGGACTGTATTCACTTTGTTCGTGCCTTTCTTGTACAGAGGATTAGAGAAATGGACCCAGTACTCCAGGCGCCACTCTGGGTTGCAACATTACCCCTCTTCTATCAGCCACTCTTTTGTATCACTTGTGAACCTGCTGAGAGTACTCCCTAATCCAAATCACTAGTGAACATGTGAAACAAACATTGACTCCTGTTTAGACTTTGAGCCACTGATCACCATCCAACCCCTTGGCCATTCTCTCAATATTCAATCTGTTCTTTCAATCAACTATGCTTATCCAGTCCATATCTCAGCAGCTTGTATTTGAAGAACTAATGGGATACAGTGCCAAGACTGTACTCAAGTCAAAGCAGACAATATATACTGCTATCTACCAAGTCAGTCATTTCACATCACAGATGTTTATCAAATTTGGGCCATGCCTAGTGGAAAAAAAACTTACTCAAAAAGGAGATTAGAGCTAGGCATAGTCTTTTTCTGTATTAGGTCACTGGATGATGCAGTTACACTGAAGACTGTAGATAACTAAGATGATCAGAAAAAAATGTTCAAGCAAAAGCCTTTTGTGGAACACTAAGTATCTTGTATTTGACTGTATCTAGCATTTCTGTTCTTCTCATCTGTGTTGAATGAGTATTTATGCAATGTACAAGAGAGTACATTGTGTCCAGCCTGGATGAGTTAATGATCTAGGGAAAGCCATACACTTTGTGGAATTTACACAGTTGGAGAGCTTATTTTTTTCCTGTTTGAGAACTGCACTAAATCACTTTTTCATCCAGCTGTTAAGAATGCTCCATTTTGGAGTGATACTTGCATTGTGAGGTTTCTGGAAGGGTTCTGCTTGGATAGCCAGTGCTCATCTTTTTTCCCTGTGCCACTTCTGGTGACCAAGGGGCAGGCCATGAGGCTCAGCTGGAGGTGGGACCACTGTGCATTGGGCCAAACCAGGTTGCCATTCACAGGCTGCAATAGTGTGTCAAAACAACCAAAACACAAGCTACAGCTACCAAGACAGAGGCAACAGGTGACTCTGTGTCCTGGACTTACTGCAAGAAACCTGTCACTTCTGTTTAAAGCATGAGAGGAGGTGGCATTGAAAACTATTTTCACTGGTGGCAAAACAAATAGACCTGGGTTTACCAACAAAAAAGATCTGTTCATAATGTTGAAATAATTGCTTTGCAGAAGTTTTCAGGGAAGTTAAAACATATGAAATCACCCACTGGAGATTCATTTGCTTCCGAAAAAGTAGACATCTGGGAAGTGTTTAATAAGGTCACTAATTAAATGTGTTGATAAGTAGTTTAACAAGACCCTTTGCACTTCATTTACATGATGTCACCTTGTAATCAGGTACCTTCTACATCACTAAAGCTAACCGATAATCTGATTGGACACCAGCAAGAGGTATTTTTTTCTGCTCTTCTAATTTATTAAAAACTCAGGTTTGAATAGAGACCCCATGGTCTCATTAACACCTCTCACTTGTATGTCTCTTTCACACTGAGAAATAACTTTGTGCTACCTGTGATTAGAGCTAATGAGAGAAAGTAACGTGGGACTTCATTAAAGTTGCTCTGTCAAAGAAGACACCCTGTAAACAGAAGGCAAGGAGGCACTTTGGGAAAGTGACACCTTTGGGTAACAGGATACCAGAGAAAAAAAGTTATTTCTGAAACTTTCTGAGGTGGGTTGTGCACAAAATTGACTTATAGGTCAAATATGAAGAGAAGTGACTTCTAGATATGGATGGAGGTCATCAGAGAGTGGAAATCCCTTACTTTTGCAATTTATTAGCGTTGGTGACATCTTGGCCAGACTAGCTTTTAGGAGAACTGTTGGTTTACACAGTGAAAAATTCTTCCACCATTTCCGTAACTTGGCTGTGGTGGTTCTGTGCAGCCATGATGTTTTATGATCTTCTGCACAGTGTTCATGGGATGGCTAAGGTGATCCTAAGCGAAGGTCTCTCTTTCTGCACTCTCCAGTAAGTCAAGATTACCTACTAGCTGCTCACAGTTTGTGACCTGCTTCACTTGTGCTCCAGGGCAAGACCTCAGGGAACTTCATGTATGCCTCTGGGACTCAACAATCCACATGTCCCACCACCTTCTCCCACTTGTAGCTACTCAGGCAAACCTCAACTACTAGCTCTATGGACCACTACCTCGATCCAAAGACTCATTTCAGGGCTCTTGCTAGTCAAGAGTTGGTCCTTAGAATTTGTCTAACTGCTAGTTTCAGAAAACTGGCCTCGATGCAGTTTTTTTGGTGTCCCAAGAACATACCCACTTTTCCATAGTGTGAGATACATCTATGCAAGTAACCTTCATCTAAGCTACCTAAAAACTGTATCTGAAATTGCCTAAAACTTTGTGCTAGAGACTAGAAGATCCTTCATGGTAGTAAGAAAAGGAGCATCTACAGTGGCAATTCTTCTCACCTAAAAATGGATAAGGTGGTGAGATAAAACACCCTTGAAGGTAATGGTTTTTCTACAGTGAGCATAAAAAGAGATGCAAATGACTAAAGTAGATAAAAGTACTGCTTTTGAGATGTCTAAATTTAGGTTAGATTACCATCAGCCTTCATGAGTGTGGGACAGTCATGTAGAAGCCAATGATCACCAGCAAAAAGCAAGATAAACAGATGGGATCATACTTTTTCAGTTACAGACTCAGAGGGGTAAGATTTCAATTGCCTTAGGCAGAGGTTATTTATAAACCTATTACAAAATTGCAATTTATAACAACCCCCTACACATAAATAAGAGGAAAGAACAAATTAGAACATGGCATAAAAGGAAAAGATGAAGAAAGGTTCAAACTGTGGTCTGTGTGCACGTTTTTAAGAGCTGCAAATAGAATGCTGTCTCTGATGTTGCCACACATTGTTGAGGTTTTTATACAGTGGATGAAGAGGCCATGTCTCCTTTTGCTTCTTGAAGGGACTACAGTAACTTATGCTGAAATTATTAAATATACCTAGAAACTCTCAGATGGTCTACATTCCTCATATGGAAACACCACTTACCTGCAGAGCCCTGTAGAGAAGGATCTGAGGATTCTGGTGGATGAAAAACTGAACATGAGCCAGCAGTGTGCTCTTGCAGCTCAGAAAGCAAATGGTATCCTGGGCTGCATCAGAAGAGGGGTGGCCAGCAAGGACAGGGAGGTGACTGTCCCTCTCTATGCTGCCCTTGTGAGGCCCCATCTGGAGTACTGTGTCCTGGTCTGGGGCTCCCCGTACAGTAAGATGTGGAGCTGTTGGAGAGGGTCCAGAGGAGAGCCACTAAGGTGATCAGAGTGCTGGAGCACCTTCCCTAAGAAGACAGGCTGATGAAGCTGGGCTAGTTCAGCCTGGAGAAGAGAAGTCTGTGAAGAGATCTCATTGCAACCTTCCATTATTTAAAAAGGGATTATAAAAGGAGAGGAATCAACTTCTTACTCAGGTAGATAGTAATAGAACAAGCGGGAATGGTTTTAAGCTCAATGAAGGAAAGTTTAGATTGGGTATCAGGGGGAAGATCTTCACAGAGAGTGGTGAGGTGCTGGAACAGGCTGCCCATAGAGGCTGTGGATGCTCCATCCTTGGAGGTGTTCAAGACTAGGTTGGATGGGGCCCTGGACAACCTGATCTAGTACCAGATCTGGAGGTTGGTGGCCCTGCCTGTGGCAACAGGTTTGGAAATTGATGATCCTTGGTGTCCCTTCCAACCAAAGCCATTCTATGATTCAATCTATAACAGTACCAGAAGAAAGAAGATATCACCTGGCAGCAGTTTTGAAGCTGCCATTTCAAGGGAGATCAATATATCTGAATGATCACATAGTTCACTTCAGAAAGCAACATGAAACATGAGAAAATGAACTGTATCAGGCTGACCTCAATGGGATGAAGAGAAAGGGAATTATGCATTCATTTATTGGAAAGGTAGATTTTTTAAAATCTCAAATTACTTTATTTCTCTGAGATAAAGAATTAAAGTAGTCATTTTGTCACAATTAAGAATTATCTTCCACAGTACAAAGCTGATGTGTTGCATATTTCAGTCATTGTTCTTCTTTTTTTTTTTTTTTTTTTTGTCATTTTGGAGTGTGCTAACTTACACAATGACATTGTAAAGGAGTCTCAGATCCTGTTGTTTTGGGTTGTTTTTTGCTCTGCTGAAATATAGTATCACTGGACTCTTGTGCTCTACAGTGCAGAGTGCATCAGTGCTCTGAGAGCACAAAAAAAGAAGATAACACATAGAATGTGTGCTTACCCCAGCAACACGAATGGAGGACAACATTTACAGCTGAGCATAGCTCTTACTTCAACATCAAAGTATCAATTTCACCATAGCACTTTTAGGTACTAATCTTTTACTGTCCATTTCCAGAATTAGTCCATGCTCCAACCAGATGTCACAGGATCAGGCCAGAAGTGTTATTTCCTTCTGTTTGGTGATACATTAATTCTAGCAAAGCCAGGTCATAGGCAAAAAAAGTTAGAGAAAATTACAGCCTGTGGGCCTTCTTCAGCTGGTGACCATGTTTTAGTTTTTGACTTATTTGTCTGTCCTTTGAATCCTGATGTGGTTGGTGGATGTCCAGAGAAGCCACACGTAGATGTAATCTTGAGAGCCTGCCAACCCAGGCATCATCACCCCAAGCCATTTCTATGGCCTTTCTGCCACTCCTCACAGTGCTCCCACATCCACCCTGTCCCACTCACCCTATATTTGGGCCAGATGTAATAGTTCTGTAACAGTTCAGTATACAGATTCCTCTCTGGCTGTCATAGCGCTGCTATCAGACAAAATAACAATATGCTCAAGCAAAAAAAAAACAGTGTTGAAAGAGGCAAATGTGAGCATATTTTACATTGAATTTTCATTATGAAAGTATCATTTTCAGGCAACGTCAGATTCAGAATTGCTTTTCACAAGTGCTTTTCATTTCTTATGACATGTTTTCCATATCTTAGATTTCATTAAAAATGCTTTTGTCTTCATTAAGCGGCAAAGCCTGTAAGTGACAAACACAAAAGTGAGAAGCACCAATTGAAATGTAAAGAGAAGGAACACCGTGGCTTCTCCTTGTCGCATCCTCCCTCCTTGGAGTGTACTGACATGGCTGTGTATTAGGATATTCTGACTTCTGCACACATACTGAAGGGGAGGGGAAAAAACATAATCACTTTGGGATTTTACTCAAAGGCATCTAAAAATTCAAGAGAAAAGGCTTTTCTGTTAGTTCTAGAGAATGGCAAATATGCATTTTTGGGTTTTTTTTTTTTTAATCTGTTGTTTAGGAATCACTTCCTAATGAAGAAAAGCAGTTAATAAATTGCTCCATATATGTCATATGAATAGCTAAAATCAAAACACTACATACCTACAATTCCCAGTCCAGAATGAAAGGAGACAAACAAAATAGTCACTTATATGCTCAAACCAAATCTGATAAGTGAGCAAACAAATAGGTGTTTTTTCTGCCATTTTCAGCTCCTGCCTCCTGGAGTTGCAGGCAAATCTCAATGCTATGAAGCCAGCCATGTAAAGGATGTTACTCTAAAAATAACTGAGTCCTTGATAAGTCCTGTTGAAAAATATTTCCAAACAGAATAGTCTTTAATGCCCTGCGAAACCACAGGTAAAAAAATGCATAAACAATGGGATTAAATGCAGAATTTAAGTAACCAAACCAAACCAAAGCATCAATGAGAATAGGAGGTGCTGCATAATTCATAAATGGGTCAGTTGCTGTAAAGAAGAAGAATGGGCTCCAGCATATGAGAAATACTCCCACTATTATGCATAATGTCTTTGCAGCTTTTCTTTCTCTGCAGAATGAAATGTGCTTCGTTTCATATATTTTCTTTCTTTTGCTAACTGCATCAATGGATCTTGCTTGCCTTTTGGCTATAGAGTATATCTTCCTGTAGATGAACAGCATAACTAATCCAGGGATGTAAAAAGACACTATGGAAGTGATGACACCTGAAGTTTCACTAAAGAAGACCAAGCACCCTCCTGCACAATGGATGTGATTATAAATCTCTTTTGCCCCTAGCAAATTTAACTCTAGAAAGATCATCCCAAAAGCAAAAGCAGCAGGGACGGTCCAACTTACCAATATCATGACCAGGATAACAAAAGCATTTATCTTTGATTTGTACCTGAGAGGGTCACACATAGCATAGTAACGATCAATTGATATGAAGGAAAGATGGAAGATGGAAGTCGTGCTCAGCATAATGTCCGTGCTTGTGTGGATCTTGCAGAAGAAGTCCCCAAAATACCAGCAGTGCTCAACAGAGCGTACCATGCTGCAAGGCATGATGAGGAATCCCAGCAAAAAGTCAGCTGTAGCCAGGGAAATTATCAGGAAATTGGTAGGCGTGTGGAGCTGCTTAAAATGTGATATTGAGATGATAACCATTAGATTTCCAATCACTGTGGTCAGAATAATGCAAACCATGAAGATATACATGGAAATACGGACACTGTTTGACCAATTGCTCTTCACACAGGAGCCATTTACAGATTCACAGCACAGCTGCATCCTTACTGAGGGATCAAATGCACGCTGCTATGTGGTACAGATTTGCCCTAGTGCTGAAGTGCACTTACAGCTGTTTCCTCTTTTTGTTGTGAAGGAAGCTGCAAGAAGAAATAAAGAGACCATCATAAACACCTTTAACTAGTTGAATGTAAACAAAAATCACATTTCTTACTTTACGAGGGATTAAATTATTTTGTAACTGAACTTCTAACAGAATTAGTTTTTTTCACTAGACTTCCCTTGAAGCATGTATTTCACTTGATAAAATAAACTACATAACTGGGGATCTCCACACCAGAATAGCACTCCAGCCCTGTCCTCACAGAGGCAGCTGGACCTGCTGTTCACCTGGCAAAGCCAAAATGTTTCCTTGAGCCCCTGGTTTTCAGACACATGGCACTGCCTGGCCAGATCAAATCATTCTATAAAATCTTGTATGATAGAGCTGTAAGTAGGCATGTAAGGAAAGAAATCTGAGTGGAGAAATGAAGTTTTCTGACCTTGTACTGCTAAAATGTAATTGAATAGCCTGACTAATCTGAAGCATTAGCTGCTATTTAAGCAAACATCGCTACTGTCAGGCTCTGGTTTATTTCAGTGGTAGTAGTTTAGAATCATAGAATCACCAAGGTAGGAATAGACCTCCAAGATCATCCAGTCTATCATCCACTTACCACCAATATTTCCCCGCATCTAAATATCTAAAGATTTCTTAAACACATTTAGCATCAGTACGTGTAACTGCTGTGTTAATACTGTGTTAGCATCTTTGGGGTGCAAATATTGCTGTCTTTTTGCATGTGTAATAACTCATCTGTTTTGCAAGGCTATTTTTTTGCAAAAGCATTTCATGAAAGTACTCTAGCACTTAGCAAGCAACGTTCATCATCATTTTCCTTTAATTAAGAGAAAAATTTTATTATCATGAAAAATAAAGAATATTGTCCTATTATGTTCAGTAGCATTAGCATTACGATATAACATAATCTTTTAAGTCTGAAAAGTACAGCAATTCAGACATCACTAATATAACTCATTTGCTCTGGGGCTTTGCTGCCTGTGTTTATTTTGTATAAACATACATTTTGATCTTCATCTGTTTTATGGGTAAGGAAATTAAGTATAGTAAAAAAAATATAAGACCAATCAGAGAGAATTAAGGTGCTCTCTTGTTTCCTTTTCTGTTTGAAAGATGAATAATTTTATTTCTGTTCTCTGACAATGTTACTATCTGTATATGTGTATGTTCTCTGACAATGCTACTATATAGTATATATATACTACATACATAAAGGTATATGAGATCTCCTGGAAACCATATATCTTTTTTAAAAAAAAAAAAAAAAACCTTATTTTCAGGGAATTTTTCTGTTGCTCTTGAACAGCAAGAATAAATTCCAACAAAAAAATTAAATAAAAAGCAAATTGAGATCGAGTGTGTGGCTTTGCATGGAAAGAGAAACAAAATAAATCAAAACTCCTACAACAAATGTCCAATTAAGCTGAATATTGAAGAAGTTTTCAACAAGAAATTAGAACATTGTCCTTAATTACAAGTATTGGTTTAAAATTCAATAAAATGAAAATTGGAAGAAGCATACTTTCAAAAACCTGCCCTCCTACCTTTATCTCCTGACACTGAATAGAAGTCTGCTCCTGGTGCTCATTTGTTCTCTGCTCAGTCAGTGCCACCCTTTTCTTTTAAAGACGATCTCACAACACCAGCTGAGCCTCTTCATCGTCATAACTACTCTGGATAGCATGAATTTAAGAGGACTGGCACTCAATCCAGAGCAGCCTCCAGGGTCCCCAGCATATTGCTTGATAACTATTGTGTTATTATGTGCAATGAATGGAGTTCTTGGCCCTCTGTTTCAATATGAACAGAAGCTCTAACTATTTATTTTGTCATCTAGTTGTCTTTGTTTAACAGGCCTTATTTATAGACACATTGAATTCATCTGGAATATATTTATTTGCTTAATTAAGCACTGTGATCATTTTGTGAGCAGCTCAAGATTAACCAGGAGGCAAACAAAAATCATCATGTAATCTCTCTTCTGTAAGTTCCTAAAATATAGCAAATATATACAGGTGGTTTAAAGCAGCATGTAACATTACACTGAAAAGATACCGCACACAGATTGCCATGACGTGCATTTGTCAGCCTAGTTCTGCTTACACTACTGAGCAAACAGTTTTAATCTGACAGCCTAATCATTTAACAGCTATTTGCAAAATACAGCTAGTAAAAAGGTGTCGAAAGTAAACTCCTAATATTGATTGCACTGGAGTCATTGATGAGGCTCATTAACTTCATGCTCCACAAAGGACCACGCAGTCCTTTGAAACAGGGCTGTTACATCAAAAACTGGTAATGTGGTGAGCATTAGCTAAAGCCCACTCACGCTGGGTGACTCAGGGAGATACACAACAACATAGGTGCCAACTTGCCAAATTGCTAACTGTACTCCATGAAATTGTTTAGCTGCTTCATTATGTTATGTCCACAAAAATCCAAACGAATGCAAACAACTTCCTTTATTTTCCTTGAGGACTAGAGCGTTATAGTTTAAGAGTTTGCTTGCTACAGAAAGAGTTCACCAACTAAAAAAAAAAAAAAAAAAGCACACTGCGATCTGGAAAAGCAACTCAGATTTCAGAAGCAGCTACTTGGCATTAATCAGCCAAACTCCTTCATCCTCCAGCATCCCAGTGCCATCACAATCAGAGCAGACAGGCTGGAAGGCTCATCTATGCTCTGAGCAACTCTGCTCCTTTTGGTTTTGATTTACTACCTAGACAGAAAAAAGTTTCTTGTTTCCATATGGCTCATTTTAAAAACTGGATCTCTCTAAGGATAGCCATGCTAGGAAAACCAACTGTTTGAGGCTATAAGGTGTCCTCGTGGCTGAAGAGAATTTTTGGAAGTATTCAACTTCACTTGTCATTTACGAAGTTCTCCGGGGAAAAAAAAAAAAAAAAAAAAAAATTCTTATGTTTCCATGTTTATGTTTGAAATATGCACAAATTCCCAGTGAGTCATCAATTCAAAACAAGTATTTCACAAGCTGTTTAAATGAAAAGATGTACCAACTACTGAACTGAATGCTATTGCTGCAAACCTGATGTAATTCCACTGAGAGCGGATGAGTTGATTAACCTCTAGATATATTTCCACAATGTATAACCAAAGCATCGTTATTCCTTGCCAACGGCTGTTTAAACAGAGAAATGTGACATTCATGCACTTTCCTAAAAAGCAGTTTTTAGGATTAACCCCCAAAACAATATAAATGCAAGTCTCTGAGATGCACACAGGAGAGAGTCCAGTAAGACAAAAATCTTTCTGCAACAAAGCAAAACACATTCAACTAAAACAAAGAAACCTTCTGCACAAGGAGGATTGTAAATACTCCATAGCCTTGCTATTAGCAGACACTGCTCCCACTGACTGCAGCAGCAGGACTCTCCCCAGAAGGGCCAGTGAATTCCCTGAGCCACGGTGTATGAGTGAAGCAGGCACTCTGTGCCTCTTTGCCGTCCCTGTGCACCCAGCAGTCGCACAAGAGTGAACTCATGACCATGGCCAATTTGTAGGTGGCCTCCAAACACCACCTCCAGTGCAAAGGCAAATGGAGGAGGGAGGTAGGAAGCATACAGGATCCAGCCTGACCGCTCTATGTCACCATGGCCTTGGAACAGCTCCACAGCTTTGCTCTGAATTCATAGCTGTGACTGAAGAGAATTTTGTCCCCTAGCTGTGTTGTTTGTTCTGGTGTTGAGAATGAGCAGCTTTTTAAATGATCCTCTGAGCCATCATCAAAATCTGATTGTACAGAATGAACACAGGATAACTGCTATCATAAGTGCTCACCATGGAAAATTCTTATTTGAAACAAATCGAATTCCTAATCTAGCAAGTTAGCAGCTCCCTGTAAATGAAAAGGTGAGATACAGAGGCTGTACCTGCTCAGGAGCTACTTCCTCATGACAAACTGGCACAGCCTGCAGATACAGCACAACAGTGACTCATCCCATGCAGAGCCAACGGCTCGTCAGCTGTCTGGTTTGGTCTGCCTCTGGATTACAGCCTGATGGGAAAATCTCATCTAGAGAATGACGTAGATATTTGCTATTCAGAAAAGACAAGCAGACAGTGTTTATCACAAGCCAGTTGCATATGCAAAGATGAATGCATCTGAATTAAGTTAAAGTCAGGCTCATGTAAAGATGCATTTAAAGAAAACAAAACAAAACAAAAAGTATTTATTATGTTCAAAGTCTAGATTAACAGCACTAAACCGTCACTATGGTAGTCTGACGTTTTCCATTTCAGGGCCCTACTTTCAATTTTGTTAAACTTTGTCAAACGTTAGCAATTGGTGTTATCTTGGAAAATGTGACATGTCTATCGCAGACTGGGTATTTTCAAAAAAATTCAGTTTTGATACTTCAAGAGTATCTGAGAACAAGACATGCAAAAAAAGATGCTGTTTCTTCCTGATTGAAAACTTCTGTTTATCCTGTATTTATGTGATCTGGTTTCAGTATGCTTTGTAGCAGAGACTTAATAAATGTTGATTGCCTATTTGTACCTCTTTTGCCACCTCAGAGGATCTATACCTAAGTATGGACAAATTATAAATCATCAGTGATCAAATCACAACTTGCTCATTTTTAAAGCTCGTTTACAAGCACCTGCATCTTCTAACAGCAAGATTTTCAGTATTGCTGAGGAGCCCAAGGAGAGAGTCCTACCATTAAGAAGTAATTCCAAGAGAGAGGACATATTTTGGGCTAGTTTCCATGTGTCAGCTAGTGAGTTGCACTGATGGAAAGTCAGCTCCTGCTCCTCTGAGGTTTTTCTGAGACCCAAGCAGGACATGCACAGCTCAGGTCACAATATTTGTGTGCTCGTTTGTGTTAGGAGGAAGGGGAGTGTGGGACTGGCAAAGCAGCAGAGAGGACATGAGGCTGAACAGAGGGGAAAACTCACACCTTCTGGTCTGAAGGTGGCTGCTCAACTGAAAGCCACTAAAAAATAAAATCACCCACAAAGGCATACACATCAATAAGCAAATCAAGTGGAGCTTCTGTTCTCACACAGAAGCTTCTGTTGCCTTTTCTCAAATGGATTTGACTATGATTGGTGCATGCTATTTGCCTAGAAACAATAAGTAAATTTGAATATTTCTAATTGCCCAGGTGCAAGCCCAAAAGTCTGCATTGTACTGTAGGCTATTTTTACTGGTGGATGGGAAGTTGGACATGAACCAGCAAAGTGCCCTTGTAGCCCAGAAAGCCAACCACCTCTTAGGCTGTATCAAAAAAAGCATGGCCAGCAGGGTGAGAGAGGTGATCCTGCTCCTCTACTCTGTGCTGGTGAGGTCTCACCTGGAGTACTGCATCCAGATGTGGAGTCCCCCACTCAGGAGAGACACAGACCTGTTGGGGCACATCCAGAGGAGGGCTGCAAAGATGATCTGAGGCATGGAAAACTCTCCTATGAGAACAGGCTGAGAGAGCTGGGGCTGTTCAATCTGGAGAAGACTCCAGGGAGACCAAGTAGTGGGGGGCTGTAAGAAAGAAGGGGACAGGCTCTTTAGCAAAGTCTGTTGTGAAAGGACAAGGGGAAATGGTTTCAAACTAAAGGAAGAGAGATTTATTTTGGAGAAAGTTTTTTACAGTATGGGTGGTGAGGCAACAGAATAGGTTACCCAGAGAGTTGGTGGATGCCTCACCCCTGGAGAGACTCAAGGTCAGCATGGAGGGACTCTGAGCACCCTGATCTAGCTGTAGGTGTCTCTGTTCATTGCAGGGGTGTTGGATCAGATGATCTTTAAAGGTTACTTCCAACTAAAATTATTCTATTATTCTGCTTCAACAGTTGCTTGCTGCTGCAGGAAGTAGCTGCACTGTGCATGAGTAAAGTGACACTGCAGGTGCAGCAGTTCAGCCTGTACAGAAACTACCAGTCAAAGCCTGCACCCTTTCACGTACACCATTTGCTGCCTCATCTCAAGAAGACAAACCGAGGCAGTGTGACTTTTCACCAGAAGAGCTTTCTTCCTTCCTTTCTTCCCCTGTAGGCCATTTTGTTCTGAACTGCAGTCTTTACTGTTTTTCATTTCTGAACTCTGTAAACCTTGCTGTCCTGGGTGTCTACATGAACTAATGCCCAAATTGGAGCTTTGTGAAGGTCCCTTTTCTCCTGTCCATTCTTTCTAACATTCTCTATCCATGTGGTAATTCTACTGCCTCTATATATGTTTTTAGGTAGGTTATTCCATACCAGTTTTTCTGAAGTTTCACTAAACATCTTTCTCATTTTCTGGGTGCATGAGAGGAGCTGGTTTTTATAAGTAGCCAGCAATTACAGCTGCAACCAGTGATAATGATGCTTTCAATATATAAAGTATTTTTTGTAATATGAAATATTCTGGCATCTTAATTAGCGTCTACTGTAAACATCAGTTTATTTGCACTTCATCTCCTATTCTACATGAGAGGATAGACTTTACTCCTTTGTTTATGGAAGTGCTACTATGGCAAATGTTCATTTGATATCAAGATACCATCTAATGCTAAGCATTAGAAAATCAAGTAGAGTTATGGTTTGCAGCCTTAGTGAAAGAAGAGCAATGGCGTATTAGAAAATACTCAGCAGAAAACAACTGGCACTGTAAAAATCCCTTGGTAAAACCCAAGTGTAATTACAACCAGTAAGTGTTGTAGGAAACCCAACTGAGAGAGTTTGCATGTCTACTTTTCATTTAGTCTAATGCTGAACTTGGAAGAATCCCTTCAAGCAGAGGCTAATGTTAACGTGAATAAAGAATTCAAAATGTCTAATGTAACATTAAAGATCAGGAAGTCTTCAGCAAAATGAATTTTTAAGCCTGTTGCTTACCAATATGAATGATCAGACTGAAGCTTTTTATTTGTTTATAACTCCAGCTCTTATAAATAAAGCCATCTGATACTCTCGAGGTACAGCTAAATGACATCTGTTATGAAAGGCACCACACATGTACTTTCACCTGCCAAAGCTTTCTATCTTTCAGGCTAGCTACCAGGAAGTACATCATCATCCATTAATGGCTAGACTTCAACAGCTTGCTATTCCATTTTATATCACAGTGTCAAACGTGTGATTTCTGCTCGGACACACAATTATTTTTTCAGACTGTAAGTTTCAATGAATGAATTACAAAGAGCTTTCACAAGTTGAAATCTCAGAAATATTCTGAGAAACACACAATGATCATTGAGCCCAACCCCTGGCTCTGGATATAACCACCCAAAATTCAAACCTCATGTCTGAGAGAGGTGCCCAAATGCTTCTTGAAATATATGGAGCTTTATGAACCTTTATTTATAAGAAATGCCCTGGTTAGAAACCAGAACCTCCAACCCTGGCCAGACCCAGTCAGGTGATGTGAGGGTTACCTTGAAGCATAAACTGAGAAGAAAAGAGAGCTCAAATATCTGAAACCAAATTAAATGCAGGAAGTCTCGGACTCTGCAGGTACATGATCAGCAGATGTAAACTGATGTACCAACATTGATTTTAGTAGTAATATAGTAACTTCACTGTCTCCATTTGTCCTTACCAGACCTCAGTGAAAAGAGCATTAGTTTAAGATATTTGGCTCTTAGTGCAGACAAATTGAAAGCAGGAGAGACAGGCGTTAGATATCAACAATTAGATAAAGCAGAACTTAATGCTATATAGAGAACTTAGGACAATCTCCAACAAGGACTGGAGAGTATATCCTAAAAAACATCTAAGTAAAATAGCAAGGATGTAGGCCTAAAGTTCATTTTATTATTTTTGCTCAACAAATAATGCCTGCTGAAATAACAGCAGGCACTTTACTTTCCACAGGGTCTAGACAAACCTGCCATGAGAAAGATAAGCCTGGTAATAAATAATAAGCTGAATGTCTACTGTTTGTTCAATCCTGTCTGTATTCCTCTCCAGCTTTAGAAAGATTTTTATCAATTCCGTGTCCATTTGGAGTGCACGAAATACTCAGGATTTAGAGAACCAGCAACCAGTAAAGTGACCTCTCTTTTGAGAATGACACTGATAATCCTTAAAACGACCCCAGATTCTTCCTTTGTGTGTGTGGAAAGGGAAGGATGGGAAAAGAATTAAAAAGTAATCCTATTGATACCAACCACTGAAAAAAAACAGGCTTTAATCAAGAGATTTGACTGTGGAAAGAAAAACAAAACTCAAATTACATTCACATGCTGCTCTTGGCTGCTCTTCTTTTCATTATACGAGCCTGACAGTTGACTCCAGTGAAAACCAAGAGACCTATGTTGTCATCAGAATGACACCACAAACCTTCAAAACCAGAACGTTTGTACTTGTTTGCCCTTCCCAAACTGCTGCCCAATACAAACCAGGTAAGAGGCCCCTGGAGTGTACTAGACTGGCTTGGGGAGCAGGGATGAGCTCCCACTCATCAGCATGGCCTTCTGTGTCTTGAAATTCGGGACCCCATACCTGTTACACAACCAATAGCCATGTAGGATTAGTACTGCCACTGGGAAGTCATACTCTCTCTTGACCAAGATTTGTTTGATGGCTGTTCCAGGTTACAACCACAAGTCAGGCAAGAAAAGGGTGAGGTGGTGGACGAGGCACTGGAAAGCACAACCTTGAGGCCCTGCATGTTTGAATAACTGCTCCCAAATTGCACGGCCCCTCCTCTGGTTATAAGCTCAGCTGTTTTCTTTCCAGGATGAAACAAAGCCTCAAAGAAGTCTCCAAACCTGGGTACTGAGAAGCAACAGCACAAAGAAAACAGAACTCGTATGGTTAAAAAAAATTTTGGATAATGAATGTTGGTGAGCTTGAGGTGGGAAGCGACGGAGTGTTTATGTGCCATATTTAGGGCAAATGGATGCTAAACACGGTGCATGCCGCATGCCAGGGATGTGAAGAACAATACATGTAAAAGACTGTGGGATTAATGTTAAAGCAGGGATCACACTAAGGCATATGTGGTCAAACGAGGCCTGTTTGCTGCAAAACATGGTAGATACAAGCCAGCCCAGGGCTACCAAGTTTCATGTGCCATCACTAGAAGTCCCAGATAATGTACATTTCTTACACTACATGTATGGTTAAAACATTGCCATTTCCTACATTTTCACAGTTTTGAAGAAATTTTCCAAATATCCAGAGGAATGTTTTGATGTACTACACTTATAAGGTAAGTGTGATCTGAAATGCATTGGACCTAGCATGTGTATGTCACACATGCAAAGCAGTGCAGGACCGTAGAACTGAAGGTTCTTTATGGAGCAGACTCACTGTCTGTGTGGATCATGAAAAACTGCATGGAGATTGCACCTAAAACCATTTCAAATCTGTTTTTTGTTTCATTGTACAGTAGCTTGGTCAGAATGGCCGAGTCCCACTGAATATTAGGAAGGCCTTGGTGAATGGCACATAAAGTTGAGGGACGCAGACATTTAGTGCTCCTCCAGTCTCAAAAACAGGAAGAGCCAGAAGGGACAGAGAAATTTCTTTGGGGAAGATTCGTTTGGCAGAAAAGTGGCCAACTTCATATTCCACACATCTCAGCATCAGTCTTATGACTAGGATTATTCTAGCAACCTATGTTATATTTTTGAAAAATATAATAATTTCTAATCAGAGTTTTCATATGACAGAGTATAACAAATGCACTGGCTCAAACACTAGTACAGTAGGGTACTGTTGATCTAGGTCCACAATAGAGTGACCACTGATCTTCTAAATAAACTCATCTGCCCCGGCTACTAAGCAGAAGAATAAGATTGAAGGATATGAATGATACAGGATAACTGTTACAAATCATGAGAAGCTTATGGATCAGTGTGGAAAATTCTCATCCTGCCTATGCTGACTGATTAACATTTAGGGAGTTACATCACAGGAAGCTTCGCAGGGGATGAGGCAGGTCCTTTTCATAACACCTCCCAAAAAGCGTCACTGTTAAGAGTGGTTTTGATGTGCCATTCTTACTTTGCAGACGTCCATCAGACAGTACCTAGTTGAATAGAGAAAGGATGATACTAATATCCAGTAACAGAGTAACACTAATTCATGGTACAGAGAGGATAGGTCTCTGAGGTGAAATAACTTGATGCAGTACTTTTTAAAGACAATCACAAGAATTAAAAGAATGTGAATCTTCTATCTTGCACATGGAAATACTCTTGCACTTCAGGCACTGGAATAGAGCTCAGACAATCAAAATGTAATGCTGCAATTGCCCTCCCACATTTCCAGAAAGTCTTTAGAACTCCCTCCAGTTCCATTTCTGTAATAAAGATCATTTCTCCACCCCTTAAGAATGTGAGAAGGGCAGTAACTGTTTTGTATGTTCTCGTTAGTTATTCATTCGTAGTGATGCAGGTTATATACCTGACCAGGGCAGCAATTTTTTTGTTTGCTTGTTTTAAATTGTAGCCCACTAAATCATTTTCAGATGAAAGTAAAGAGAAGTGAAGTCTAATAGCCAAATGTTGCTTTGCTTAGTTACTTTCTACAGGTCAAATTCTCATCACTGTTCTGTGTGGACTATAAATATCTACAAACAGCTCCAGAGTGTGCCATTACCTCAAATTCCCCAGGGGCCAACTGCACACCGCTGTACAAGACTTCTGGAAAGACGTAGTTAGTGCCAAATGTGCCACTGAGGGAAAACATGGCAAACTTGGTCTGTGCAGTCTCTGCTGGCTGCCCACACGTGCTCAGGTCTGTGGTCTTACACTTGAGCAGGGTGCATATCTGTGGGGAAGAGGACACAGAAAAGTAAAATACAGTAAGCTTTCATACTCAAGAGCTGTGTTTAATAGCAAGAAAACTTCTTCTGATGCAAAAACAAATGAATGTTTTGGAATTATTCATTCATTTTGGCATATAGTTACACTAATCCTTGCTGAACAAGTTACCTGCCAATGGTATTTTATGACAGAGCCATGAAGCCCATCAAATGCACCCAGTACATAAACTTCATCTTCACTTTTATTTGACATCCGATAGGTCAAATGACAGCAGAGGTCTTTTTGACAGACTGTGTGATTTCCAGCTTTGTGCTTGAGTTCACTGAAAGTGAATATATCCCGCCGGACAGCTCCTGAAAAGGTCTTATTTTCTCCTGAATAGTTTTTGACACTTGTAGCATATGAGCTCCAGTTGACTGCAGCAGGATAGTTAGGAGAAAGACGAGGTCGTGTGCTGAGCTCTGCTACCAGGAGACGTCCCTCCTTTGTCTTGCTGTTGTAGTAGTACATGGCCGGCCCTTGGGGTGTGAACAGCCCGCTGCCTGCAAACAACATGCATGGAACCCAGGGTCACCGCCACCTGATGGGTGAACCACCACGGGTGCCTCATGAGCGTGCTGTGTGTAAACATGAGTGTAATCAATGAATGTTAAGATGTTACAATTACGAAATAAACAAGAATGTTAGGCAAAGCAGATTACAAAAAGAGAATAGGTAGAAAGCTTACCCATATCTTGGGCTCACTTACAAAACTCCAGGAGAGTGGATCTCCAGAGGAGATCCTTCTCCACTGGTAGTCAGCTCTTAAATGGGTCTAGGAGAGATGGAGCCAGGCTCCACCCCTTCCGGCAGCACAGGTGAATTGCCTTCACCTGTGCTCCTGTGGCTGACTCATTGCTTGCCTTAGGTGATCAATCACAGGTTCAGGCCGTGACTCAGCAGTTCCCATACCACATGAAGCAGTCTTCAGTCAATATATTAACCAGAATTGTGAAAGAATTTTAAAGCAGAGAGTCGCTAAAGTACACTTCACAGTGTAAAAAAAATGACCTAAAATTCAGAGAAGCACCTTTTTGTGCTTCACTGGATCTTGAATATGAGCCTCCAAAGGCAATTTCACACAAGGTCATGCTTTTTAAGAAGAAAAAAACTTTATTAAAACTATTATAAAGCTATTAATTTTTATATAAATTAGTGCTCTGCAAGAAACATATTTGCCAAAGAAGGTGTCCCGGGGCATAATTACTTTTCAAAGAAGGAAATCTAAAGCTGTGGATAAAACTCAGTGCACTTAGGACAGACAAAAATGTTCCTTTGTGGCTTTCATTTCTGCTTTGGAGAATAGTTACAGATAATGGCAACTATGGAAATGTTTTGTCAGCTTACAGAAAAAAAATTGCAGTAGCTATCTGTTCAGCTCAAGCCAAAACATACCATTTCTAATTCTTGAGCAGCAACAAAAACCTGAATTTTTTTATTCAACGCAAAGCAGAAATCCTTTTTCATTTTTAGCTCTGTTTAAAATACTTTTTTCTCCATTTGATTTTTGAGTAAGTTCTAAACAGAAAAATTCTGCTTCTAAGAAAGAGGGTGAATATTTAGCTGAATGTTTGTGCCATCCATCCAATACAACACAAAGAATATTTTTACTCTTCTTGACATACTAGTTTCCAGAGACTTCATGATTTTTAATTTTTTCCCAGTTCTGAATCCTGTAGAAGAAGACAATTCCTCCTTACAAAAAGCAACTCACCTGTCATAGACATGATGGTGTTGTGAGTATTTGCTGACAGTAAATTGACTCCCATGCCCATAGCCCATGCAGAGTGAAACTCCACAGCAGTCAGAAGGGGCAAGACATTCATCCAGGCTGTTGGGAAAAGCACCGTGTCCACCTGTAGCTCGCTCACCAGCACCACGGCGGGCTCCCGGAAAAGGATGTCAAAGCAAGTGAAAATGCCAAACTTCCCAAAGGGAGTCTCAAAGGTGATGAACTCTGGCTCTTTTGGGTAATTAAACTGAGTTTCTTGTCTAAACAGGTTGTACTGCAGGCAAAGAAAAAGACATATTAGGAAATAAAAATAAGGCAAGATTACAGAATGCCACTTTAGTGTCTGAGATTAAAGCAAAACTGACAGTTGAGATTCCTTCAGGTCAAGGTGGGCATCCCGACTCAAATGTCATTGGACATCTCCTTCACAGTCATTGGAGATCTCCTGAAAAGGCTCAGTGAAGATAGGGAGCAAAAGTAAGTAAAATCCTCATCTCAGAGGTCTACTGAGAAAGGACGGACTTGTTCTTGCTGCCTACTGGCAGCAGTGTCAAGCCAGGGCTTTCTGCTACCTGCTGCCAAGACATCACTTGGGAAAAGTCTGACCTGTTCAAAACTACGCCAAAGACTATCTAACTGAATGAGATGATGACTGAATACATCACTGCTTCATTCTAGTTTGCTATTGCTAATGTAGCCTTGAGCTGTTTGATAGCATGCCTTCTGCAGCCATAGTGTTCATGAGAATAGCTCTTAAATATTGCCAAGTGCTTGTTTGCTCTTTCCTCTAGCTGCAGGAGCCCTCCATTGGATTGTCCTAGGCTGACTGTCATTCTACAATAATCTAAAATTATTCTATAAACCTTCTGAAATTTGTGCCCTAGAGATTAAAAGCATTTTGACAGTTAGTTACAGTGTGATGACAAAGCTTTTCTTTACCTTGTGGTAACGAGCCACCAGTTTCCCTTCCGAGTCAAAGACAACGTCAGTGTTGTACTGGTAGCGCCCGTCACTCGGGCACTTGGGATCACTGGAATTACATGGCTTCTTGTCCCCGATATTTGCAACTACATAGATGGAGTTGTTCCTGGCCATGCAGCTGAGTCGTTCCTGCACTGGTGCTCGACCAAATCTAAGAGATTTTTGACAAAAAGGAAAAACAATTCTAGAATCAGAGAATGGCTTGGGTTGGAAGGGACCATAAAGATACCTAGCTGTAGACATACAAAGCTATAGATAATTTTAGAAACCAAATGAGAGAATAAGCCAGTATACAGATATAAACTTAAAACAAACATTAATTTTTAGGGAAATCTAATTCTCAACTTCAAAAGACCTTTTTTTAAGACTCTTCACTCTGTTTAAGGCTGTAAGTCATTGGGAAAGAGTGGCCACAACTTTTACAGACCTTTTGACTCTTGAAATCTCCCTTAATAAACTCCCAGAATAGAAGAACACAAAAGCTTGGCTTAGAGATAACCCTGGTCCCTTCTGTGTCCCTCCAGCTCCACCTTTGTAAGACAG
Organism: Tetrao urogallus; assembly: GCF_951394365.1. Lineage (NCBI taxonomy): Eukaryota > Metazoa > Chordata > Aves > Galliformes > Phasianidae > Tetrao > Tetrao urogallus. Next base: position 55,957,412 of record NC_136814.1, on the reverse strand, counting down.
ACATTCACAGTAGCCCAGTATGCCACAGCAGACTATGCAAGCAGTTAGATCTCTAAAAGGCAGTTATTGCAGATCTAGAGAAATATTTTATGCAATTTGATTTAGAAATCACCCCAGACACGTGAGCTGAGTTCTGAATCATCTTGTTTCATCTCTGCTGAAGCCATGATAATTTACTAGCTTACAGTAAGAGAAGTAACAGAAGATTTTCTCAAGCAGTCTGAAGTGATAAGCTTTTTGCACGTTCTCAAAATAACGATGCTGCCAAAATTTCCTCATTTTCTTCCTTTTTTAATTTTCAAAATTAAGGCAGACTCAAATGCTTTTTACCTTACATGTTCCAACTACCATTTACATAAGGGTTCTTTCTGATGCATTACATTTATACAGTACCTCGATTTTTGAGAGATTTTAAAAATCAGCAGTTCTCAGACAATTATTAGGAGCAACTCATGACTCCATGTGGCACCAGTTTGAAACCACACAAACACCACAGAAAGAATCACCTTGTGGGATCAGTGCAGGGAATCCAGTTCACCTCTGGATCAGGAATATCCTCCAGGTAGGGGTAAATGGTGTCCCTCGTGAAAACCCAGCCATAAATGCCATCCTCGGGAGTCACAATGATGCGGGCACCCTGGCACAACAGGCTCCATTAAGAAGGCACCATCAAGGCACCCCTGGGACAGTCAGAGGGAACAGAAAACACCAATTAACAACACTAACAATCCATTTCATACCTGCTGGGCTGCTTCCTTGATAGCTCCTTCCAGAACATCCATGTTTCTGTTCATCAGGGCCAAAGCATCATCGGGAGAAACCTTGTGAATGGTGCGTGGCAGGATGACGGCGTGCTCATACACGGCTGCAATGAAGGTGTCCAAGGCCAGGGCCTGCAGGACTGCCAGGGCAAGCACTGCAGCACACACCAGGATCTGGGAAGGGAGCATGGCTGCTGCCTTGTTGCTACTAGTGCGCGCATAGGAATATAAAGCAGATAGAAGGAGGAGGAGTAAAGATTGTAACAAGCTTGTTTTGGAAGTAAGCTCCTATTGCATAAGATGGGGAAGTACAATCTGTACACACTGCAATACAAACTAACCCTTAAATTGCTCTCACCTTTCTGCCTAGAGCTAAAATATTCACTTGTTCTGTGAAAATAAATTAACATACAATTTTTTATTTTTGCTGTTTTATTAGAAGCACGTTTTTGCACAATGAGCAATTTCAAACTGATCATACAAAACAATTTTTATTCCTCACGAAGAGCAATGTTTTGCAGAATATTTTGGAAAGGCACATTTCTACTATAGCTCCAAATGCTTCATAAAAATTCTGATGTTCCAACATGAGGTATGTCTCTGAGGAAGGAAAGTAATCTTGCTATTCATACAGACTGCTCAGCAAGACATCAAGGAATAGACTCGTCACCCTGACAGTATCTTCCTTTTCACTGTGCAGTTCCACTCAGAACTCTTATTTTTGCCCAGCAACAAGGTCTCATCAGGAGAAGCAGGCATTTCTCTGTCCTCTGACAAGTGCACATTGTGCTTGTAGGCAGCTGCAATGTAGCTGGCCAGGCATTAGGAGCAGACAGCACCAAAACCACAGCAGAGACGTGAGCCCTCAAAAGCCCCATACCTGAAACCTGAAGTCACCCAAGAGGACAGGGGTAAGGAAAGACAGGGAACTTTAATAAGGAAGGTCCTGCAGAAACTTGTGAATTCCCCAAGTTCTAGGAAGCCGACGCCGTTTCCTGAAACTCTCAGAACATCAAAGGCTAGAGAGCTGTGAGCATTGAGCAATCCTGCCGGCTGTGCTGCAGCTGAAAAAACGCATCGCCTGTCAGATGAATGAACTATTCAGGCATGGCATTCAAAGCAAACCCAGATTGCAGGAGTTTGGGAAATGACAGCAGAGCCCGGAACTGACACATTCTTGGACGCATTCCTGCTGGGTGCAGGCACGGCCGCAGGCCATCAGTGCTGCCATCTGAGCACAGCCCAGCTGCTCCCGGCTCAGGGCCACCTCGCAGCAGGGATGCCAGCCTGGGCAGGCCTGCACACTGCCTACTGACTGAGCTCTGAGGATCTCTCTTCCCTAGAAAAGAGATCTCTGCTAGAGAAGAGTCACGCCTGGGAGCTGTAACTTCTACATTTTGCCTGTTGCACCCTGCTATGGTGAGATCTACAGACCATCCCGTAGGAAATCTTGAAGATTAAGTTACACGTGCACATAAGCCCCTTGTATCTGGGTGCTGTGGTTTGTTACCTCCTTTGTTTCTGAATTAGCTGTCAGGCATAGAAATTGAAATCAATAGAAATCAAAACAATTGTTTTGATACACTGACCTGGAAGAACAGTTTATTGTAGACATCTTCATGTGTAGTGAGTTGGTATGCATATGAATGGGTAGATTTGCAGAGGATTTCATTCTGTAGGCCTGCCTCACTTGGCACAGCAACATATTTCACAATTGTAATCGCTATGCATGAACAAAAAGAATTTAATGGTTTATTCCAGTCTTCTGTCAGAAAGTATTTTGAGGAAGACTGTTAAGCAAAACAGACCTGGCTGGCCTGAAAGGGTCAAACAGGGAACATGCGGCCCCTCCTGAAAGGGAAGGACTGCCATGTGAAACTGGCAAGCATAAGTTACAGCTTCTTCGTTCTGTGACCAAGAGCAGAACATGTTCTGTGAAGAGAATGCCTTTTGATCACTGTACTGATCATAATACAAAAGAGCTAATTAAATAATGACGTATTGCTGTCAGCTGCATGAATGTTATCTGATTTAAGTACTGTATACTCCTGTAGCTAAAAGAAATAAAAACCCTGTAACAACAATAAACTTTGCTTCTTGCGCCACCAGAGCCTAAGCCCGTCTGTCCCAGGCGTCTTGAGCTGGTCTCCGTTATTTGGTGCCGAAACCCGGGATAAATACATAGAAATGTATTTAGCCAGACAGCAACAGCCTAGAATCAAATCCAGAATACAAGGCACTTGCCTGTGTCTTAGCTAATGGACTTGTATCAGCAGAGAGAAGCCCTGAAGGAACTGCCTTCCAGCCTTGCCCCACAGTCCTGGATTCCTGTTGCACTGCAAGATGAAACCTCCTTGCACACCATTGCATCCTTTAAATCCAGGCCCTTCCCCAGGAGAGAGCTGCAAACGTGACCCAGGTTTCCAGGGGACAAAAACAGAGTATGCATTATTTGTCCACCTGGGAAGCGGATTAGGCTGAATAATCCCTTGCCAGATTGAGATCTGTCTGCAGTCAGGCAACCTCTGACTCTAAAAGTGAACAAGATTTTTATAGAGGGTGGCTCCAGCAGCACGGATCTGAGATTCCATGAGTCAGAGGATGTGGTGCAGGGGAGGGGCTGGGAAGATGGTTTCTGATAAGCACATCCAAACTATTATGTCATATCACATGTGAATATTTATTTGCATTTAAAAGCGTAAGGGTTCACACAGCACTCATCAATGATAATCAGTGTTGGAGTCTGGATAGTATTTGCATTTCTGACTTCTCACCATCTCCATAACCGAAGAACCAAGAATGGTGCCTAGTTTGAGGAAAAAAGAAAGAGGTATTGGAACTAGCAGGGGCGTCTGACCCCTTTTAAAAGACATAGCCATAGGGAGAGATGCACAAAGAGAGACAGAGCGATACACTGAAGGAAGGTTACTAGGGTCCTGCAGCAGCAGCAAGGCACAGGTCACTAAGGAAGAAGAAGCAAAGACATAAACAGACCCTTCTCATGGAGTAGCTGATCTCCCAGTCCCAACAGTAAATGAATTTGCAGGGCAGCACTGCCCAGCAATTTCATGAAGCAGCAAAGAAGGCTTGTTTCACATACTCCAGCATTACATGACCGGAAAGAAATTGAGAAGAGGGGAGGAAGAAGCTGTTACATGAAACTAGGCACTTGGTGACCTCAATAGTGGCTACAGACATCTCCAGCACTGCATACGGTACAGTCAGCAGCCCTTAACAAACTCTTGTTCAGAGCTAGCAAGCAGAATATACCGAGATTTCAGTCTCAAGTTATTCAACAGAGATTTCAGAGAAGAGATCATTCAAAGGCAGCTGTGTACAAAAAGTGGCAGCAGGCTTTGGTTCAGAGTTGACATGTTGACTGAAATTCCTGCTCTGTCTTCACAATGCACTGTCCTGTGCTGCAATGTGCCAACAATGTGCGTTGACAACATAAAAAACAACAAAACCAAAACAGCACAAATAGGAGAAAAAAATCACGTGTAACTGTGGTTAAAAAAAAAAAAGACCTGTATAAGTCAGCATTAGTAATTGCACACCAGAGAAATAGAATTATTGAGCTTTTTTTTTTGTATAAAGCTGCCATTTATCATATTTTTTACTGCTTTATCTGTTGGTCTCAAAATAATTTGCAATTATAAAATTTGCAAAGTTATTTTAAGAAGAATTTATCCTCCGGACAAAAATATAGGTTTTCTGAGAGCTAGAAAATTCAAAATACAGAAAACAGAGGGAAATACAACTGCTAATTTGTATTAATAAAAGACTACTAATATTGTAATATAGAAATAGTTCTCAATAAATGGTATCAATAAAGTCACTGCATTTTTATTAATTGGAACGCATTAAAAAGTTTGTGCAACAGGAAGAATCATAGAATCATAGAATCACCAAGGTTGGAAAAGACCTAAAAGATCATCCAGTCCAGCCGTTCACCTATTCCCAATAGCTCCCACTAAACCATGTCCCTCAACACAACATCCAGCCTTTCCTTGAACACCCCCAGGCTCGGTGACTCCACCACCTCCCTGGGCAGTCCATTCCAGTGCCTGACCACCCTTTCTGAAAAGTAATACTTCCTAATGTCCAGCCTGAATCTCCCCTGCCGTAGCTTGAAACCATTCCCCCTGATCCTATCGCTAGAAACATAATCCTGATTATTTTGGTAGAGAATAATGCAGCTCATTTAGATATGGGATTGTTAGTGTACACCTTCAGTTATGGTAACATCACAGGGAGGCAGTCGGTTGTGGATCTTGTTTCAGAGAATCCTTTTCATACCACCGCCCAAAAAGCGTCACAGTGACAACTGGTTTTGTTGGTGTGGTCTTACTTATCAAACGCCCATCCTTCAATACCTGATTGGAAAAAGTAACAGAAGGATATAGTTAGAGAAATACTAATATGAACAGCTGAAGAGCTCAGAAAGATGTCACAAAACAAGAAGGTACATCAGACCATACCACTTACATCAACTACTGACTTCATTAAATGGTATTAAATATGTTTGATTATCACTACAAGAGTTCACTTTGTTGTGACATAGTTTATGCCATTATTAGTCCACAGAGAATCTAGCATGAATCAGCTCCAAAGTGTGCCATTACCTCAAATTCCCCAGGGGCCAACTGCACACCGCTGTACAAGACTTCTGGAAAGACGTAGTTAGTGCCAAATGTGCCACTGAGAGAGAACATGGCAAATTTGGTCTGTGCAGTTTCCACTGGCTCCCCACACGTGCTCAGGTCCGTGCTCTTACATTTGAGCAGCGTGCATATCTGTCAGGAAGGCAAAAAGGAAACATACTGAGCAAAAGGGAAACACTCAGTTATGAAAGCCTTGTGTCATTAAACCTGGTACGCATTGGAGTAGATGACTGTCACAGAGTCTCTTCCATAGCTTATTCATTCACCCCTTGACCTAATTGAAAAGTATACCAGACTTGCACTTTAACAGTTAGAAATAACCTCAGTTTCTGATGTAAGCACTGCCCGAGCACCTTACTTTGTCCCTGCAGACCAGTGGGACTTCCACTAATTCTTCCAGCTTCCAATTCTCTTGTTTAAATATTCCCTTCTCACAAGTCTTAATAACACTTAACAAGTTTGTGAATGGAAATTTTGTACAAATGAAACAAAGCCCTCCTCCTCAAAGGTACACTGTGCAACTGCACACATTAATGGTAGGTGTACGTGTTGCTAATGATACTTCAGTAGGAGGGCTGGTAGTCCACGGGAATTCTGAATTAAGATATTCTCCATCCAGCTTCTGTTGAATACTGGAGAATCGCATTGAATCACATGTCTACTTTTGGGCCCACCAGTGCAGGAGACCTAGATGTGCTGTGAAGAATTCAGTGTAGGGTCATCAAGAAGGACTGAAGGAACTTTCCTATGATGAAAGGCTGAGAGAACTGGAACTGGTCATCCCGTACAAGAGGAAGCTCAAGGGAAATCTCATCAATGTCTATAAATAAAAGAAAGTGCAAAGAATATGGATCAAGCCTCTTCAGTGGTGTCCAGTGCCAGGAAAAGAGGCAATGGGTACAAGCTAGAACATAAGAGGTTGCATGAGAACATCAAGAAGAACTTCTTTACTGTACAGGTGATGGAGTACTGGAACAGGATGCCCAGGGAGGTTGTGGAGTCTACACCTCTTTAGAGATCTTCAAAACCAGCTGGACATCTTAAAATAAGAGAAGAGGAGAATGAGAATTTGTGGTAGCCAACAGCTTCCTCAACAAAGGGAGAGACAGGCACTGATCTCTGCTCTCTGGTGACAATGATAGAACTCGAGGGGATATTATGAAGCTGTGTCAGGGGAGGGTCAGGCTGAGAAAAAGTTCTTCACTTAGAGAGCAGTTGAGTACTGGCACAGGCTCCCCAGGGCACTGGTGATGGCCCCAAGCTGCCAGAGTTCAAGCAGCGTTTGGAAAATGCTCTCAGCCATTGAGTTTGAATTTTGGGTGGTTCTGTGTGGAGCCAGGACTCAGTGATTCCTGTGGGCCCCTTCCAGCTTGAGATATTCTATGATCCTATGTTTCTATGATATGCTCCTGGGCAACCTCCTCCCAGTGGAGGAGCCCAGCGGCCATGCTTGAGCAGGGGGCTAAGACCAGGTGACCTTCAGAGGTACCTTTCAATCTCAACCATTCCATGATTCTGTAATATATGACCATGTAGTGAAGTCAGCATCCTCTGTCACAGTTTTGTATTAGCAGCTGCAGCACAGAAAGTAAAGTAAGAAAGGTTAATGCTTTCCTTTTGTCCTTACAGTTAGTTCTCCAGCTTAAAGCTAATCGATGTTTATGGACACTATGAAGAAAAGTGAAATAGGACGGACTAGTGATGCCTCAAAGAATTATTACCTGCAGATAGTACTGTCCTTCAACAACATGAAGCCCATCGAAAGCACCCAGCACATAAACTTCATCTTCTTGTTTCTCTGCCATCTTGTAGCTCAAGTGGCAGCGGAGATCTTTCTGGCAAACGGTGACATTCCCCTCAGGCTTAGAGAGCTCAGTGAAAGTGAACCGATCATGAAAGATAAGTCCGCTGAAATCATTTTCATCTGGTAAGCAGCTTCCTACATTTGAAGCATATGAGCTCCAGCTGACAGCAGGAGGGAAGGCAGTAGAAAGGCGAGGGTGTGAATCCAGTTCAGCAATGAGGAGATGCCCATCCTCAGTTTTCATATTGTAGTAATATGCTCTGGCTCCATCGGGTGCATAAATACCGCTCCCTGTGGAGAGTGGAATTTTTAATCTAAAATAGTTCAAACATTTCATATTGCCCTTTCAATTATTTTCATTGCTAGCTTGTCCAGTATTGTATAAACGTTACAGAATTCTTGCTAAATGTAACCATTAGCCACTCAGTAGTCAGAGATCAGACTTTGGAAAAAGGTAGCATTTGTTTCACTGCATGAGGTCTGTCTGATGTAGCTGAAAGGCAGAGTGTCACCTTATGGTACTGCATTTAGCACCCCTCAGTTCTCTTCTGCATGCAGCAGAGTCACTTGAACATTCCTTCATTCTTGGCAAGTTGATGTAAAAAGATTAACCACTGAGTGAAACCACTCAAAACACCATATAAACCAATATCATAAGCCCATTCTGATGAGCACCAAAAGGGATAGCATCTGTTCAGCCCAGTTTATACCAGATGAAGACTCCTCCATACATGGGAAATTCACATCTGACGAGTCCTAAGTGATGGAGAAAAATCAAAGAAAATCTGTAATACTAATCACTGAGGAACTCAGGTAGAAGTGGTAGTACTTCACAATTTGTTTGGAAACAAAGAAAGAAAGAGAACTCCCAGGAAGCTAAGGAAAAGAAAAGAAAGCATCACAAGTTTGGTTGGGTCTTACATGGAGCGATAGGGAAAGAGTTTACAAAGTTTAAAATTCAGAGACTAAATCCTTCCAAATAAACACATAATATTCCTTTGCATTATGTTCTTTGCAGAACAGGGAATTAAGATTCATAATTAAAAAGATTTTTCAAAGGAATTAAAATTAATTACCTGTCATAGACAGGATGGTGTTGTGAGTATTGGAAGCTAGGAAGTTGACTCCCATGCCCATAGCCCATGCAGAGTGAAACTCCACAGCAGTCAGAAAGGGCAAGACATTCATCCAGGCTGTTGGGAAAAGCACCGTGTCCACCTGTAGCTCGCTCACCAGCACCACGGCGGGCTTCCAGAAAAGGATGTCAAAGCAAGTGAAAATGCCAAACTTCCCAAAGGGAGTCTCAAAGGTGATGACTTCTGGCTCTTTTGGGTAATTAAACTGATTTGCTTCTGACATAAACAGATTATACTGCAAGGGAAAGAATAGTAAGAGAAACCAGTTAAAGGTACCTGATGCAGAAACTTGGAGTCATTTTGCAAAACTCTTCAGAATGACCAGAGAAAGTTTTTAATCAATGATAGAATGCTTCACATGTAGGAAGTCAAGCTGGAATACAACGATCACCATAGTGCCCCAAAGATGGATATGGAGAAATATATGTTGCCTTGGCACCTAACTAGAAAAAAATCTGGCTATCTGCTACTCTGTACGTGTCAGCCACCCACAAGCTCCCATAAAAATAATCTCTTCACCTAAGTTTAAAATACTGCTGAATCCAAAGACACACTTCAGAGAAATAATAATGGAAGAGAATCTCAGAGCAACTGGTGGGTTGGTGATCTCGATGTGGAGATGCATGTATGAACAGGAAGCACAGCAGTATCAAGAGGAAGCACAGGACAGCACAGCAAAAAACAGAGAAGATGGAGGCTGTGGTGACAGGGAAGAGGTATATGATTTCAACTGACAGAAGAATCCAAGTGTATGACCCTTTCAGCTCTGCAACATTTTCATTCGTCCTTTGGGTTCCTCTTAAATAAAGGAGCCCTTTAATATACAAGCAACTTAGAGAATAAACACAGGTAAACGAGCCAGAAAATGAGTTCAAATTTACTGAACTTGGCACTTAGCTCCTGAACCATGCCTAGTTGGCACACAGGGTTCAGCCTCAGTATTGGCAGTGTCTCTCTGACCCAGTATGCTCACAAGCAAGTATCTTGGCATTGCCTGCAAAGAATTAGTTGAAGTACTGGGTTCAAAGAACATTAAGTAAACAACTGACTTCAGTCTAGCCACAGCAGCATGATATCTGGCACCCTGCCCCCAAACAATTTAGAAGAACCTCATAAGAAAATACATAGAAATGAAAACATATGCTTTCATGAGGTGCAAATGATTCAGTGTAGTCTTCTCGTTTTACATTCAGCACAGGTTTATAATTCCAGTTATACAAAAACTGTGCTGAAAATGTGCTTAAACATCACGTCAAAAAAAAATAATAGGAAAGGGCTTTTTTTCCTTAAATCAGACTGTGCACATAAGATGGCATGCAAATGAACATTTTAAAATGCTGGAACATGAAGGAGTAGTCTGGTGAAAAGCTGGCACTGAAAACTAGAGCTGTTCAAGCAGCAGGGTTTTCACTAAAGTAGTTAACAAACTGACGCAATGAATCAACTAACATGGGAACTGTGCAATCACTCAGTTTTCATTCTAGTCTGTTTTTAGAAACAGGACAGCAAATACAAACAGTGTCAACACTTCACAGCAGCAGAAAGATTCTATTAAATTAAAAGCAAAAATCTGTAAGAGATAAGTATGTGTCATGGGACAATTACTGGCATTAAACTGCCTTGTCAAATAGAGACATTTTGGAAGGTTTGGTAGGCCACTTCTTACCTTGTGGTAACGAGCCACCAGTTTCCCTTCCGAGTCAAAGACAACGTCAGTGTTGTACTGGTAGCGCCCGTCACTCGGGCACTTGGGATCACTGGAATTACATGGCTTCTTGTCCCCGATATTTGCAACTACATAGATGGAGTTGTTCCTGGCCATGCAGCTGAGTCGTTCCTGCACTGGTGCTCGACCAAATCTAACACGTTTCAGACCAGAAAAAAAGAAAAAAATACTTAAGAAAATACATAGTGCTGGTGGTGTCCATCATAGGAGCACTGAGGGCACACAGGTAGCACCTCTGTCCCAGCTGTCATGGCAGGACAGGCAAACATAAAGGGTGGCTGTACAGGAGGACTGTCATGCCACATACATAAATAGTACAGAGGAATAGGGCACTGAAAGACTGTGATGGCAGGCACTACAGTCCAGCAAGGATGCTAATGAAAATCCTGACTTAAGACAATGAAGAGATACAAATCACCTTCACAAAACTTAACTGTGTAAAGAACTGGAGTAAAGATGTGCTTGGACTTGTTGCCATCACCCCACACCACAGTCATTGAAAAAGACTCCTTATATTTCAGTTGTTTATGTCCCAGCAAGAAGCTGCACATCCTGCACTTCTCTCAGCACACATCACTCAATGCAAATATTCCTCTTTTAACCACTGAGGAACGTCCTCACAGAGCTCATCTTATGGTCTTAGCACCTCCTCTTTGGATAGGTGCAGAACACTGTGGTGCAAGAATCAGACCATGCCTGTAGTTCTACAGCTGAGCACTTAGCTCACACTGGATGGGTCTGAAGTCCGGTGCTCACCTACATGTAACCATGTCCCTGGTGGAACAAGGAAAGATCATGTTCTACAGCACAAAAGATCTATCAATCAGGACCTTGTCTTATTGCAGCTGTGGAAAAAAAGAGACTAAAACATTCTGGGTTTGTATCACTCACAGATTCATACTTTGACTAGTGATCTCATCACCTCTGTCACTAACTTTTCAGAGAGCTTTTGGCTTTTCACAAAAACTGTATGCGGGCTCCTATATGGTCATAACATTTGTAAAAACCCAAACCAAAAATAACCAAATAGACAAAACAAATAAAAGCCTAGTACTAATCTTTTCCAAATGCAACAAAACCCATATATTTTTGCCACATTCAGCAACCTGAATTCTGTATGTGGTCTGAATTTCTCTTTAAGGTATCTATTTCAAAAAGTATCTTTTAGAAGTATCTTTTTTTCTCTTATCAATTTTATGATGCAATAAAACTTCAGATCATACTGAAATATGAAATAGAAATGTACCCTGATGTAAAATGCGTTAGTTGTGCTTAGACATTTGTTGGGAGCTCATGACTCCACAAGTCCACCAGTTTGAAACCACACAAACACCACAGAAAGAATCACCTTGTGGGATCAGTGCAGGGAATCCAGTTCACCTCTGGATCAGGAATATCCTCCAGGTAGGGGTAAATGGTGTCCCTCGTGAAAACCCAGCCATAAATGCCATCCTCGGGAGTCACAATGATGCGGGCACCCTGGCACAACAGGCTCCATTAAGAAGGCACCATCAAGGCACCCCTGGGACAGTCAGAGGGAACAGAAAACACCAATTAACAACACTAACAATCCATTTCATACCTGCTGGGCTGCTTCCTTGATAGCTCCTTCCAGAACATCCATGTTTCTGTTCATCAGGGCCAAAGCATCATCGGGAGAAACCTTGTGAATGGTGCGTGCAGGGATGACGGCGTGCTCATACACGGCTGCAATGAAGGTGTCCAAGGCCAGGGCCTGCAGGACTGCCAGGGCAAGCACTGCAGCACACACCAGGATCTGGGAAGGGAGCATGGCTGCTGCCTTGCAGTTTCTTGAATGCTCTGAGTCACAGAGAAATGAAAAGGGAACATACACAGAAAATAAAAGAGGGCCAAAGTTTAACATGGGAGGGAAGAAGTGCTGGCCTGTTAAAGCAGTACCTTGGAATCAAGCGTCTCTGGTGATATACAGGAAAGTTCACTTCATAAGGTGAGGATGTTGCAACTCAGAATAAAAGCTGGCAGAGGACACAGGCAGTCACAAAACAGTGGGTAGTGCCTAGTGTAATAATGCCAAAGTTTAAGTAAGTTATTAAAGCATATGACTAGAAAAAGGCATCCAAATTTTCTCTTACATTGTTTCTGTCACTGATTACAATGCACTTCTGCCATTTACATTGGCTTAAGCCTTACACACAGAAGCCTGCACAGATCACCAGGCCCTGCAGCACGTGTTCCACAATTCACCCTTCCTACCTCCAACAACATTCTGTTTATTGATCAGAGTGCTTCCTTTTTAATTTTTAACTTCAGTTCAAATGCCTTTCCGCATAACATTTTTTTTACATTCTAATAGCTGCAGCATTTTCATGTGGAAATGATTACTTAACAGAAAGGTTTGCTGAGTGGAAAGCAGAGCAAGGTGCCTGCCACCATTGCAGAGGCATCTCAGGAAAGACAGAAATGCTCTGGGTGAATGCAAGCACCACAGAGAGACAATGAACAAGTGCTTTCAAGCATTAGGAACATCAATGCACATCTGCTGATTTTCATCACTACATATTTCTCTAGGTACAATGTCAGATACAACATGCTCATTCAGGAACCTCGAATATAAGCCCCTGAAGGGTTGCAGCAGAGATATTAGTGATAAGCAAAGTAATGTAGTTTGGAAGGCTTTTTCGTTGTTGTTATAAAAGGAAATACAGATTGTGTCATAATAGCCACAATTAGCCCTAAGTCTAAGGAGGAAGTGGAAAATGCTCCCCTGTTTAGCAAGAGCCAAGAAAACATTCAACCCACACAGATGACCACCGTGGCAGGGTGTGCACTGGCCTGCAAGGCTGAAGTCACCCTGCCAGGATGAGGTTTCTGCAGTAAGTGCTGTGCCAGCTGGCACCACCGTCAACTGCTGGCAGAACTGGGAGCTCACCCAGGAAGAAGGAAATAATCAGGTTAAGAAAATAAACAACATAAAAGTACCGAGTCAAATCCTGTAAAACTACAGCAGTCCAGGCTATAGATGGCCACAAGCAGTGTAAGAAGATGGTTATACTGGAATTCCCTCTATTTTTCACACCTCTGTTCTCCCCCTTTCCCCAATTCCTGCTACTACATGAGGAGAGAATTTACATGATTACTTACCTTTAAGAGAGAGAACACAATTTGGTGCCAAATCAGTTCAGCTGTAGGGACAGTCTGCCTTCACAACACAGTCCTGCTCCTTTTCTTGAACTAAGAGAAACTGCTTGGAAAATGACTCTTCATTTGAAAAGTTAATCGTTCTGTGAAAAAACTTGCGAGAACGAATATTCCTTCAACCAGGAAATCACTGCAGAGCAGCAGGAACAGGCTGAGTGAGCTCAGTAGCCCCTCCTATTTTAACCACTGCACATAGTTGTGGTGCGGCTCTGAAACAGGATACCATGTCCTGTGGCAGAGATACACATGCTGAGACGCTGTACCTTTTCACAACAAGTAGTGTGTTTTCCACCTCCACTATATCAATTGCACATGGTTACTATTTAATACAGCTACAAAGTAAAATCTTATTTTTACCACATCATTTTATTCAAACGCAAAGCATTTTACGCCTGCAAGTCTAATTTTTTTTTATTATTATTTTGAACAGATTAAATGCGAACAATGTTGTTTTCTTTCTTTTTTTTCTTCCAAAAACAAGCCTGAAAAATAAGCTGTAGAGTTTACATCATATAAAAATCTTAGCCAGTACACACAAAGTAATCCAGTGCACCCTCTTGGCCTACACATGGGTAAGTGCATCTGTTCATGCTGCTAGCTTGTGCCAACACCTGCATGCAGCCTTGACACATCATTATCAGCAACCATTTCATCTGGGAGACTGAAACATCCTGTGAAATTGCTCCTTTCAGGATTTTTATTATAGCTCCACCTAACTGCTTAGAAAAGGTGATAATTATCAATAGTTTTGTGGAACAGAAATTTTCCACATTGTAAAACTGTATCCAGGAAGATCAAGTAGCCTCCCACAACTGTAATTTAGGGCATGGCATGCTAACATATTACACAGTGCTGAGCTGACTATCTGATTTTAAAGCAACATTCTTGTTTTCTTTTTACAAGTAGATGATAACTTAAAAGTTCAGCCACCTGCCTTCAAAGTTTTCTTTACTCTTATCTGGTTTAGGAAGGGGCTTGCTCAGATATGTGGCTGAACAGTGTTGTGGAACTGACTTTGATACATCTCCCTAAAATAATTCAGATGGTTAAAAATCTTTTGTTATTGGGCCAGTATCCTCTATTCTGGGTCTGGATTTCATGCTACTGAAGTCAACGGGATTTACTTCCCCCAGTGGGATCAAGGTCAAGTCTATGACAATTCTAAGCTATCATACAAAAAACAGACACAGAACTGTCCAGCAGAGTAATTCATTTTGTTGCAAGATTAAGTACACAAATCAATGTGCTATGTTGTTAGGGCAATTTAAGAAATAATTTCCATTAAATTGTGTGTATTGGCATTAATTAAAATCAATTAATATTATAGTTAGTACCAGAGAAACAAGCAGAATCTTAAGAGCATCTGCAGTGATATTGTGGTGAAGCTTGGAGCATGCAGAGGGTCCTTTTCATACCATTTCCCAAAGAGCACTACATTCAAAACTGGCTAGGATGTACCAGACTAGCGTATCAGAGGTCCATCAGTTAGCATCTAGTTATGGAAAAGTAAAGAAAAAAGGAACATCAACTAAGCAGTATTACTGTATGACAAACACAAAATAATATACTCATTAATGTTGACCTGGTTGAAAGATGTCTTAGAAAAAAGACATAGCAATCTGTGTGAATGCAATGTGTATGAATCACTTATACAGAGTTACTATGCCTAAATAGAAACCATACAATATTTCTGTCTTGGGAAAGATACTATTCTAAGAGACTTAGGTGGACATATGGGTTGATCTGTGAATTTTCTATCAGTCCATAAGAGTTCCAGTTATTCGGTCAGGGGTTGAGGGATTTGGATTGATCAAGAGGCTGTACAAATTCAACTAGCAAAACCAGATAAACAAAGCTGCCTTGAACTTGAGCTACTTACTGAAATTGAGGGCACTAAATTCCATGTCTTGCAGTGCCTTTTTAATCATTCATACTACATGATTGACAACTCCAAAGGGTATCTTATTACCTCAAATTCCCCAGGGGCCAGCTGCACACCACTGTACAAGACTTGTAGAAAGATGTAGTTAGTGCCAAACATGCTGCTAAGGGAGAACATGGCAAACTTGGTCTGTGTGGTCACTGCTGGCTACCAACACAAGCTCAGTTCTATGCTCCTACACTTCAGGCATGCATATCTGTGCAGAAGAGGATTCAGAAAAGCAAAAATATCAGTCAGCTTTCACAAAACAAGAGCTGTAAGTTGATAGTAAGAAAACATACAGAAAGATAGTAAGAAAGGTACAAAAATCTAACACATTAAAAAAAAGAAGCCTAGCAGAAAAACTTAAAATAACCACTATGCTGACAAGCCATGTGGATATAAACATTATATCCATATTTAGTTTCTTCATTTTGAAAGATAATTATGCATTAGAAAATAACATTAGCACAGTGGCAAAATCCACAGCAGAAAGTATCTCTCTCCTGTGAGAAGAGCATCCATATGAAGTCAGTGAGAACTCTAACATCTTCTCTCCCTTTCATAAACATACAAGAGAAACCTTAGCATGTTAGAGCAAAGATCAATTCAGGGTCTTGACTTTCATGACTATGATATTATCATAATATAAACAGAAAAATGAAATCAACATCATTCATGTTAACATGTCTCATAAAGTAGTTTTGAAAGAGGCCTAAAAATGCCTCTTCTTGAACCTCCTCAATCGAAAATGGGACAAATACAAAGGGTCTGTAGATAGAATATTCCAACCTTCCTGCTGTCCAAATAGAAAACTATTACCTGCAAATAATACTCTCTTTCAACAACATGTGTCTATCAAAGGCACCTAGTACATGAAATTTCATCTTCCTGCTTGTCTGACATCTTGCAACTCAGGTGGCAACAAAGGTCCTTCTGGCAAATGGAATGATTTCCTTCAGGTTGAGTTCAGTGAAAAATAAGAGAATGTGGTACACAACTACGCTGAAATAATTCTCATTTGGTGGAAACTGTCTGATATTGCTGTCATACAACTTCCAGTCAACAGCAGAAAGATAGTCAGGAGACAGACAAGGGCACAAACTCAGTTCTGTCACCAGAAGGTGACTGTTTTCTGTTTCTGTATTATAATAGTATGCTCTCAGACCATTTGGGGCATAAGTACCACTCCCCCCTCCCCCCCCCCCCCCCCACACACACACAAAACCAGTAAGTTTTTGATCTGAAAGAAAGCACAAGTAAGCAGACTTTTCTAGCTAAACATGTCTACTGTACTGTTCTGAAACTAAATCAGGTCTTCACAGACTACAGTCCTGATCTAAAGCTTTTTTGCTATCAATGTGAAGTAAAAGGAACTCTGATGTTTCTTGTACTGTAAGTCACAAAATTAGTACACTATGCTGTAAAATAGGATTTAAGTAGTTGAAGATGTACGTTTCTTCTTAAGTTTAGCTCCACTAGAAATCCACTAGATCCACTTGAAAAAGGAGTGCTTCTGATTAAAGTGAACACAATGTTATTGAGTAAAAAACATTACCTGTAAAGAATTAAATTACCAAAAGTCACATTCCTATGCAAGTTCTTCATGTAAATGTATCTTTAAAGCCAAGAGTAAAACTATCTATAAACAATATGAGTTGTCTGGCTTACAGTCATCAATTACTGAGAATAGATACAGCTTGTATTTGCTTTTATTTCAAGGGTAATTTTTAAGGATACTTTTTAGCAGCACCAGTAAGTTTCTCTCATTCTGAAAACATTAAATCTGTGCTTTACTTCTACCATCCTTTCAAGAAAACTGTACAGTGAAGAGCCTGCAAAGAGAACTTTCTGTAGTTTACCAGACTCTCAGGAGCATTGCTTAGCACTATGTTTCCACCTAGTGGAGAAAAAAAGTTTGGGCCTTATCACGAACAAAACAAAACATTGATGAGCGCCACTTCTGTGAGCAGAAGATGAAGAACCAATCACACACATGAAATCTCAGGAATTATCACTTTAAAAGGCACCAAAGGTACTCCAGCTATCTTAAACATTTCTGAGTTGCTATATATCACATTTTGATTTCCTCTTTATTTTAGAAGTCTTAATCCTGTTTACATGTGTATGTATGCCCAAAAGTTATGGGTATTTCAGCTCGGGACAACAGAGTTACAAATATATAAATGTTTTCCTTCTGAACAAGATAAATATTATATTACCTTTTGTATCCAAAGAAGAGTTGTGTGCATTTGCTGAGAGAAAATTGACATGCATTCCCATACCTGAGTGAAACTGGATCACCAACAAAAGTGGGAAAGTTATTAACAGAAGCAGTTGAAAATAGAATGTTGACAATCTGAAATGTGCTCACCAAAACCATAGCTGGATTACAAAAGAGTATGTCTGCACAAGTGAAGATGCCGAAGTATCCAAAGGATGCATCAGAAGTCAAAAATTCTGGATCCTTTGGGCAATTAAACTGTTTCTGTCACAAAAAAGGATGTATTGTTTGTTGACAGAAAAGTATTTTAGAAAAGGAATCAAATGGTTGGAATCAATAATATTAATTATAGCATTCATTCACTTAAATACAAGTAATTGAGAATATGTTTTGTGAACATGTTACTTAATTTTGAAAAGGAAAATTCAAACCATTGCAAGAGGAATTAAGCACAAATATCTGTGATTCTGATTTGCAGAAGTGAAAGAGAACTTCTACTTAGCAGCAGTTCAGGACATTAAAGTTTTAATGCTTCATGCTACTTCCTACTGATAAACACTAAAAATAGATGGTCCTAAGAGTTTTCATTAAATTTCATTTCATTACTTGCTATCAATTAAAGAACAGCAGGAGTGAAGGTATCTTAAAGGAGTGACTTTTCCTTACTGATGTCTGCTAAATAATGACTCTATGTACAAGTACACTTAAGCCTGAGAAGTAGCCTTTATTCCACATTTTTCATTACCTACGGATCATCCAGTTCCTG
Organism: Tetrao urogallus; assembly: GCF_951394365.1. Taxonomy (NCBI): domain Eukaryota; kingdom Metazoa; phylum Chordata; class Aves; order Galliformes; family Phasianidae; genus Tetrao; species Tetrao urogallus. The sequence goes on along the minus strand of NC_136814.1, from coordinate 55,939,230 downwards.
AACTTCATAGAATTGTTGTACCTTGTGATAACAAGCCACCAGTTTCCTTTTGGAATCAAAGACAACATTGGTATTGTACTGGTAGTAACCATCACTCTTGGTTACCTCGGATCACTGAACTTACATGGCTTCTGGTTCCCCATATTCACAACCACGTAGATGGAATAATTCCTTGCCAGGCAGCGCAGCTCAGTCTTTTCTGTACTGCTCAGGCAAATCAGCATGGAGGGAAGGAAATAAGACATCAAAAACAGTTAATCAGTATAAATGCCAAAACTAAAACTAAAGACCACTAAAATAATCAGTTTAATTTAGTTTCTTTTCATACAATTGTCCTCCATTGTTCAACAGGAGGCAGCAGTTTTGTGTTTCAAAGCTTAGAATGCTGAAACTCTGGCTTTATCTTAAATCAATTAACTGAGGAACACAGCAGTTTCCTCATAGTGAAAGTTAATCTCTGCACCTTCTAGTTCTCTATTTTGCTGCTGTCCTGTAGAACAACGATGTGACCTTGACATCTGAGGTGATCTTAGCATTCTGCTTCAGCTCTTGAATCAGCTGCTATCATGATGTAGCTCAGAATTTGTTTCTTCTACATTGTGCTCTATTATCTTTCATTAATTCACAGAATCTTAGTGTCATCTGGCTTGAAAAGACATTCAGAATCATCATGTCCAACCATCAACCTGATCTACCAGGTCTCATCAATAAACTCAGTGCACCAATCACACATCTCTTCATCACTTGAGCAGCTCATTCCTACGCTTGATCACCCTTTTCCATGAAGGAATACTTCCTCATGTCCAGCCTAAACATCCTCTAGCACAACTTAAGACTGTTTCCTCTTGTTCCATTGCTTGTTACCTGAGGAAAGGAGAGAGACACCATTCTCACTGCAACCTTCTTTCAGGCTGCTGGAGGGACCAAAGAGATCTTCCTGCAGCCTCCTTGTAAGCCACTAAAAATGGTACAATTTATTAAGGAAAAATAAAACTTGAGCTTCCTTCCCTTTATAATGCAGTGATATCAAAAAGAACTGGGTCAGAACAATATCACACTTTGATTTCAAGGAAGTAAAATATGTTAACATTAAATGGCCATTATTTCTTTTATATAAATCTTGACCTTCATGAGCATACTAATACACACACAGAAAAAGAATTAAAGCAAAAAAGATTTACGGAATAAAAAATATCAAGGAAGTTGTCTGAAGCTATCTATGGCAACTAACAAAGTCTAAATTCTCTTCCTCTAACAGTTGCCCCAAGATATTTTAAATGATATGCATAAGCAATCCTCAATGCAGTTGTTTTTCCCAACTGTACTGTTCCCCTTCTATAGCAAAGATTATACCTTTCAGAATCAGTACATGGAATGCAGTCCACCTGGGGGTCTGGAATATTCTCAAGATAAGGATATACTGTTCTCCTCATGAAGACGCAGCCACAAATACCATCTTCAGGAGTCACAACAATACAGGCACCCTAGTATTGACACAGAAAAACAAAAGACAACATCTCTTCCCCTTTCCGTAGTTGACAAGCATTTACCAAAATGAATGGCTCTAATTAAGTCATAATACCTACCTGCTGCTTCATTGACAGCTGCTTCCAAAATATCCATATTTCTGCCATCAACAACAAGGCCTCCTCAGGAGAAGCAGACATTTCTCTGTCCTCTGACAAGTGCACACTGCTTGTAGGCAGCTGTGACATAGCTTTCTGAGGCCCAGGCATCAGGAGCAGACAGCACCAAAACCACAGCAAAGCTATGAGACCTCAAAAGCCCCATACCTGAAACCTGAAGTCACCCAAGAGGAGGACGGGCAAGCAAAGACAGGGAACTTTAATAAGGAAGGCCTTGCAGAAACCTGTGAGTTCCTTGAAGTGCTAGGAAGTCAACACCATGCAACACAATCCGCACGTCTCAAAAACCTCACAAAACCAAAGGTCAGAGAGTTGCGAGCATTGAGCAATCTGCATTACGCCACTGATACAGAAGTCACCACTGTGCCGCAATTGAAGAAACACTGCCGGCCAGATTAGCAAACTATTCAAACACATCATTGCTGTGGGAAGGTAGGTTAATGTAAGCCCAGGTCACAGCAGAAGAAAGCCAGTTTGGGAAACCTGAGGAAAAAAAAAAAGCACACGCAGATCTAGTAGGGTGTGGGCAGGGAACTGGCCCTGAGGTCAGCACTGCTGTTTGGATGCTAATGGTGCCACCACCAGCTCAGCACTGCTCCAAATGAGTTTACTTATGCATTGTATTTATTCACAATTTTAGACTGTACGACTACACTAATAAAGCAAACTGGGTATTTAGACCTGCCATTGGATGACAGAATAACAGCACCAGACATGGGAGCACTCAGTTTGCCATAGGAGATTCCACTGCTCTTCAACCATAGTTCCGGGACTCCTAGATAATCACAGCAGGAGGTTTGAGAGTTAATCTGAAGAACAGATCTGGAAACCAGGACCTCAATTTAGGTTGTGGTTTTTTTTGTTTGTTTTTTTGTTTGTTTGTTTGTTTGTTTGTTTAATCTCTACTGCAAACATGAAAGAAGGGAGAGAGGAGAAGATGTAGTGCCAGACCTGTTAATTTCCTACTGTTTTTACTGGACAACTGGAGAAGCCCATGGGCTGCAGGACAGCTCATTATTTTCAGTGACATTTGTGTTCTGGTAAATCCTTACCACTTCAACTCCTAACAGCACAAACCAGGTAGGAAAGCGGGTGATTTCTCAGAGTGAATGAAATCTTATTTGTATGGATTGTATCCTTTGCATTTATCCCTAGTTTTCTCAGTTCCCTCTCACCTGCCTCACCCACAGTAAGGGCAGGACTGGCATTTTAAAACAGGCTGAGTGGTACACTCTAGATTTCAGAAAGATCTAATACCAGACACAAACAGAAAGCCATTGCTTTTCTGCTTTTTGGCACCCTATTCCGCTCTCTTACAGCAGTTTTTCTCATTAGTACCCAAAAAAGGGCTCTGGCAGAAAATTTTTCATGTGAATTCCACTGGCTACTCACTACAAAAAAGTTGATTGCAAACCTAGGGGTAAACCATTTTCCTTATCTATGAGACAAATGGATAGCACAGAGTACCTCTTCTAGGGCCCAGTTCTGGGTTCAAAGACAAACTAAGACTCATGCCACAACTGAAGACTAAAAATCTAGAGTCAGTTTGCTAGGCATGTCCATATCTCAGTTCACATCACCTTTTGTGCTTATTATCTAGAAAGAGATTTTTTTCCTCTCTGTTGACCCTAGACTTCTGATAGACACACTTATTGCACAGGCAACTGGGACAAATACTGCAGCTGGCATTTACTAGCAAAACAGTCAGTTATCTCACAGTTAACAGCTTACAGTTACAGTTAACAGCTAGTTATCTCACAGACTAGGCTTCCTAACCTAGTTATCTCACTAACCTAGGCTTCCACATGTTAGAGAAACATATGCACACACACACATACACACGCACACACTTGGAGTACCCCATCTCCTCCAAGACTGGAAATCAATTCTGCCTGGAGATGTTTACTTCTCATTTTTAGGCACTTTCATATATTATAAATGCTAGCAGACACAGACTTTTCCCGTTCAAGAAAATTCACAGAACTTAGGAAAAAAGAAGTTGCTTTATTGAAAACAGCATTATGCTTAAATGCTTTGCCACTTCAAAATTCTGTTTCAAAATTTTACAGTGTCAGTTAAGGTATTACAAGGTAGTCTTTCTTCTAAAAAAAGAATAGAGAAAAATCATAGTAGCAAAATAGTAGCTTTATCTGAGAGTAATGCACAGCAGGCTCAAGTACAGTAGCCAGACATTTAAAAATGCACCTCTTCACATACAGTGGTACACTGTATACAGAATACAATTAAACAGGCTGACATTTGAAGGTTACTCATCAGTGCAGCCAATCCATGTGAGGACTTCCAAAAGAAAGGCAGTCAGTGTTTAGTGTTTCAAAACAGTGATGCAGCTCCAACTAAACCACAACTGGTCATTCATTAGGGAGATCATGTATCCCAAGACCACAACAACAAAACACTGTTAAGCCCGCTCACTTCAACACTAAGTTAAACTACAATAACAAACAGAGAATCAAACTCATTTCTGGCTATGTTTCACTACCCAGTAGATGAGTTCTTTCTTCATTATCACTAGGAGGGTTTTGCAGGCTGGAACTGGAGCTGTTTGCAGAAGGAAAGGAATAGGAGGGGAGAAACAGGTTTAACATTCTGTAGATATTTCTATGTAGTACCAATATTATAACATAAAACTCACACAAGATATGGAAAGAGCTAAGTGGATCATTGAATTTGTTTCCTTAGCATTGTGCAGAACTACGTAGTACTACTTTCACACCCCTTGTCTCTACTGTCATAGTTCACAGATATCCTTCTGAAGGAGCCATCAGTGGGATTTAATCCTTAATGTAACAGTAAAGTCCAATAATGTCACAGTAAAGTCCAATTGCACGTAGAGAAAAGGCAAGACCCAGTTCAGGTCTCTGTTTAGGTCAGTAAGGATTTAGTAAAGAATAGAGATGTATGTAAGCAATACTTTTACTGCTCATTCTGTCATTTAATATCAGATTGGTAGTGAAGAAGAAACAGAAGCGTGGCTTCCAAACATCTGCTTTATACAGCTTTAAGTAAAACAAAGAATAACTCCACATACCTTTTCCTTGTGGCCTCAGCAATATAAAATATTCCAATTGCAAGTCCCTTTGAGAAAATGGTCAGTTACAATCATAATAATAACAACCTTATGCAACAGCTCTTAAGTGCAACATATATGAAAAGCAAAACATTTATCACTTACACTTAACACTGCCCATCCTCCTTGGATGGCTGACGCCCATTCAAAACCTAGCTTTTCATTTAGAAATCCTCCTAAAGTGGGACCTACAAATGCCCTGTAACAAAGCAAAAAGAGGTGCAGATATCCCAAGTAAATAAAAGGCACAGATTGTATTATCTGCACAGGTTTTATTGCACTTTGTGGTCTTCCTCCATTGATTCTTTCCTCATCAACAAAGAAGCTGACTTCTGCAGCAAGTATTAACTCTTTGTTTGTCACGGCCCCAATAAATCTACTAAGTTGTCTCCTCAGCTGTAGACAGGACATACATTAGAATGCTAAATGCACTCTTTTCTGTATCCTGCATGTCTTGGGAGCTCCATTAACTACAGTGTTCTAACAGCACCTACATAGATACCTTCTACCATAAAAGAAATTTAAACCCTCATCTCTCAAAATTTAAACCATCCAAATCTGGAAATAGATGGATATAGGCAGGTGGAAAGGCACAGTGTGATGGTTATGGTTCTCATTACTGTGCTCACAAGGTTGAGCTGTATGTAAATCCCGGCTCCTCTGTGTCAGCCTAAGAATGCCATGAAAGGTTATGCAAAAGTCCTACATGATTCTGTCATTTGCTACAGTAAGGGATGAAGCTCTGTACAAGAAGAGATTTCCTGGAAGCCAGCCATAATAACAGCATGCTCAGCAGCAGCACAAAACTGAGTTTTATTAACTTCATACTGCATCTATCTGTACTGAACCCTGTACACCAAATAACTTAAGTGCTAGATGTCCTGTTTATCTTATAAAAATTGTGCAACTGAAACCCATCTGCAGCCACAGAAGACTACACAGACTGACAGAATATTGTGAAAGTGGCTGCCAACAGAGGGATTCATTTCTCACTAACAACTTTGGAAAGTTATTCAGATCAGTAGCATCTTTCACTCATTTCTGTGACAACCACTGGGTAAGAAATTCAGGAACACTGTGCTAAGCTCTACAAAAACAGACCCTGAATAATGGCTGTAGTCGAAAGAGAACAGTGTTCCATGCAGAACATAAAAAAAGGTAAATGCAGGAGGAGAAAAAAATTTAAAAAAATTTAAAAAAAAAATATCAGTCTACTTATGTCTATAATAAACATCAAAGGTTTCAGTGGCAACAAAAATAACCATTAAAGAGGGCAAACTAACACGCATTTAATCAAGGCAGGTTTTTTTATATGAAGGCATTTTAAAGGTAGACAAGTCCATTCCCTTGCAGGATAAAAGCCTTATTTCAACACATCTACTACACATTTGGCAAGAATCTCTTGAATGGAAGTCAACACAGTGACCACAATTGGAATTCAGCATGTTTTCACATGGCAATAGTGAAGAACAACCAAACACTGTAGCCTATTAAAAGGTGACTGCATACATACCCAAGGGACCACACAGCATTAAAGAGCCCAGACACCAGCCCCAGTAGACTCAAGCCTTCTTCAAATCCATTTTCACTGCAGGAAGACAGCACAATTAGAGATGCACAAACATTACTGTGTCTCAATCTACATCCTCTCCCTAAAATGGGTTTGGTGGAATTACATTTGTTTATCCAGCACTTTCTTTGCTGTTTTTCTAGAAGGCTGCAATGCTACTTATCTCTCATGTCTTCTTGGGCAGACTTCTAACACCATCACTCAGCCTCCATATTTCATACGGCAAGTGTAAAACAATGATAGGTGGCTTTTAAGAAGGAAAGACCTTGCTTCAAGGGGATCATACTTACAAAAGTAAATCAAGCCCCTTCTAGGGCATTGCTGTCAAGCCACATCACAGACTTTGTACCTCAAGCAAGTGCAACTTGCCAGTTGTTGGCAAAATGCCAACGCAGACTGAAAATCCAGTTCATATTGTGGACTAATGTTCTTCAGAAGGTGAAATAAGTCCTGTGTATATGAAACCACACACGAGTCACCCCTAACCATGAGATTATAAGTCTATTAACTGTGCCAGTAGCGCAGAAGTACACATCTACAAAAATTTACTTGTAATATGACTGTGTAAATGGGAAACTCAGTCACAAAAATATAGGACAAAAAAAGTAGTGGAAGAAGCATGTAATTATTACTCACTGCTTTGGTCTCAAGACGGGAAAATAGCCACACCAAAAACCCACTTTGCATTCACCTCTGAAAATAAGTTACATCTTGAGCTTCCTACAATTAGTAGCATGGAAGATACACTGGACATTTACTTACTATGCACACTGCAGTATCTCTGGAAATACTGGGATAGCACTCATTCCAAGGGAAAAGCCAAGGAAAACCAGCACTAGGACAAACATCCACAACTGACTGCAAAAGAGGCATTTAAAAAACAGCTGAAGATTCTTTTCAGATCAAGACACCATTTGACTGATTGCTGTTATGTCAAATCACACTGATTGAACACAAAACTGACTTTCCTGAAGCCAAAAAGAATTGTCCTAACGCTTAGACTTGAAAATAAATCTTTGTGCATTAAAAAAAAAAAGACTTCAACAAAGCATTTCAGTGTTGCATGCTCAGTTTAAGTATTTCTCCATCAAAAAACAGCTGATTTTAAGAGGAACACACAAGAGAAGCGGTGGACAGATGAGCTTAATTTAGTAATACAACTACACATGTAAAACCCATAGTTAATGAACAGTGACGAAATTGGGAAGATTGAAAAATAAGACAGAAAGAGGACTTTGTTTTGCTGAAGTAAAAGTGCCATGGAACCAGGAGGCAAGGAAAATAAAAAAGCAGCACTCTTCTCAACACACGCGTTAACACGAGCAAACATATGAACATATTAACAAAATACTTAGAAAAAGGATCTATTTAAAAATGCTATCATTTCTACCTTAGCTACACCTCAATTTTCAGGTATTTTTACTGATTTACGTATATAGTCTTGGGTTAGAAGTGAAAAACATACTGTTTCAAGGTCAGAGGTGCTAAACATAGATTTGTGGACAAACACAATAATGGCCATGCTAGCAAAGACTAAAACATTGCTTCAGGAGACAGGTTCAAGAAGAGGCAATTCACAACCTTTCAATGTGCAGTACAGGAGCAGGTCCTAACAAGAAAAAGCACAGGGCTGTTACTAGGCCTCCTGACACCAGCAGCCATTTCCTGAGGTGCTGTGAAAGAAAGGAAGAAGCATGCAGTTTAAAAATGTGAATATGTAATGCAGCTATTTTGTAATACTAATTCTAATAAAATCTAATACTCCTCTTCTAAATCTTCATCTTTTAAAAAGTACTGCTGGTCTACAGACCATCATTACAAATAAACTAGCAATTCACAATTTCTAAACAATATTAAGAAACACTAAATTCATGTTTTCTTGTCACCAAAGCAATCACTGTCAGCAGTGCTTAGAACAGAGATTTCAGAATACCGAAAAAAGGTGCTGCTCTATTGGAAAAATATTCTAGGTCTCATTCTTCTTTAGCATAAGAAATATAGTACAGCACTGCAACCAGTTCTCATATACAAAGTCATTATTAGCTTCAGTCAGGGAAAAAAAAAAAAAAACAAAACAAAACCAAAAAAAAAACCAGAACTGTCATCGCTCTTCATACAAATTATTCAAAGCCCAGTTTTCCTTGATCAATTAGTAGTGGTTGTCAACAAGGCAGTTTTACATAAATCTTACTCTTCTCAAAAGTGGATACAAATCAGATGCGAACAAAAGCATGAATAACATGCTTTTGTTCGTAACACATTTTAACAGTCTGTTCTGTACAGGCTGGAAACACTGTGCTTAGTTCACCAAAAGAAAACTCAGTACATTTCAACTTAATCAGTGTCCTGTACAATTTCGTCTGTTCTTGTACAATCCAGACCTTGCAAATGCGACCTTAAGTTGGCATTATTCAATGCACCTGCAAGGTCCTGAAACACAGATCTCTTCACAACAACAGGTCATTGTACATTACTTCAATATGGGAGGTCCTCTACTTTCAGCTAAATGTATAGAGCACATCATCACCACTAAACAAGCAATCAGGACAGTACTCACTGGCATTTTGTCACTTAGGAGTCCAAGGAGGGGAGAAGACAAGGAGTATGAGAGTGCCAAACCCAGGAACACTAAGCCCACATATCCAGCTGGGAGTTTGAACTATGTGAAGGAAAAAACACAACAAAAAAACACAAGCCATACAAGTTACATTAATTAAAGGACAATCCAAGAATTATATTTCAAGTCAAATAAATGAAATCTATTAAGAGTTTTACATATTTTATTGATCTCATACAGATGTTTGTCAAGTATTTCAAGTCAGTGAAGCTAGTTTCCTTCCCAGTCCAATTCTAAGCACATAGTAACAAAACCTGACATGACTGTACTCAGATAAGACTTCACAAAAAAAAAAAAAAAAAAAAAAAAAAAAAAGACAAACACTATGCTGTATCTCTACACCAGCACACAGGACCTTAACACTGATGTCTGGCATATCTGAAACAGGTATTTCATACACTGAAATTTAAGCGGATTTAATCTTTACATCTCCAATCTTCAGTTATATCTTCATTTAGAAAAGCATGAAAACCATAGGCACCCACTGCTAACCAGGGCATCTTAAAAGAAAGTAGTACTGTAAAACACAACAATGGCTTTTGAACCAAAGAAAGACTTTAAACTGAGTAAGAAACACTCCAAGGACTACATTTTCATAATGCAGCAACATCTCTATGTTGAAACAAAATACATAATGAACCAAATGCATACTCTCAAATGAATGCTTTAACAGCTAGAATGTATTCCAAGGTGTTTCATGCGGCATGAACTACATAAACATTCAGTATTTCCTCTCCATATGCAAAAACATGATAATAACTCTAATTCTGTGGTTAGAATACTTGCCAAGAACGCTGCAGCCCTTTCACAGCAAGCATCTGCTAGCACAGAGCAGGGAAAAAGCAGCAGTCACACCACTGCACGCTACTTGACAGTGGAATAATTACAGATCCTGTCTGGGTGGTAGAAGACGTGTTCACATTTCTAAAGATGTAAGAGGTTAACACCAAGCCTTTTCAATTCTGGATAAGTACACTTTATGCTGAACTAGACGGGGAAAAAGTAGCAGTAGTGCTACATCTTATAAAATGCTATACCTAGAAAAACAGATAAATAAGCAACTCAAAAAGCACTGCTTAATTTCATGCAGGAACCTTTCCCTCTTAATTACTTTAGACACTATTGGAAAAACAAATAAATAACATTAGACAGAAATATTAAAGTAAATCAAAAGCAAGGAAAACATTTGCCTTTTAACGAGTGCTGAAGAACCCAGCTAGCCAACTACCTAGTTGTAACCAATTTCTCTCTGGCATTGTTGTAAGTGAAAGCAGTGCTGTGACACCATGTCCCCATCAAGAAACACGATGCTGAAAATGACTGTTGCAACTTTACAGAATTTGCTTTCAGCAAAGAGGAAAAAGTCCCTTGCATATAAAAACTGCCTATTATGAGAATGGCTTCTGCAGCTGAAAGCCAATTCAGTGGAAAAAGCAAGTATTTTAAAAGCCCTGAACTTTCTCATTCTCAAAGTTCCTGACGTCAACTAAAGGAGTAAATTATTTGGAAATCAAGCTAATTAAACCAACTGAAATGAATAAGGCATAATATTCTTCAGGATAATTTAAAGTACAATTTTTACCAGTTGTTCACTGCAAGTTAGGACTCTCCTGCACATTAACAGGACTTACCTTCTTTAAGATAAATAGAGACATTGTGGGATCCAAGAAGCCCAAGCATGCACTTAGAGAAAATATAGTAAAACAGAGAAATAAGACTTTTGGTAGAAGAGCGAGCTTCCAAAATGACTCCTTGGTGGGGATCGAATCTGATTTGAAAGAAAAGAAAGGCAAAGGAGAAATAAAAATATTGTGAAAATGCAGTTACTTCTTCACTAGTCCTTATACAATGAAAATTTCATGCATACGTTTTAATTTAAAACAAGCAAAAAAGGAGGGAAAATGAAGTCTCTTAGTATACCATCTGTACACTAACACCAATTCAGATCCCCTACATGTTCAATTCATATTGCAGACAGGAAGCTTCACTTAAGGTACCTCTATTGGATATCATTTCTAAGTCGGGCTCCCTTCTTGACGCTGTTTGTGCTCCAATTGCTGACTGCCATCTTAGAGCATACATAAAATTAAAGTTCATTCATCTGCATCCACCAACTCAGAGCTACATTTGTTAGTGTAGTTTCAAGTGGCCATGTGGTTAACCACAGCAAATTTCTTCTAAAAGCCAGTATAAGTGAAGTTAATCTTCAAGGCTTTTGAATTTAAGAAGAAAAATGAGGGGGAAAAAAAAAACCCAAAACTATTTTATAGTTACTCTGTTTCTCCTAGAATTAGAACATAAGAAAACCAGAACCTTTCAATCGCCATCCTGTGGAAAGACTTATCTTCAAGCTATCTTTCTGCCTGAACAGGATCATCTAAAATTTAACCAAATGTGTATGATCTCCAGCACTTCTGTTAACCCCCGCATTTATTAATTTTAACATTCATTCATGATAACCAGATTAGGTGTCAATCAGTACAAATAATCCCCTGTTTTGTTCTCACTGTAATTCTTCCCCCACTACCAAATCCTCAAACACACCAAGCTCTCTTGTCCCAGGCAAAGCCTATCTCCTGCCTTTCTTCAGCTGGCTATAACAAACTGATATTAAGCAGATACCACTGACCCTTTACAGGCTCTGAAGCTAAGGAGACACACAAACAAAAAATATTTCTCAGCTTAATTCCAGAGTCCTAAGCGTCTGCAGAAATACACATGACATGCTGGATTCATTCCAGGCCATCTGCATGCACCAATTGGTAAAAGATGGGCTTGATGAAGACTGCAAATTAATTCAACCCTCTGAGTTGAATCAGATTCCAGAAACCAACAGTGTTCTAAAGGACAGTCAGATAGACAAGAAATTAAGGTAAAAAAGGAGGTAGGGAGAAAGGTGCTTACCATAATTTGGTAATAAGCACATATTCATAGGCACTAGGAGCAATACCACACATCCCAGTGTAACAAAAGGGATCTCATAACCAAAGGATTGATACAAAAAGCCACCTAAAGGTGGGCCCAGCACCAGTCCAAGCCCTGTAAAAATTTCAAGGCTGCCCTAAACAACAGAAAAGAAAGCAGATTAAAAACAAAAGTCAGCATATTGAGAAATTTCAATGTTACGATGCCTTTTACAAAGTGGGATAGCAAAAAGAATGTTATTCAAACCATCTGTACCCAAACCCACTGCAGGGTTAGCCACTCAGCTACCACCCAGGTGTCCAAGTCCTGAGGCAGGGCAAATGCTTTACCAATGGAAAACACTTGTAGGCCAACCCAGGCTGAAGTGGTCCCCTCTCCGACATGCAGAGTTACACTATGGCCTCTATGGTGGGGTGGGAATATGCACTCCTGTATGGAGGTGAGCATGTCTAGTTAAAGCTTTCTTTCCACAAATGGCCATCAAGATTCACTCACTAGGGTTGGGAAACACTGAAACTGCAGTAGGAAAGACTCAGATTAATTAAATTATAGCCAATCTGGCATCTTATATAAAGACTACGTGATAACTTTGAATACATTTGCGTGTGAGACAGCAGATTTTATCCTCCCAGTTTTAGAACTGCCTACAGCTAATCCACTGTATTGCGGGTACTCAGCTGTAATACTGTTTTTTTGTACTTACCAGGACAGTAGCTATATTATTGGGAAATGCCTTTGCAAGGATTGAAAACGATGCTGTCATTGCTGCTGCAAAACTTATTGCATCCATTGCTCTTACTAAAAAGCACAAACCAATGAACACTGGTCCACTTGGAACCTTGTCCAACATTCTAGGGGGAAAAGAGAAAAAAAAAAAAAAAAAAAAAGATGTAAATGCAGACCTTTCTAGATGCAACAAGTCATCCAAAAATGGCTCAGGAATATCATTGTTACTAGTTAAAGGACACAACTGTAAGACACACAATATTTCTATTGCTGCATCTTTTTTTAATCACATCAATACAGCCATTCAAACCCTATCAAATCTCTTCTGACATCTTTATCCTTTCCCCCTTTCTTTGATGCTGCAAAAGGGAAGAAAAAAAGAATCACAGTCTCCTAACTCCCCACCAAAAAAAACCAAAAACACACAACAATGCCATCTTCTGTTGTATTTCATAGTTCTTCCGAGCAATGATTCAAGGAGTCTGATGCAATGAATTACAACTACCTAATAAGAAATTACTTACTTAATTTTTAATCATACTTTTATTTTCCTATAATGAGTGGCTTAGCCTCACTGGATGCCAGGCAAATCTTATTTGCACCCACAATTGTGAGTGGTTTTTTTTGTTGTTGTTTTTTGTTTTTTTTAAGAAAGCAACAATTAAAATATTATGCATATGTAGTTCCTTTATTGCTGCACTTTGACAGATTTCTTGCAGTTCATTAACTCTGGAAGATTTTTGTTTATAGAAATTTTCTCCTTAGTTTTCAAAGTACTATACAAGCCTTGAAACCTTGAAAAGGATTAGTATTTATTGGGCTTTACAAGTGATAAATAAAAGCAGACGCAAAAAAATGATTTAAGCAACACCTAAAAGATGTTCAAGAGTTTCCAGTTGTTTTGTGAATGTCTTCTCATTTGGATGAAAATAACTGGAAGACAAATGCAACAAAGCAGCCAAACAAAAATTACTCACCCAAATAGAATTGTTACCCATCCAGAAACAAACATCCCTGCCACAAACATGAATTTTGCTCCAATCTTTGTAAGCTGTAAATTAAATATAATTTCCAAGTTATTATTTCAATCAGAAAGTTACTGTTAAGAAATCAAAGCATTCTTGATTGAAAAAAAAATCTCTATTTTACAGTCTATACAACCAAAAGATCTGGAGACACTTCTCCTGCCTGTGTGTCTTCACACAACACTGAACCTAAAAATATTCTAAATGGTTAAGTGACTTAACCCAGTTTTCAGCTGGGTAAGACAATGGCGCAGTTAGCTATTTCACAGCTGCATGTTGCAGCTTCTGCAGGGCAGCAGATTGCTGCAGGACTCCTCATAACCAACTAAAATTAATACATTCTCCCTCCAGTAAAGTCAGCGGTGCCAAGTCAGCAATACCTGTTTTATACATGGCTTGGAAGAGTCAGCAGAAGCTGATTTTAAAGACCTTTAATAATATAAAGTTTTGGAATAGGAGGCATAGTAACTTCAAGTCTTTTATTTGTTACCAGATAAATAACCCAGTTTTCAGACTTCATCACTAATGCGAAGGTTGAGAACAGGCCCTGACAGAAAACTTAATCCAATAACAAAGTACACTGGAGCTTCTAATTCCAAGCTGTTACACTGTAACATACCCTAAGGACAGTAGGTATTTCAGATTGTTTGTCTTGCTCAGACCTGGACAGCATCCTTGCGTTCCAGCCACTAATACTGAAACCTCTATTACACCAAGTTTCGTTGAAACCCTCAAGTTTTCTGACTGTTGGACTGCCCACCTCTATTGGCAAAGACATGCTCACTTCACCTGTCCTCAAGTGAGTGTGGCTCTCTCTGCTGTGAAATACTTGGTGAGGGTGTGCCATAGCTAAATACCATGACAAGCACCAAGAGCAGACTTAGCAAAGGCACTGGTGTGACACTGATGAGCCACCTAATCACCAGGAACAAAACATCACCACTGACTTAAGAGGAGAGACTGCCCAGCCAAAGAACAAGAAAGTGAAACTGCAACAGCCCCAACTCAGGCAGGGTTCTGGCCAAGGATTAATAAAAAACAGTGCTCTATGTATGTGCTTACTTATATAATGTGTAACTTATCTGTAACTGTAACCAACCAGAGAAAAACACTGATGCTGCAAGAAAACTGAAGCTGGAAAAATTGGAGACATTGACCTCATATTGCAGTTGGATGAAGTGAAAGGGGAAACTGAGTTAAGTAACAGTGCCATAATGGAAGGACAGGCTAAGAAAAAGGCAACATATCAGAAAAAAAAGGGTGAAGCAGACTAAAGGGAAAAAAAATAAAAAAACCCATCTTACTAACACACCCAAATAAAACTGAATATATATATAAAAGTGAAATAAATAAAATATAGGCTAGTGAAAGATATAAAATAAAGGAGGACTGATGGACAGATAGATTGTTCTGAAGCAAACAGAAAAGTTAACCAGAAAAGGACACAACAACAACAAAAAAAACACAACAGTTGCAGTTCAGAAACCCTATGCTGCTTTCAGGAACTGTAGAAGAGTAATTTTTAAACTGTGCTGACAAGACCTAGATCAGATTCAGACTGACTGGCCAGGCTCCAGTTACCACAGACAACATTTCAAGGGCGCTCCTGAAGAAACATTTCTTTTCTCACCCTCACAGAATTATCCTTGTGTAGCAACCTGTGTCATCAAAGAAGTAAATCACAGCTTCAATGATACTTACATAATTTCCCAAGATTAAAGAAGTCAAGAAATTGACCAAAGCAAAACATCCAAAAATCAGGCCAACAACTGTGTTATTGGCACCTTTTTTTTCTGCCTGCAAAAAAGATCACAACTAAGTAAAGATGGAGGCAAACCCTTCAGGTGAGTAACATTCATACTTTGTAAATTCTTTTTAATTCTGTTTGTGCAGTTACAAAACTATTTCTTTTCTCAAAGGCAGCAGGTGCTCACGAGGTAACTTCACAGCAATTTAAAGACATCTTCCACTTCTACTTAAGCTACACATAATAAAGAAAAGCAACATTAAATCCTCAAAGAACAGAAATGCTGCGCCGCATGCTACGCTACTGATCAGGTGAACAGACTTTATACCCACTGCTCCAGCTGGTGGGCTGTACCTTCAGTTATTTGATCTCATTCACAGCGAGAAGGCAGCAAGCAGGGCAGTCTGTTAACTTCACTGTATCAGTTCTCCCCTTCATCATCTTTGTAGCCCACCTTTGCACACAAAGGAAGGATACAAAGGTGGTGAAGGGTCCGGAGGCAAGGTGTATGAGGAGCGGCTGAGGTCCCTTGGTTTGCTCAGCCCAGACCAGGGAAGCCGGAAGAGAGGCTTCATGTCAGCCTATGGTTCCTCACAAGGGGAGCAGAGAGGAAGCACACAGCTCTGTTCTCTGGGGACAGCAAAGGGACCCAAGGGAACAGCACGGAGCTGAGCTGGTGGGGGGTCAGACCGGGAGTTAGAGAAAGGTTCTTCACCAGAGGAAGGTGGACACAGAACAGGCTCCCCAAGTGGTCATGGGCCTAACTACCAGAGTTCAAGGAGCATTAGGACAGCACTCTCCGGCATAGGGTTTGGATTTTGGTGGTCCTATGTGGACTCCGGTGAACTCTGATCCTTGTAGGTCCCTTCCAACTCATAATATTCTATGATAACAAGTGTCAAGCAGATTTTTTACTTATTCAGCTGGTACAGCACACTTATGCTGGCATATCAAGGGCAAGAATTTCAACAATTCCTTTTAACAATTGGGAACAACCTGGTCATGAGAGAAGTAGATTTCTGCTGCAAAGGCACTGTGACAATGTTTTGCATCCCTTATTAAGCACTGCAGTCACTCAGTAGAAGTAGAGAGCATATTTTTTCTTGCAGTTCAGCAAGTTTAACACAGTGAATGATAGTCAAGCATGAGTTAACAAAGAGGAAAAAATAAATAAATAGTCACTGAGAAATTAATATACTGAAATGCAAGTCAGGACATGGCTTGAATTTTAATCTCAGCTCTATCACCAAACTGTTAAACAACACTGCAAAAAACTACTTCATTTCTATTTTTAATCTATCTTGTCCCTATAACTCACTACCTAATCTATTACCTCCCACGCTAAGAGCTGGATGCCAGCTGGGAGACCTGTTTCTTAGACTTGAGAGAGCAGGGAAGCTCCAGCAGGAAATGGCTGTGGAGCCTTAGCACAAAGCGACCACATGTGAAACCAAGCAAGCGAATGTAGCTCAGTCATTCACTTGCTGTCTCCTCTGCTGCCACGGGGACAATGAAATAAGTCAGTGGGCAGGAACCAGGTCATTGTTACTTACACTGAGCTATTTTAGCCAGCACCAGGCCATCGATACCAATTCCCATAACCAAAGAGTAAACCACAGCTCACGCACAGCTATAAAGGTCCTATAGTGCTCAAGATCCTCTTAAAAACTTCGAGGTGAAAAACACAAACGAAAGAACAGACAGGTAGTTTACCTCTCCAGGGAAAAAGGGGCCCAGGATGGAATAGCATATCATTGAGCTGAAGTTTATGGAAGCTGCTGCAAGCATGGTAAATAGCTGCTGCCTGGTAAGCCTACTCGATTCCTCACCTGGTGCTTCTGGCATGCCATCTTCTTAAACGAAAACGAAAAAAAAAACGGATAGAGAAAAGCACGATTTACAAATCACGTTTGGAAATCAAATTCTGTGCAAAACGCCGATCCTCCTCACCACGCAGCAGTATTTTCTCCGTAACGCAGGACCGCACACAGGCACCACCTGCCCGACACACGAAGCAAACAGTCCCAGCCGCGTTTCGGTACTCCCGTGCCCATCCCTCAGTGTCAGCCGCTTCGCCCGGCGGCAGCGGAGCCTTTCCAGCCTCTGTCCCGCAAGCTCGGCCTCACGGGGCACCCGCTCCGCAGGCGGGCTGCACGAAGCACGACACCGGCACCCACCGCAGCGCAGCGCAGCGCCCCGTCCCGCACCCAGCGCCGCCCCGCGCGCTGAGGCAGCCCCTTCCAGGAGCCGTCCCGCGGGGCGCCGGCCCCACTCCCACCTGGCGGCCGATCGGGCCCCGCACCGTCCGCCGCGCGGCTGCCCATGGGGAAGAGCGGCGGGTTCGCAATGGCCGGCACCGCCTCCTCTGGCAGCGGCCGCGTGCTGGTAACGCAGCGGGGCAGGGACAGACGCCGGCCACTGAGCATGCTCGGGATGCGGCTCGTCCTGACTGCGGACCGAGGGGTTCGTGGGATGTGCTGGGGTCGGAGCGGTGGGCACGGAGAGCTCAGCACTGTTGGCAGCGTTGAGATGTTAGGGTTTCGATTCCGACCGTTTCGATAAATCTTTATTTATGTCGGAAGTTCTAAAAGGGTCCCGAGCAGCGCGGTGTCACAGGGGTTTACGTGAGCTCCATCACTCGTGTCTTCCAACTGAACCCTGCAAGAGGTGTGCTGTGCCTCGCCATGCAATCTGCTAGCAAGCAGCCAACCTCCATACACATCGCACACCTGTCCCAGCAACAGCCTGAGAGCATCACGATGCTGTGATCGCTAGGGGCTGCAGGGCCCAGGAGCTCCTCTGCAGTACGGCCAGCTGAGCAACGGTTTGGTGGTAAAGGCGCAGGGTTCCATTCTGCTCAGTGTGACCGACCTGGTGGTGGTCTCTGGAAGTTTTACCACCGTGGTCAGACTGCTCAGGTGCGAATGCTGATTTGCCTGCTAAGAGATCATCCATGCGACCTTCATCGAGTAGCAGAACAGTATACAGTAACAAAAGGGCTGAATGCCAAAGTTGTTAGAGAATGAACGGCTATAAAGTAGCAGGAAGAAAATCCAGGCTGGAGTTGGAAAGAAGGCAACGGGGCATTGCAGTCAGCACAGGTTCCTACAGAGAGGGGAGGAAAATGAGGAAGGAGAAGAAGAGTGAGTTGGAGACCTCTTCAAACCCCAGTGAAAGACAGAGCACCTATTGCTATGGAGACAAACCAGTAACAACTTCCCAAAAGCACTATTTTAGCTGTGCTATCAGTACTCCATCTAGTCACCAGCTACAATATAAGATGCGTAATGGGGATGTTTCAGAGCAAGTGTTCCCATTTATGTTAGTTCAGAATGCCAGTGACAGTGACGAGAAAAAATACAATTCTTTCTTGTCACAACACTGGGAAGCCTTAAGTTATTTAGCAGTTCCAAAGAACAAGGGTTTATTTGGATCATATTTTGACAGTGCATTTTGTGTGGCATATGTTTATGGCTATTAATTTAAAAAATTCCCCAAGAACTACCTTGACCTTTTCCATCTGCCTCCAGACAAAGCCATGAACAGAAATCCTTTTCACAGATGCTGCCCATTGAATGGCCTAGAAGGGAAAAATGCTTATAAATGATAAAGGATAACAAGAAAATGTTGGTATACACAAAGCATGAGGCACAAATAGAGGTAATAAACTGGTAGAGAGAGACTGTTGGGAAAAAGAAAGCTTTCCTTTTTTGCTAAACAGTCAACTCTGTTCAGGAGGTGAAATACTACTCCAGTAGTTTCTATTCCAAGCCTACTTTTCAGTGCAGAATCACATCCAACAAATTCCAGCTTCTTTCAAGACCTCATCCTCCTCTCATTAATAATTATATGCAAGTAGTGAGTAGTCCAATAAAGCCTACGGAATCACATTTCCACAAAGTCCATGTGTGCAGTAGAAAGATGAAGTATGGGAAGCAGAAGTGACGTGATCAGCATGAGGTACAGCTCATAAAATGAGATGGGGCTACAAGCTCCCTGTGTGTCCATACAGTTTGTGAATGCAGTGCTTGTTGTCATGAGAAACAACTGGTTGACAGAACATGTTTGTTAATTCTTCCTATTTTTTAAAAAGGGAAACTATAAAACCAGCTATAAATATTTATTAGCCTTTGAACATGTACTTGCTACCTGCCTGTCACAATAGCTTCTTAAGCCTTACTATTCATTTTCTTAAAAGCATACTTCAAACCTTTCTTGCTTATGTCATGTCTCCAGCAACTTTAAAAAAATCTGTATTTCAGATCCCAAATCATTGGTAGAATTCAAGGTTTGCAGTAATGAGCCCTCTATAAACACTACAAAGAGTTTACATCCATTGTTTAGTCTACAGAAACAAACAAGCAACAGAAATATGCTATGAAAAATGCTTTATGAATAGCTTTCAGTGTAGACATTCAGAGTATTCTGAATTGATTAGCACATGTGAGGATATGTTTCCTATATTAGTGTGCTGTATATTTGTATAACTCTTAAAAACACTTTTGCCTTACAAACTAGAAATCACTTGGCCAGTGTTTATTTGTATCATATGACACTTTTTCCCCCAGAATTTATAATGGTGCACACAGGTAGTCAGAAATTTAACTATTGCTGTAATGTAATCAAATGGTAACCACATGCTTTGAGAGAGGGTCTTGTACAGATTTTTTTTTTTTTTTTAAATATTCATGACATCAAAGATTTTTCTTCCATTGGTGCTGAAATACCATAGCTTCCCTCTTTGTGAAACCCTAGAATGATCACACCATACTTTCTACAGGTGCTTGAAACTTGGTGTAGATATCTTTTGTTCTTCTGAGTAGTGCCACATGGATGGCTATTGCGAACTATTGCCTGAAGGTGCTTGGAAATACTCCTCTCACCTGTCTGGGCTGGTGAGCAGGATTTCTGTGGATATAGGGCAAGAAAATGGGTAAAAGTAACTTACCCACTACAAAAAGCATTAATGATGCAAAACTTTTTTTCTGAACTGTATGACCAGGAAATGAAATAATTGTTTAGGAAGAGCAGAGTCAAATAAGCACTGATGTTACTTGCAAGAAAGCTTCCAGCCTGATGTTCCATGAGACAGATAAATGATATTTTGGAATTAAAATTAGATAATTCTGTCTCATTGCATCAGAAATTTATCATAGCACTGCTTGTGCTTTGCATTTCTGGAAACAGACTTCACAGGGAAATAAGTTCTGGAAATATTGTTCAGAACCAAAATTCAGAACTGTCTGTTCGGAGTTTAGCAGTACTGTGGACCTTTCTTGGAAGTTTGTAACAGCTGACACTTTCACCCACCTATCTGACTGCCTTACTCTCCTGTGCTCTGTGTGAACTCTTCATTGCTCAGTCCCTGAATCTCCACAGTTCAGAACATGACAGGTTAAATTTTCACAACAGTTTGGTATTCTAAAGAAATATGGGTTGTGGATTCTAGGGAAAGTACAAGGTGAAAGCAGAGTCTACCACAGGCAGAGACTAAGAGAGAAATAGAGAAAGGAGCATGAGAAAGACATGAGATACAGCAAGCTGTTATATTCTTATTGCAGTACTGCTTTTTTAAAAAAGCCCCCCAGGTTCTATTGCTGTTTAGATCACACATGGTAAAAAGAGGAAAGCTGCCACAATAATCAGGGAGAACAGCAGGATGTGTCAAGGAATTTAACAGAGAGGATGGAAAAATTTTAAATATATGCAGTGAGATTGTGAGTCCAACTGGGTTGTCCAGAACAGTTAGCTGGAGAGAACCCAAATTCCTGAACATCCTGTCACAGCATCTTGTGCATATTCTTCCTCTCCACACATGCAGGTTTACAGACAGTTGTTATATGGTCTATAATGCAAGCAAATCTCAGGAGGACTAAGTTCCTCTGTTGGGCTGGCTGTTCAGTGGCACACTGGGCCACTGCTGGCACGGACACCACCTCAACCCAATAGAGCACACTGACAGGCTCTTCCACTGTATATTTGTTTTCTAGCACTCCACTTGTTACCTCACACATTCAACCCTATGTGAACTAGAAACACTTTCTTTGCACTATTGTAATTCCAGAATTTTTTGCTCTGCCATGCATTCTTTCTGCGATTGGTCACCAGTTGAACAGAAGATCCTTTGCCTCTGGAGAACTCCAGAAAGAACTGTGGTGCACTTATGTAGTTAGCATGGTGCTGATGAGTACAGAACTGTAATCCATGGTTGAAATGTATAATTCCTCCTGGTTGTATGCCAGCACTTAAGCGGCAGGGTGTTAAATGGTCATCATAACTCCAGATCAAGAACAAACACAGAGGTTAGTAAACTCAATACTCCTTTTAGGAAACTGGGCAGGATGGTACAACAGGTGGGGCAGTGCTAACAGTGTGCAAAGGGCGCTCACGTGAGCACTGAGTTCACATTAGCACATTGTGCAGTGAGTGGACTTCCAAACGGTAATAATTATAATAATTAATATTATTATAATATCTATATACTATACATATATATAATATATATTATATATATATTATGTATATATAATAAATAATATAATAATAAAAGTAATAATTACATATAAATACAAATAGCTACTGTGCTATACCAAAATTTCAACACAGAGTTCAGTGCCAATGAAAATATCCTATTTACATATAGGTAACTCTTAGCACAGGTTTATTGTCTTGCAACTGTTCTAGGAAGACTATTCTTGCATATTCTGCTCTCAGAATACTAGTCTATAATTTCACCACGATTATGACAGATCTTTCAGATGTGCATACTTCCACCTCCCAGAGAGAAAATATGTTGCACTTACGCAATGATACGAATGTGCCTTATGGCTGGCTAAGAACTTTGTGTTATCCTCAGATGATCTTGCGAATGAGAATGGTTTATTGTTCCACTCGACACAGAAATTTCTCTATAGATTTGGCATCTTTGGGGCTTTTCAAGAACAGGAAGATTAAGCAATATAGATGGATATAGGAAACTCTGCCTGGAGAGAGGAACAAGGTGGGCACTATAGTCTGTGTTTGTGTGCTTTCTGGGTCTGAGCAGTATAAAGTAAATCACAGAATCACTGCGGTTGGATAAGACCACTAAGATCACCTAGTCCAACTGCCAACCCCTGCCCACCATGCTCACTAACTATGTCCCTCAGTGCCACGTCCACACGGCTCCTGATCACCTCTAGGGACAGCAGCCCCACCACCCACCTGTGCAGCCTGTGCCAATGCCTCACCACTCTGTCAGAGACAAAATTTTTCCTAATATCTAAATTATACACTCTAATTTCTAAAACCATTCATTGCCTCTCTGGCACTCACATCATTACGCATCTCCTCGCTGCCCGCATTTGGGCCACACCACGCTGCACGAAGGTAGGAGATCAAAGGGCTTTGCACAAAAGGTGGCTGGCAACACTGGTGACAAATGCCCTCAATTACATCAGCCACAGACCATGGCGACCAGTATCTGTTGCCTATTTTCATTACTGCGTGTTTTCAGCCACACTCAGGTTGCCAGGTCTGGCACAGGAGAGATTGAGGATCCCACCTCAGTGACCAGGAGGTAGCAAGCGAGCAGCGCCCGACAGGAATTCAGGCTTCTGATTCGCAGCTTAGTGCGGTGACCACCGCTTAAAGACAGCAGAGCCTGAAGTAAGGTTCGTTTGTTTGCGGGCTTTATTTTCCCCCATTCTTCCCCTCCGCGCCGCCAACCCCCGCGGGTCGACAGAAGCGCATCAGGCATCGCAAGGGACAGCCTCCGCTCCGGCTGGCGGCGGGGTCCTCGCACTGTATTTGAGCGCGAGGCGGAAGGCCCACCCCCTCTTTCGCTTGCGGCTCGCAGCGGCAGCGGGGTGAGCGGCCATGGTGGCGGTGGGGCCTGCCGGGCGGAATCCCTCCGGCCGGCGGGCCATCGCGGCGGGGGGGCGCTGGGCGGGGATATCAGGGCGGCCGCCGGCACTTACCGGGGCGGTCTGTCTCTGTATTTGCAGCAGGAAGCCGGGCGGGAGCGGCACCCACCGAGAGGGCCATGGCCGAGGAAGGGTGAGCGGGGCGGTGGCTGGCGGGGTGGAGGGCGGAGGTGGCGGGTCGCTGCTGGACGCAGCGCCGTGCTTGGGTGCCCCGGGTCGGGTCTGACGTCTCGGGCCGGGCGGGCCGCGCCGTGCTGCCACCACCGCTACCTGCCCCCTGTAGGCGGGGTGAGGTGCGCTGATGGCATGGCTGGGTTTGTGACCGGTCCTTTTGTGAGGGATCATGAGGAGTCCACAGCTGGCTGGTTCACCAATAAGGCTTAAAACGTATTCAGGTTCCTTTTAACTGCTGCTTTTTTTTTTTTTTTTTTTTTTTTTTTTTTTCAGTTGCTGCTGTGGTTTTGCTTTTTTTCCTGTAGTTTTTAGCAGTTGGGTGCTTGCAGGTGAATGGGAAGTTTCTGCTTATGATTGTGAAGATGCTGGCACGGGCAAAGCAATGATGTCTGCTTTCTGTTTAGCATTACTGCTGGAGGTGTAATGGATGTTAACACCGCCCTCCAAGAAGTGCTGAAGACCGCACTTATCCATGATGGCCTCGCTCGTGGTATTCGTGAAGCAGCCAAAGCCTTGGACAAGTAAGTGCTGTGTTTCTTTTATTTGTGAATAATAAAATGGAGTGAGGAGTATTGTGAAGAAGTATATTAAGCACATTAAGGTGGAATGGCATTGGTTGCCACCTCAAGCTCACAAGCCTTCATAGACTCATAGAAGGGCCTGGTTTGAAAAGGACCTCAAAGATCATCCAGTTTCAACCCCCCTACCAAAGGCAGGAGCACCAGCCAGTAGGCCAGGCTGCCCAGAGCCACATCCAGTCTGGGTTCTTTTTAACCTCGCATTTTAAGAGAGGATGGGACTCCCAAAGCTTGTTAAGAATTAGAATTGAGAAGGCTAATATGTATGTCAGATTTAAACTGGAAAACTTGACTTAATTATTTTATAAAAAGAGCCTGCCTTTTTCTGGCTAGCTTTACCTTTTTGATATGGCTGTAAATAACTGACTTGGTACTATATCAAAATAGTATTAAATTTGTTAAACATGTGCTAAATGTAATATGCAGGTACTATTTCTGGTATATGTGCATAGATACAAGCTTCTAGTATCAGCCTTTAAATAACATTTAAGTGTAAAGCTACAGTGTTTGAGTGATGACTTCACAAATTGTCGGATACCCCTTCACTCCTTTTGAGTGAGAACTGTGGTCTGACAAACCTGTATGCAAAAAGCTCTAAAACAAAGTACTGAATAAGAAAAGGGAGAAGTGTAACTGACTGAAAACTAGATGGCAAGTAGTCTTTTGAGTTAAGATAAAAATTTATGTAATGTGCATTAAAAGAATAATATTTATACAAGGCTTGAATGCATTTGTGTGAAATGGTTCTTGCTTGGAAACTTCTGAAATGTTCTAGTGGTGCTCATGATGGAGAAGGCTGTAGAGAACATAAGATTTGTTTGCAGTGGTCACATTACATTGAGTTAAGCATAGAAGACCTATACGGCTCTCTTTGTTGTCAGGTATCCCTTTGATATTCTTAACATTGTACTGCAGTATACAAAGATCGTAATTAGAATTGGGGCCCTGTCATAACAGCTTCTTTGGACGTAAGTAGAAAAGATTGTTCTGAAGAGCTTTTAAAAACCTGGCATAGAAATTCAAGCTTTTGTAATTACAATCATAATGTTGAATGACTGTAATCTGAGGTAGAGGGCAAAAAGCAACTTGTAATTTTGTTGCTTTCTAATAAAGACACTAGTTGTGTATGGGACTTGGTGTTTAGTCATTACACCTTTTTCTAGTGTCTGAGAACTAATATAATGGTGTTTCTAGAAGCTTCTGAAGTTGTATAGAATCACATAATAAAACTAACAATGTATAAGAGCTGTGTTGTGTTTGAGAAGCAGGAGATAGTAGTAGATTATATGAAAAGTGTATTTTATAATTCAAAAGTGGTTTAAAAAGACCAGAAATAAAGTGGCTGTCTTCACATCAATGTGCTGAATCTTGCTTGTCATGATTTTGGTTATTAAAAAGGCTTGGTCAGCATTTGAGGTTACGTTCTCTATTTCTTCTTTTAAGGCGCCAAGCCCATCTTTGTGTCCTGGCTTCAAACTGTGATGAGCCCATGTATGTAAAGCTAGTTGAAGCACTTTGTGCAGAACACCAGATCAACCTGATAAAGGTGAGTGTTAGAACTTCACACACAAGTCTGGAAGTTACCATACTTGTGAGCTGATCTGCTTGTTTCAGAGCATAAAAAGGTGAACTTTTGAGACACTGTACTGTAATTCTGTATATAGTTTATGAAAGCAAAATTTCTGACAGCAGCAGTGACTTTTCAGTTTAATGTGATTCTTAGGTGACCAGCATAAAAGCCATGGAATGGTTAAAGAGGTGTTTTAAGTTTAAAGTTGAAGTCTATTTTTGTGCTGTATTTGAAGAAACAGAACTCATTACATGAACTCATTAAATAGTGGTTATAGAGCGTGTGTAGGGTCTTAATGTGAGTTTTCTTGAAATTAAAAACATAAGAGCTGTACAATGATGAGACTTTGGCTCCCTCTACTGATAGTTGTGAGGAAAACAGCCATTCGTTACCCAATACCTCTGAGAGTACAGCAGTTTTTTATTGAGCATAGTTACATTAGAAATTAACAGTTCTAATGTGATGTAATGTTTTATGCAGGTTGATGACAACAAAAAGCTGGGTGAATGGGTAGGACTCTGCAAGATCGACAGAGAAGGGAAACCTCGCAAAGTAGTGGGCTGCAGTTGTGTGGTTGTCAAAGTAAGATGATACTCCTTTAATTCTGGAAATGAGCAATATGAGATTTGTTTATGTCCTATTGCCACTAAGCATTAAAGACAAGTTTTTTAACTAGAAAATAAACTCAAGAGAAAAAAACACCAGTTAATAGTCTCTGCTCAACTTGAAAATGTTTTGCAGAGCATGTTTTAAAACTACTGGTAAAGTAAAGCCACAGTACGAGCCTTGAAGAAAATTTATTGTCTTTGAGGTCCCAAAAGATGGCTACATCTTCACCATAAGCAGTAATGACTTCTGCATGTGTTGTAGTACTTGTTACTGTTTTGCATACTGATATATTTGATTTCCTTTAAGCAGAAATTAAGTCTGCTTGGACCTTCACCAGTGGGTTATATGCTTAAATGAAATAGCATAGTCCAATATTAAAATAGTCATTTATTAGCAAACCAAGGGAAAGCAACTGGTAGATACGGTTTCTCTTGAGGTTACATCATGTCAGAATACTAGCTCTTTTAAAAGTAGGATGTAAACTTCAGAATGGGTCGTCTTGTTTATAATGGGTTATTCTGTGTTACAGGATTATGGCAAGGAATCTCAGGCCAAAGATGTCATCGAAGAGTACTTCAAGTGCAAGAAATGAAAAATAAACTTTGAGCCTAATGAGCGTGTGTGTGTGATTAATGGGTGGGTGCTGATGGGATTCTCATTATTACAAAGGATAACAAAGGATGAAAGGTCTTGAGTAGTTCCTTAATATTTAAATTCTATTTCTTGAGAAGGTAATGGGAATCCTTGCTATTCTTATTCCTCGGTGCTCCTTTCCATGTTTGTACCATGGTTTGCAACTTATGTAATTTCATACAGCTTCTGAATTGCAGAAATGCTGATAGTTGATTATGGTCTTTGCTAGCACCTAGTTTGGCAGCATGTAGACCTGCACTTCTACAACATTTCCAGAGTAACTTGTCTGGGAAAGTCTGAAGTAACTGCTGCATCTGTGATGAAAATTTGGCTCCCTCTACTGAAGCAAATGAGGAGAACTGCCTTAATTGTTACCCAAATCTTCTGAGATGTTGCAGAAATTCTTTAAATAAATCTTATTCAGGAGACTAACTTGACATTAGTTCTGTTTTCCTTCACTCAGTTCTGAAACAAACTGCGTGGAATTACCTGTATAAAAATAGTACTGTCAAGTAGTTAATAATTGTGTGTGTGCATGTGTACACTGCTGTCAGGATAGCCAAATGGTTGGGATTTCATTGCTGAGACAAGGCAGTTCTTAATAGTGTCTTGTCCTTTGTTGTCCTTTGTCTTGGTTTCATTAATAGTGGGTAGGTACAAACTTTTTGTTAAGCAAAACCTTTTTGGAAATCTGAACAGGTTTAATATCTCCTATGTGTTGCATCTTCTGCAAAGTGGAGCATCTCCAACGGGACTCCTAAGGATTTGCTTAAATAGGACATGAATGGGACTGGGACTGGGCACGTGTACACTGAAAGGACTGGAATGTGTGTCTGTTAATTGTGAATAAATTACAGCGACTATTAAATTTATATTACTAATTATATTACCAACTATCATTGAAATTACATGAATTCTCTTGTTGATAGGATCCTCAATTTATCTCATTGGATTACTAGAGATTTCTAAGCAATTAATTTGTAAGAATACTCCTTTCAAAATGGAATTGAAAGACTACCACAAAATGTAGGTTGATTTGGCTAATAAGCTCAAGTATTTCTTGTAAATTGACATGTTTTAAAGTGTGGTTTATCTTTTGTCCTGTGTTTAGGAGCTGTACCTTTTGAGGGATTTGATTCCCTTTTGAAAATGCATGGTACACCCATGCCTATGTGCCTGTAATATTTCTAAAATGTTTCCAGGTACGTGCTAGGGGAAGTTGTCTGGAATTATGGTGGTAGCAGTGATCTTAATTGTATTAAGGTTTGCTTTTCTTTGGCCCTCTGTTCCATTATAGTTTAATTCACAGGGAACTGGGGTTAATGCCCAGGTTAACTTGCTGGTATGCTGCAGGGTTTGGAAATTTTCTTAATTAAATGTCTAAGTGTGTTTACCTACAAGTAGTGAGGTCCTTAAAATTCTCTGGGCTGAGGGCAACAAATGTGCAATGCAGTAAGCTCCTCTGGGGTAGCGGATGAAGGTTCATCAAAACAGTGAGATCTATACTTACATGCTCAGATCCAAGGAAACCCTGGCTGAGCATGTGACTAAAAACAGCTTTTCCAGGTGTTAATGTTTTAATCAGACACAAACATTTTCATTTTTTAAACACAAAATGACATGGGCAGCAGAGAATTGCTAATTCAGGTAAATTTCACTTGACTGCAAAGGGAGTTTAAACAATGTACAGATATTTGCCTTCTGGTGTGTAGAAGCAGCAATATGTGTTCTCTGGAAATAACAGTTACAATTCTTGCCTGAACTGGTGGTCATTCTCAGGCCAAAATTCTTACTTTCTGTGTGAAGGAAAAAGCTAGAGAAGTCCTTTGAAGAAAAGTTATTTGGTTGTGAAGTATGCAGACCTTAGGCAGTATTAACAGGGACATCTGTGTGGGATTCAAACCCAGTATTGAGACCAGTGGAACTCATACTCTTTTAGAGGCACCTGTATGTCATCCTGGCCTGTACTAACACTTTTTTTTTGTCTTAGGTCAAAACTGCTAGAGCATCTAAATGCATACATACCCCTTCCCTCTTACTTTGATGGAATATATTTGACTGGTGCTTGTCAGGGACCTGACAGTACTTTCCACTAACAGTGTGCATTCCCGCTTTACTGTTTGAGACCTCTGAAGTCTGGCATAATGGCAGTGATCTCATACTGCGTGCATCTTGTTGTGAAGGAGGAAGTAGTTATGCTTACGATGTGCAGTGGAAGCCAAGTCCTCACTGAAAAGATTAAGAACAGCTTGTTCACAGAATCACAGAATTGTAGGGGTTGGAAAGGACCTCCAGAGATCGAGTCCAACCCCCCTGCCAAAGCAGGTTCCCTACAGCAGGTCGCACAGGTAGGCGTCCAGGCAGGTCTTGAACATCTCCAGAGAAGGAGACTCCACCACCTCCCTGGGCAGCCTGTTCCAGTGCTCCGTCACCCTCGCTGTAAAGAAGTTCTTGTGCACTGGATCTCCCAGTGTAGAGAAGTTCCTCAGTAGCATAAATGCCAGGGGTCAGACCTTGTCAGCATTAAGTTGCTGTGTGCACGTATCTGTAGGCTCTACTCCTTTGGAGAGTGTTTTCTCTGCTTTACCAAGAGAGAAGTGAATATGCCAGTTCTACTTAATGCTAAGAATGTTATGGCTGGTGAGCATCAATTCTGCACAAAGAATGTTTGGCATTAAACCACACAGTGCCCTTAACTATGAGAAATAAACAGAATATTAGTGTGCCCTTTTCCTTCTGTGCTAAGATTGGTGCAGACAACATGCTCTGCTTTCTGAAGGCCTCGCATCCAGTTGTGTAAAGGAACTTAGAATGGACTTATGTTAGTCTTGCCTTCTACACTGGAGATTATGTGTTTGAGGTTTGAAATCTCAGAAGGATTTTTAACTCTGTATTTGCTTTTCAAAGCAGATACTGTATGCTGGGCAAGCACAAAAGTGTGGTGTGACTCACCTAACCTGAAGAAAAACAGAAGAAATGGCAAACTTTCTCAGTAGTTACGTGCAATGCACTTTTGACTGTCAAGTCAATACAGATTCTTCCAGTCACTGGTCAGCAAGCAGATGTTTAATTTTACAATCTTTTTAAAAAATGTTGGGCAGATGATGTGATAGACATGCTCTTATGTAATGATGCACATATCTATAATCTTATTATGAGTTAACATTATTTTTGAATGAAGGTTCCACTGATGGAATAACCTAAATTCACATTAATTGCTTCATGTAGTTACTGTAATTGATAGTACAGTATTACGGGAGTGAAACACTGCATATGAGTCTCCCAGCACCTGTAACTGTGCTTCCTCCTCTCAGTCCCATAAGCTGGCTCATTTAATACAGGAACTGATAAGAACCATTTTGAGAGTAATCATGATTTGCAGAAGCTTCTCCCCTATTCTCCAATTCTAAAGGAATTAGGCAGACTTCTCATAGTATTTAAGCAAAATTATTTATTTTCACTGACATATGTGCAAGAAATACAGTATTACATAAAATTGGGATACTTTCAGTAAGGAAAAGTAACCACACTTTTCTGATAATTAGAATTTATGGTTTTGTTTGTACCTGGTTTTGTTCTAAGTAAACCAAACAAAACCTGATGCTTTGTGCTGCTGAAAGATTACTAGGTACTAGGCGGAGTTCTGCAAAAATATCCACAACGGAA
Source organism: Tetrao urogallus (assembly GCF_951394365.1). NCBI lineage: Eukaryota > Metazoa > Chordata > Aves > Galliformes > Phasianidae > Tetrao > Tetrao urogallus. Next base: position 55,908,752 of record NC_136814.1, on the reverse strand, counting down.
AATCAACATCGTGTTTTGCTTATATGACTGGACAATTTCTGTTTTCCCTCTAGCTCAGTAAATACCAGGAATATGTTTGTCTTCACTCTAGCTTGATTGAGATTAGTATCAGTAAGAGAAGTTTGACTGTTTGAAGCACAACAGTAGTTTTTGTGCCTTAATACTCTGCAGAAATACCAGTGCGAAGTGATCAGATGCTCTTTTCTAAAAGCAATGAAATAATCTGCATTCAGGCCATATCTGTGAAATTACTGCCCTGTAAAATTTTACAATCAAGTTATGAAACAAATATATTTTGTGCTGATGTGCAGACAAATGTTTATTAAAGCAAATTTCCTGTTTTGTTGCTCCGAAAGAGTTACAATTCCAATATGCTTAATTCCCAGCCTTCCCCCTCCTTCTTTCTTTCTTTTTTTTCCCTATTGAAATGAATCTAAGATACTTTCCACATAGAAACACTTTAAATCTTTGTTAAAATAAGCTTTGTATTTTGAGGACCAAGTTTGGGGGGGGGGGAAGAAAAAAAAAAACCAACCGTGCCCCCTAAGTCACCTTTTATTCTGATTGTCTTGTTAGCAGCCAGTGTGTTGGATAACATAATGCAGATGCTAAGGACAGGTTTACGAAGGCAGATGGGGGTGGAAAACTAGAAATATTCTAGTTTTAAGGGTATGTGTTTAAGGGAATGGAGGTCACGCTTTGTAGAACCCCCTCCACAGTAAAAAAATGAAACACCCTCAGATATCCACATATATATATAAAGGTATATGTCAATACAAGCTACGGTGACTTTTTCATCCATGTATTTGAGTGGATTAAATATTACAATATTGAAGTATCACCCTTCAGCTTTACTTCTTTCAAGGTAGCAAAATACAATGTCAGCACACGTTTGAGAAATGCCTTTATGTGAATGGAATTTAGCAAGCTGCTTTTTAATATATATAAATTAATTCCTTCTTTCTGCAGTCACTGACTTTTACCCTTCTGTTCCATGGATGTGTGATCCAAATCAAAATCTCAGCTGTTTATTTCAAACTCAGCAAGACTGTTCATAATATTGCTTCTTAAGACCAACATGTCTTGATCCTTTTCTTTCACTGCAAACAGGAGCATCATTTTTCTGGCTGTTTAGCCTATAAGATGCTTTTTTTTCCCCCAGTTTTCTATATTGATTCCTACTTGGCTTGCAGTTCAACATCATCTCTTCAGAGTGATTCTTCAAGTACAATCCCACCGTTTTGGAGCAATCTCCTCTGTGCAGTTCCAGGTTGATGTTCTTGGCATCAAGCATGGCATGAATTCATTTCTGTTTGATGCATAAAGTGCTTGTCTTGCAGTTGTCATGGCCTTTTTTGATATAGCCTCATATCACTTATTTGTTGCTCAGAATAAGCAGTTCTTGGGTGCCTATTGCATAATCCGTCCAAAGAAAAACCACCCAGCAAACAAAAACCAGCATACGTTTTTCATATGCTGAGCCTCATGTGGGACAAGCTCCTAAACATCTGCAATGTTACCTCGCTGTTACCTTCCTCCAAATTTCTTTAACAGGCTTCTGTTCTGAAGATGTTACGAAAAGGCATGGTTAGTGCTAAACCTTTTCAGAAATGGAGAGTGCTACCTAAGGCGCATTTATGTTCACTGGTTAATTGGTCTGTCTCAATGTGTTCTCCCAGACTATCAAAAGATAGCAGTATGCTTAATAACCACTTGTACAGAGATTCCAAAAGGATTTTTATACAATTGTGGAGGAGTATTTCACTGGGGAGTGTATTGTGAGTGAATGGGTTCCTGTTGGGAACATCCAGGCCTGGCTGTTCCCATTCTCTTCATTCGCTTAGTGTGTGCTCCCTGCCTTCACAAAGGGAGATGCACCTTCCCGCTTACTGTGCAGGATCCTGCATTGGAACTGCATCTGCAGGCAGGTAGTTCACAACCTGTAGGTTCTTCACAAGACACCTCTTGTGAAAGGAGGTAAGCAATGCCCCAGGAATGGCAGTTCTTTCAGGGTAGCACATATCATAGAATCATAGAATCATAGAATCACCAAGGTTGGAAAAGACCTAAAAGATCATCCAGTCCAACTGTTTACCTATTCCCAATAGCTCCCACTAAACCATGTCCCTCAACACAACATCCAGCCTTTCCTTGAACACCCCCAGGGTCGGTGACTCCACCACCTCCCTGGGCAGTCCATTCCAGTGCCTGACCACCCTTTCTGAAAAGTAATACTTCCTAATATCTATATTTGCAAAAAAATTCTGGGTGGTGATGCATAATACAAGAATTGAAAATAATTTCTGATAACAAGTGCATAAGAAGACTAAACATTCTGTTCTGCAGCGAGCTGGAAAATGTTTCCTTTTCAGCTTGTGGTTACTCACATGCTAGTTGCACAATTCTGATGTTACCATATGTTTAGTTGGTGGTAAGTCATCACATCAGTTTCATTTCGGCTAGCTAATGTGTTCTGGGAACTTCAGATGTCTTGAACTAATAAAATTTGGGCAAGAGAGTGTAGAGAACCTCACGTTAGTCTGATTGTGCTTTAATCTTGGTTAGGAAAAGTCATCACCAAATATGAGTCTACAGAAAAAATAGAAGAAAGAAAAAAAAACCCTACTGTTATTTTTTTCAGTAAAGAATGCAAATTTGTTTTCAAATTGAACATTTAAATGAGAATTGGATTTAGATCAGCAATCTGAACAGCCATAGCCTCTTATTTTCCCACTTAGAACTGGTAACAAAAGGGATAAAAGACTCTGCTCAACTAGTAAGCAAAGAAATTAGTCCTCTCCTTTTTGTGTTTTAAATCACTGGTGCTTTAAGGAAAATATCATGCTGATACGCTGTCTGCAACCTACACCCAGACTTTATGGTGCTGCACAACAGTACCTTATGAGAAGGGCATTTTCTTCACAGGTGATTAACCACGTGTGCTGATCACTTTCAACTGCAGTGTGTTTATTCCTCCCTCTCCAAAAAAGGAAAATACATAGAAAACCACAAGACATAAAGCAGCTCATTACAAAAATGCTCTCAGAGGATGGACAGTGTAGTTACAATACTAAACGCTTTGTGTGTTTAGACTAGCGTTTCTTTTGTTTTCTTTTGACCTTACTGCAAACTAATAAGCATTGGTCAAAACCATAAAAGCTGTAAACAGGAAAGGAAATTGCATACATAATTTAGTCACAGGTTTCCTAGACTACTAAAGGTTATCTTGACTGTTGTGGAAAGCACCTATGCTTTCGTCCCGGTAAGTTATACCTTAAGGGTAGCAATTTCCATTATATTTTAACATATGTTAAAAGCTTTAATTTGGAATTTAATTAAAATATGTCTCTCTTCTGCTTGCGACTGTGTGAAAATGCCCCTAAAAATACTGTTAGGAGCTGATGAGTGAAGTGTCTTTGCATGTATTCAGAAGACAAGAAAGCTTGTAGCCAGAATGTCCTGCAGGCAAGAAATAGTGATGGAATTGAGCCTTTTGTGTGACTGTCAATCATATGATAAAATCCATAACATGGTAATTGGCTGAGCTAATAGTGTTGTGAATTTAAAACTTGTTAACTATGTTTTCCCATAAGATTCCACTTACATGTGTGAGTGTTGTTAAGTTTATTTCCCATGGCCTGAAATTTTTCAGATATTTTTATTTTTTAACTTGATATTTTTACTTTTCAGTTAAAGTAGCAAAGATGTTTCTGAGACTTCTTGGGAATAAAGTGATGGGGACTTTTTATTTTTTTCAGCTCCATTAACTTAGACTTCCCAGTGAAAAGATTTTTAAGTGTTTTTTTTTTTTTTTTTTTTTTTTTTTTTTCCTCCACAAACTTGATGTGTAATTGGAAAGCAGGGGGAGAGGAGGAGCAGTTTCAGAAGATGTGTGAAGAGAGAGGGCTGGATTTGTGGGAAACAGAAAGTGATGGATAATTACTAAGGCTGGTGAACATAATTAGCAGGTAAGGTCAGAACAGGAATAGCAAGAGGCTGAGTCAGTGAGACATGCGTCCAAGCATTTAGATTTTCCCTATCCGACATCTGGATTTGAACCTGAAGAGGCCACTGTTTCACCATTCCTTTCCAGACAGTAATCATCCACAAAATTAATAGCAAAATGCTTTTCTCTGTTTTCTTGCGCTGGCCCATAGAGAGGCAAACTATCATGGAACGGAAGAGTTGGTGGAAGGATAAAAATTGTCATAGGCAGATTACCAAGCTCAAAGCAAGCAGAAGTTTGACTCTTGGGGCATGTACAGAGTGACTGAAGGAACTGGGGCTGTTCAGTCTAGGGAAAAAGGAGGCAAAGGGGAGACTTTATTGCTTTATTCCAATATCTGAAAGGTGCTTACAGCGAGAGTGGGGTTGGTCTCTTCTCATTGGTGACAGGTGACAGGACGGGGGGGAAATGGCCTTAAGTTACATCAGGGTAAGTTTAGGTTGGATATCAGGAAACACTTCTTTACAGAAAGGGTGGTTAAGCACTGGAATAGGCTCCCCAGAGAGGTGGTTGAGTCACCATCCCTACATGTGTTTAAAAGCCATTTGGATGTGGTGCTCAGGGACATGACTTAGTGGAGGGTTGTTAGGGTAGTATGGTTAGGTCGTGGTTGGACTCCATGATCTTAAAGGTCTTTTCCAACCTGAGCAATTCTGTGATTCTACGATTTCTTGTGACAATAGGCACATGCTGCTGTTTCTACAGTTCTTTTAATTCAAAGAGAAAACAGACCCTGAGTGATCCCAAGCTATGCCGCGAAGAAAGAAAAAATAAAACCACCTGTATTTTTGTGTTAAGAACAGTGATGTGGATTCCACTTCTGTTGCTGGGCCTCTAATCAGAGGCAGATGAGTCACTCAGAAATGCTCACGATGTGTGTTTTTATTTCCTGGGTGCACCATCTTGCCTGTGCCTCATCCCGACAGAAATAGGTGTTCACAGATAGCAAAACTTCGCTTTAAGCACGGGAAGCTACAACAGATACTCGATTTCAGAAGAATAAAGTTTTCAGGATGGCTATTTATTTATTTTGGTCATTTCTCACCTCTGAATAACCTATATATACAGGGCTGTATAACGTCCCTGAGCTGGAGCTGCTTGAGTGCCCTGCCTGCAGGGTGCTACCGGTGGGCTCCAGCCGGGACCGGCCCCGCCGGGCCGCGCTCACCCTCAGGCGGCCGCCATGCGGTCACAAGGGGGCGCTGTTGTCGCGGCTACGCGGCGGCGGGCGGCGCGGTGCGCTGCTGGCTCCCGCAGAGTTACGGCAGCAGGTGCTGCGGTGATCCCGAGAGCCGGCTGCGGGGGAAACAAACGTGGCGTGGAACTCCTCAGCGCCTTTGAATGCTGTCGATTTTTATGCATATTTTCCAGCGTGATAGCCTTGTAAAATCCAAATAAGTCAGATGTTTAGGTTTTTACAGCGTGTAGAAATGTGAGTGCATGAAGCAAAGGGCTTTGTTGTACAGCTGTGGCTGCTTTAATCTGTTTTTCTCAGAGCTGTAACGCACAGAGCGAGCAGCACTGCCTGCTTTCTTTCTTTCACAGAGATATCTTAATTAATGAATAAGATACAGATTTGCCGAGGTTATGGGGACATGTTTAAGGAGTGGGTTGTTTAGAAAGTAGGTTGGTTTTGCGGGCAGCACTGTGTGAGGCTTGGACACACCTGTGTCAAATGGAGTGCTTAAGGACTGTGCGGGCTTCAGATAAGAGCCAGGATAGGTGAAAGCATTTTTTTCTTCTCCCTGAAGTGTCTGATGTATTACAACGTTCAAAGCATTTCAGTATGCTTATATTGTATTCACACATATGCAATGTATTTGAAACATTCCTACCGAGGAGATTGTGGTAAAAGCTGTAATGTGCAGCTTGCTGGGTTTCATTGTGAAGTAATATAATCTCCACATGTGCGAAGGCCAATGCAGTATTTTATTTTTTGCTTACCCCAGGGATTGTGATATTAAATTTATCAGCTGAAATACTTGAATGAGAACTCGTAAATATTTTTTGAGGTGCATCAGTGGCGTACATGGGGAGGGAAAAGATACAGTGCTGGGGAAAAAGGAAGCTGTTCTTACTTCTCGTTCTTTTCTGTCAAATAACAGCTCAGCATTGGCCTTCAGATGGAGTACTGGTAAATTTTCTCAGTGATTGAAAACAAGTTTTTAATTGGAAAGAATTTGTTACTGACTGATCTTTACTGATAATTCAAATGTTCACCTGTATATAGTGCTCTGGATATCTTGGGGGTAGAGGAGAAGATAATGGCCTTAGGTTGCACTGCGGAGGTTCAGGTTGGCTATTAGGAAAAACTTCTCTGGAGGAGTGGTGAGGCAGTGGCACAGGCTGCCCGGGGAGGTGGTAGAGTCACCATCCCTGAAGGTGTTCAAGAAGCATGTGGATGTGGCACTGAGGTGCATGGGGGGGATGGTTTGGTGGTTGGACTAGGTGATCTTTTCCATCCGTAGTGATTCTATGAGGGTTACCTAAAAGAGAGGTATTGACGTGAAAAGGTTTCATATGTGTGGGAGAGACTGTTGGACTGTCTGTTTTATCCAGTGCACTGTAATTGTAAACACACTAGCTGAGAGAATCTAGGAGTCTGTGCAGTGCAGTAAGAGAGTTATATTCCAGAGCTTAAGCAAGTATCTATCTCTGCACAGCATTATCCCATGTTATGTTAGTCGAGTCACTTGCCTGAACTTAATTTCGGCATTCCAAAACAACTTTGTGGTGATCTAGGATAATCCAAACCATGTTGAGTTATCATTTCTTTGTCACAATTGGCTCAGTGTTCAGCTGCAGCCAAAACTGCTCCGATTGGAATGGGTACTGAGAACAATTTTCTCACTGTAGGAAGTCTTTTATGCCCCACATCTTGATTACTGCATGTATTCTTGATGGTCTCCACATCTCATGAAAAGCATAGTTTGAAGAGGAAAAAAAGATTTTAAACAACAAGCTAGGAGTAAGTACACTGAAAGTTATTAAGGGTGTGTAACAGCAAGCTCACTTCAGTTTGGAGAGAAGGTTGAATAGAGATGGGCTTGCTTTACCATATCAAGAGCAATGCAAAACACGAGTGCTAAACTTATTTACCAGATCCTGTAATAGCAGACTGGGGACGTGGATTGAAACTGATAGGAGATAATTTAAAGAGGATTTTAAAAACTGTATGCCCTCAAAGCTTGTGATAAACCTTTGCAACTTGCTGTTGCAAGAAAGTGTAAAGTCTTAAGACACTTGCAGCATATGAAGAACTTCAAAGCAAATTAGACAAATTAATGGATAAAAGGTGCAAATCAGATACTTTTGGCAATAGGCAGGAGTGTTCCTGATGATATCCATAATCTAAAAGCATGATGCAGGTTGAGAACGAAGATTGGACTTCAGTATCTTGTTCCATGTGCTCTCCTTGAGCAAATTCTGCAGTAGCCACTGTGTGAGATAAAACTGGGCAAGTGGATCATTGATGTCATCCTGTGGGCATTCTTGATTGGAAAGGATATGGTGGATGTGCTCCCAGGGATGATAAAAGAACCCAGATGGCTACCTAAAGTCTTCTTTCATTTTCACAGCCATAAAAAGGTACAAAAAGAATCAGTAGCACTTGCAGAGAGAGCAAGTGAAGAGGAGGTGGCTACTTTGGCCCTTGGTTGGTCAAGAAACTTGGGTGGCTAGAATGTTTTTTCTGGATTTTTTTTTTTTAGGAACCTCCTTGATTAGCATCTGGCTCAAGAATGAAGGTTAAAGGGAGCTGTAGAAGGGCCGGCGTACTGAGTTATCAAAGTGAAGGAAATAATAAGCCTTGGTCATCATGAGAAATATGTTACTGTGATCTACTTCTTTTGGAACCACCTGTCAAGCCAGCTCAGAAACTGATGTCTGAAAGGCTGAATTTGGCACATGTTCTCTATTGCCCAGTGAGCATATTGCCTTTGTGCACCAGAATGAGGTATTTCCAAAAGGAACTGAAATTCATTTATTCTTTTGCTCCATAATATATCTAATGACCCAGACCTGCCCATGTTAGAGAGCATCTCATCTCCTTCCACAATATTTCACCCAGCAGGAAAGGTGAGCTGGCACTTTTTTGGTATAGCAGTGAAGGAGCTCTTGGCACTTTAGTAGGCATTTCTCCCTTTGATCTAAACTAGCCCATGCACATCGACTTCTCTGGCATACTGCAAAGCTCACCAGTTCTCTCAAGTTTTTCTGAGAGGAACAGAATAGTGAAGGTGGTGAAAGGGTGAGCGGGGGCAAGGATTTATTTGTTTTTTCTTTCTCTTAGCTGTTATTGGCTCGAGATCTGAGGAGCAAAGCTATATTTGTAATTTGTAAGGACTGTATTTTGAAATTGCCAGTTGCTCCAGATAATGAAGCAGGGATTTTTGCTCAGAGGAGAAGAAATGAAAATAAATAAATATGGATCATTTTCACCTAATTTACGATCTGCAAATGTGGTTCCTCCTCAACCTACATGATTAATTCTCTTCAATCAAGAGTGACCATCTTGATTACATCTTCTAACAATAAAAAGCCATGAAAACTTTCTTTCATAAGAGAAAATAAATCCAACAATATCAGATGACTGCAGTGTAGACCTTTTTGCCATTTGTACTGTTTTTAACCATATCACAGCCAATATATAAATTATGGTACTTCACCTTTAACAGCACAGTCAAACTGAGTATAGACAGTTTAATGGAAATTGCCCTTACTTGTACCAACTGTAAATACTGTAGAGCTGGTAAACTGTTTTGTATGGGCAGCCTAAGAGCTAATACTACCTGATGTAACAGATGCTCATTACGATAGAGCTGCTTTGTTTTTTGACCATGTGGATGTAACAAGGTGAATGAGAAAGATTTAGCTGTTGTTGTTGTCTTTATTATTTTTATTTTAAAAGTTGAATTCTATTAACGTTTTTTGAGGCCCAGTGTTCTTTTATTGAAATGTTTTACAGTTTAAGTGCTTATAGAAGATGGTTGATTCCCAAAGGGAAAAGTGCAGCAGTTGTGTGTTAAGGTCTGTGTTCAGACTTATCATCCCAGCCTCAGAAATGTGTTTCCACTAACCGAAGAGCATGATAACCTGAAGGAGAGGGTGTGCAAGTTAGGCATTTGGCAATGCTTCCACTGGAGCTGCTGTGCTGCGGTAGTACGAGAGGTTCATGAAGTGAGGTGTTCTTTCGAGTCTATCATGTCTCAGCTACTTTACAATCTCTGGAGGGTCCCAGGCAGAGTTTCTATGAGCTGTGCCTTGGTGTTCACCAGATAGTACATGTGCTGCAGATGTTTCAGCTTGCTCACCTGAAGTTTATGATAACTACAACACGTGGTATGTTTTGGATGATCTCAACAGTAAGTCTAGTATCTTATTTCTGAGGCATTTTTGCTGCATGAAGCAATAAATTCAATTCTGTCATCATTAGGCAGGTGTTTATATGTACTGCAAGACTTTAATCTCTCCCTTGGGAACAAAATACTTTAGGGGGCCATTCTACTACTTGGTGTTTGCTTTCCATCTCTGGCATGTTTCTGTTTCTCTCTATGCCAGGAGAACAAGCATGGTTTTATGGTTAGGATGCTGGCTTTTGATTGTTTTGCGGCTCTGCCAGTGATTACTATGAAAGCTGGAGCATGTCTGTCTCTCAGCTCACCAACCTCAGTGTGAACGTAACAGCTTCTTTTTCTGCCATGTGTTTCATCTGCTTAACCTGGAAGATCTTCAGGACATAGACTGTGTTGTGATAAATATGTGTGCCATGGATCCTACTCTTGGATAGAGCTTTACACAAAATCACCATCTACCAGCAATAGTAGAACAGAAGTTTAATCTATGGAATACTTGTTGAAGAGCTCCCCAGAATACAAAAAGCTTCCCAGCATTCTGTATTTTGATGGTCATGTGATATGCCAGGTAACGTTTTTGTTACATGACTGCTGTAATATTTGGGCTTGGGAGAATGTCACTGTGTATCAAATTTATTTCCATTAAAAAGGTTTGCGCAGGTGTTGAGCTGATTTATAATTGGATCATGAATAACTTTTATTCAGACCTATCTAAGTCTCATCCGTGGAATGTCTCCTTGGTTCCTGTAGGAAGTATCAGTGGTTCCTTCCATCTTGTTTCTGACTGCCATGATTCCTTGGTCTTAAGACACTTGCAGCATCTGAGTGGCCTGGAAATCCACTGACTGCTAGTTGCTGAGCAGCTGAAATTTTGTGCCAAACTTTGGTGAAAATTAAGTAGCCATCAGAAAATTAATGAAACAAAGAACAGAGGTGGAGGGAAACACATTGAAGCTGCTTTAGGTAGGGAATTTAAAAGGCCATTGGCTTTTATCATCAGATGACCTCAGTGGAAAAGAGCAGCATTTTTAAAGATCTCAGTCTTGGTAGAAAACTGACAAAAATTCAGCAGGTTCTTGCAAGGTAATGCTACATCAATTTGAAACAGCCCAGCCATAAACACAATGTTAAAATAATTATCTCAAGGAATTCTAGTCAACTTAAAAAAAAAAAACAAAAAACATTTCCAAGTAGACTTCCTGTACTTAGAAGGCAGCGTGGTAGGAAACAGTAAGGCAAACAGACAAAGAGAAGCTCAAACAAAACAGATTTAAACATGAGGTAATTTGTTGTACGCATAAAATTAAGACATCAACTATCATATGCATCATGCAGTTAGACTGATGCTTCCTCTTAATCATAGCTCTACTAAAAAAAAACAAAAAAGAAAAAAAAGAAGATTCCGTTAGGTTAGGATAATATTATGTGTTTTACTCTTGAAAACACTTACAAATGCATCGTATTATAAAATACATTATAGTCTAATACTTCAGAAATTTGTGCTGATACAAAGGAGAATTTTTCACATTGTTACTTTGCAGCTTGTAGTTTGTTTATTTAAGGAAAAATACACCATCATCTGATTCTTCTTTTTCCTGGAGACACTAGGAAAATTTGTTTCCTTTCCTGCCACCACTGCATATGTTCACACACATACAAATATGTGCATGAACAAATACAATCTCCAAGTGGAGGCAGTGGAGGCACGTTTCCCTTGGATAGGGAGAAGAGGCATTGTACTTGCAGATATTCATATTATCATATATATAATATGTATACATTACTTTAATAATGATGTTAGAGTTCCACACACATTTTTAATTAACAATCTGAAGTACTTAATTTCTAAATGTGTAATATTTAATGAGAGTATTTTTATTTTAGCAGACAAGTATCCATGTTAATAGTCGTTTCCCATGTTAGGAAGTTTCTCTAATAGTGATTTTTACTGATTTCTCTTCTGAAGTAATCCAGCCCTTTCATTTTATTTTTCTAGGGAGGGACAGTACCTGCTCTGCAGCAAGACCTTTGCAGCCAAGAATGGTGACATCTCAGGGCCAGGTGGAGAAGTGGTGAACACAGCCTGATTTGTAGTTCGGAAGATGCAATCTTGAACTGGAAACGGGAAGAGAGAAGTTTGCTTCTTGATGTTCAAGCAATTTCTTGGGACTTTTGGGACTTCTTCAATGACTAAGATGCTGAAGCAATCCATGGGACAAAATACCAGAACTGATAACTGATTTCTTCTGGTAAGTGATCTGATCTCTCTCCTCTACTGTCACTTTTTATGGCTTCACGACTGATTTAGCAAACCTATCTATCTACAAGTTAGTTATAATTTGTGACTCCTTATTGTTGATGTGAAAAAAAAAAATAAAAATTGGGATCACTTAGTTTCATCTTAAGGTAGATATTTAAAATGGTCATTGAATGAGGTGCCTGCTTCTCGGGAACAGTAAAGCGAGCCTGCAATGACCAACTCAAACATCTGCCACATACCCCTGGTGCATGGTCTGTTGCTGTTCTGTGAATAAATGTAGCTCAGGCCTGATCTGGGTCCACTTTTTATGTATCCCTCCTTTAGTTTGTTACAGAAAAAGCCAGAATTAGATGGGGTTCAGTTTTTTTTCTTCATGTGCTTCCATCTAGTGTCTAAGTAGTTGCCACTAATATTAAAATGTTTCTCAGATTTGTTGAGAATGGAGAGAACCTCTCTCCTAAAAGCAAACAAACAAAAATCTAAACCAGACCAACCAAGCAAACAAACAAAACCCCAGTAATTCCCACAGAGAGTGAAACACATTGTGCTCTGTTAGTGAACTGTATGTGGGGGAAGGCACTGGAAGGAGATCAAAGGCAGGGTCAGTGCTTAAAAACAGTGTGCATACAGCTCCAAATGGCCACTTTACCCTGACCACAACCACCTAAAAACTGTTCAGAGTTGCAGTTTTACTCTCAGCATGCAATCTGGATATACCCCAAAGCTCAAATTGCAGCCCAGGAGACTGCAAACCCACATGGACAGTAGGGCATGCTTAAAGTCAGTTAAATAAATCCCAGCAAATGTAAGCGCAGTCAACTGCCCCTGCTCTTAAAGCAAGAAGTACTAGCAAGTAGGAGTAGACAGTTGAGCCGTTCAACCACATGCAAACTCTAAAATCTGGATTGAAGTCCTTGAAATAAAATTCTTAGCAATGAAGAGTCCCAGTGCAAAAGAAGATACTTGCCACCTCTTCCTCAGCATCTTTATTCAGGATGGTATGTTTTGAAAAGCAATGGATAAGATGTATTGATTGCTCTGAAATCTTAGAAATTCTGACACAGAGCACACATCACTTCATGTCTCTTTGTTACAGGGAATCAGAACAGCCCATCTTCTGTACAAAACAGCTGATAGGACTTGTAGTTCTATTAAGCTCTAGCAATATATAACGTGAGCAAAAAAAGCATACACCCATAAAAAAAAATGCACAGTTTGGCTTTCTCTGAATAGGAATAAGAAACAAAATGGACAACACGTCAGTTCTTAACACTTATAATACTTTTTTTCTTTTTTTTTTTTTTCTTTTTTTCTTTTCTTTCTGACTGCAGATGCGGGACAATATCTTTGTGACACTATATCTCTTTATTATCTACCTTGAAAATGTGTAAGATGTTCAAAACAAAGTCCAGTCCATGTTTTCAAGCTTTACAGTTTCTTAAAATTGGTTGAGTTTTGCACTGGTTTGGTACTATTGATTGTGATGGAGGAGGATTGAGTTGGGGAGCCAAAATGCAGGACAACGAGAAAAGAATGGAAACTTTACAGGATGGTTTGTCTGGATATTGGGTGTCAAAATCACTGAGCAAACGTGTTGCTCCAGGTTGGGTCTGAGACCTGTGATGTGTGTGGAATGCCCTGATCCAAGTGGTGAGCCCTATGAAGGGAAGGAGGGAGAACAGAGCTAAAGTGGGGTTGCTGTAAGGCTGCATCTCTTCCAGCTCACAGCCACTTCTAACTGTGCTTGTCACAATGCCAGTCATGAACCTCCCAAAAATTCCAGAAGTGCCCATGGAACAGCTCTGCCCTCATGTCTGAGTTACACAGTCTTAATGTGTTGTTTCCTGATTAGTATCTTGGAGTATCTCATTTGTCATTCTTGAGGTAAACAAATTATTATGAGGTGTATTACAGCAGTAATGCATTTCGTAAAGCTTGGAGCATTACTGATTTAGCTGTGGCAGAGACATTCAGTGAAAATCACTGTGAGGCTGTGCCTTTTCTTAGAGCAAGAAATCACTCAGCTGATGCTATTATAAAACATTTGATAGTTATTAAGTGGTTTTCCAGTAATTTTTCAGTGCTTAGCAGAAAACATTATCATAACTGATATACACTAATTTTCTGTTGTTTATATGTGTATGTAGTGTAACCTCCAGTAAAGTGCCATTACATTTGTGGAAAAGATTCTGTAGAAATTATCTGCTGGTCTTCCAAATTTATTCTTTCAATGACTGCGGATCAAATTTGCCTACTTTAAACAATACATTTTAAAATTGACATGTTGTGGATTCCACCTGGGATCAAGTTGTGTTCTTTCTGTGTCGCACTAATGCTGAAGATGATTTAATTACTTAGCTGACAGTGTTATTAATGATGAGCATAGAGAAGAGAGTTGGGCCTTGCTGCCTTGCTCCCATTTCAGGACTTGTTGTAACTGTAGAATTTTAACAGGGGGAAAATCTGTTGGTCAATCAGGTAAGAAGATTGGATGACAAAGACCACGTTTAGTTGGAAGGTGCCATAATGAAGTTTTTCTAATCACTGTGATATTTTAAGGCTAATGAGTGTTTAGTATCTTAAATGACTAAAAAGCTCACTTCATCGGTGGTTGCCTTCTGTTTTCTTCAACTTTGACTCTGGAGAACTTCTGTAAGAGTAACCTGAAACCATAAAACCCATCCCAGATTTTTTTTTTTGTTACTGTTGGACATTGCCCAGGATCCATCAGAATGTGCTTCACTCATCACTGCTCTATCAGTCCTCTCCTCATTTCCATCAGTCCAGAATTCATTTACTGTCCATTCTGTGGCTTTCCCAGAAGTAATAGGTCTGTCTGCATTCAAACATTTTGCATATACAGCTTTGTCAGCTAAGAGCACGGGAAGAGAAGAAAAATACCACTAATTAAACCAGCAGTTCTGGAGAATGTTCCTATACTGGGAAAAGCTCTATTGAGAGATACAACTTAAGTCACTTGGATAGCTGGTATAAACATTGCTAGCAAAAAAACTTCTTGCCAATAGACACCACATCTCCTCTAGGGGAGTTTGTGGTGTGAGCAACATCGGTGAATACTTTGTCCTACAGAGAAGGCCCTGTTCAGGGGGTGAAAGTACTGTGATGCTAAAAGCTTGGGTTCATCTGAGCACCTGAGGCTGGTGTGCTGCTGTGAGGTGAGTGACAGCTCTGTAAAATCACTGTGGGGATGGAGACAAAGCGTGGTTATGTTCTGGTCTGCTTTGTCCTGTTTGCGTGGTCCACCATAACCCATCCTGGTGACCTTCCTGCTGGTGCTGCTATATGTTTGTTTGATGCAAAACTTGAAATCTGGCAATCAAATGGACGGTAGGGGAGAGGTAACAGTCTTTCCACAGAGCACATAGCAGAGCCAGGTAAGGTGGCACTGGGCTTCATGTCCCCACTCTTCAGTCAGGCAGCAGTGGGCGTCATCAGTGGTTTATACAAACAGAAAAATTCTCATCAGAAATAATTACATTCTCTCAATCGGGACAATCTGGACTTTTTCATTATTGCTGTTATTATACTGTGAACTAGATGGCGTAAGTGGAGTGAGACCACACTAGAAACAAGAATGCATGACCTTCATTTTTAAAAATGCTAGTGATCCAAACAAAGTAGGAATAAGGTGCAGAAGAATGAAAGCTCCCATTCATTGGAGCTTTTGTAGCTTTATGAGGGAAATGTGTCTTAACATGAGCTTCATTTGAGGGGAATGCACACATGGATTAATCTATTAATTATAATCAAATTAGAGGAAAATGTTATCATATATTTTAAACAATCCCTGGCAGGGTTAATGCTATCACAGTTGATGTTTTGAATTGAAAAAGAAGTAAAACCATAGTTTTCACTCTGTCTGCTTTTGTGTGTATGTATTTAACTCGGATTAGAGTATGAATTTACTAGACTTGTCTGGTTCACTTTCCTTTATGGGCAGTGCAATGTTCTGGTTTTCATATACTATAAAAGTAGTGATGCCACAAAATTACAAAGGAAATGCTTCAGTCCCTCAGTATAGATACAATTAAATCCAACTAAACTATTTTCATTGCCTGAGATGAGGAATCTTAAATAAAATAAACAAGTCACTCAGCTAATAACATAAAGATCATTTTTAGCGCCATATTATCAGACCATTGATGAGAATTTTCAGTTATGTATTTAAATTCAAACCTTTAACAAAGCATACAGTCATTTTCGTGTGGTATAATGTCTACAACCAACAGTACCTAACAGGACTGTAATCCTGTTGAGCTGCTGTAATGGCACGAACCGCAAAAGCAAAACCTGAGTGGTTTATCAATGTCAGCAAACTCCCAGATGGAATTACAGTCTTATGCACACCGTTCAGTTGTATGCTATTCATTATAACATATGACAAAAATTATGCTTCTATTAAAAATACACAGATGAGAATATGTGTTGTTGAAGGGGGCTTGTTTAAACAACAGAAATAATTTGCTGCTGCAAAGCAAAATCATTTTCAATGCAGGATGTGGCCTGCTGCACAGTATCTTTTCAGGCATATTTACAGGATGATGGGGATTGATTCAAACTCCGAAAGAAATATAGTACTTCAGGCTCAGTAGCATGTTTCTGGTTATGATTCCTCAGCTGCAGTTTTCTTCTGTTATCTGCCTCCGGGAAATCTGTCCATCTCTGAAGAAAGTATGAGCTGGAGCACAGCACTGGGATTCTCTGTGGAGTAAACCTTGAGAATCACCAGCCAGGGAAGTCCTTTGGGATCTGTCAGGACTTCCTAACAGTGTGGCAACACTTGTAGAATGTATTAAGGGCCATTATTTTGTAAAAATTCAAAAGTTCTATTTGCTATCCATGCAGTCACATTTGTCATCTTTTAATATGTGTGAAGTTCCTGACTTGAAATTAGAACTGGAGAATAGAGTGATGAGAGAAGCATGGATTTTAGCTGTAGAGAGTAAAGTTTTTTTCTGAGCTCAGGAACCCCCACAGTATTTCAAGGTACCTTCAGTGCTTCTAACACCAGAGGGTTCATTCATCTGTAACTGAAGTAAATGCACTAGCCAGTGTTTCTGATATTTCTCTGCTCAGCGGCTTCCCAAGGAAGCAGGAGGAAGCTGCTGACCCCATGGTAGGAGTCAGCTGTGCCCCAGGACATGGGGAGAGATGTCAGCTGTGGGAGTGGCTGTGAGGGTCCTGTAATCCGCTCTACGGATGCTATGAGATGGGATCTTCAGTGCCCGGGTTAAATTCCCCTGAGTGATAGGTGATGGCAGCTGAGCAGACTCAGCTCAATGAGGACAAATTTCAGCTGCTAACAAATGGACAGCATGGAAACAAGGTTCGTTTGCAAGACAGCAAGAAGTTGTATGGGCAAAAACTAGGAAATTAGCTTCAGCTGGGTGGAAATACTGTCATTTGGTGAATCTTGGGTTTTCTTTGTTTTAGTAAAGCAGATTTTGCAGATTTCATTCCACTAATTTCTGAGAGCTTCTCTTTCATGCATTTTCCTCATGTAAATTGAAAGCTTTATTTCAGGTAAGAAAAATCAGAATGTGAATGAGAATGTATATATTTCATATTTTTATTTGTATTTGCATTCTGTAATTCCATGATATATCAGTAGAAACATGTTTCAGGGAAGCACAAACACCACCCTAATATGTAACAATTGCAATATCTCACACTCCACTTTTTAAGTCAAATGTCCTGGTTTGTACTGAATGAAGTATCTACTCCTCTTTTCCATAGCAAAATGTTTTCTTATTCTAACAAACCCTCTTGATACCTTTCCATAACAGGCACGCTTATGGCTATGGGACCAAGCACAAAAACATAAAATTACAAATGAAGTTTAAAATGAAATCTGAATGTGCAGAACATTACCTGTTTTCTAAGACAAGTACCAGATAAACAAAGCATCTTAGAGAATTATAATTCGGAATTCAAGGGAAAAAAGAAAAAAAAAGAAAACTTTAAAATTTTAAAAGCTTTCTGCAAGCGTGACTTTTTAAACTTGGTCATTTTCATGAGGGGCCTAAAAGCATGAATAAAATCAGATGTGACACAGCCCCCTGCCCTGCTCCTTTTCAGAGCCACTCTGTTCTGCTCCTGTCTGCCTGCAGTGGGGTGTGTAACTCTGGAGGGAGCTAGAAGTAGCAGGTGAGAGGGTTAAATAAGCTTCTTAAACAATTTCCATCCTGCCACTGCCCTGTGTTAAAATCCCTGAATTACTCACCAGCAAAACTGTTTATTTCATTATTAAAATGAGGCTGCGGGGCTCTCCGTTCTCCCACCCATGCATGTGTTCACGGAAGGAGAACTACTCCCACATGATTACAAGGTTTGCTATTAAGTGTGAACTTCATATTTAATTGTAATTGCTAGCAAAATATAATTTAACAGCAAAGTATGCTGAATTTGTAACAAAGTACCCCTTTTATTTTGAGCAGGAATATGGATGCTGCCCAAATGTATCCGCATGGTTCCAATTAAGGGGAGGAATGTTTAATGTAAAACTCAACTTGATGAAAATAACTGAAGTTTCTGACAAACCAATAAATTGGAGTCTAGAAAGCTCTGCGTATACAGTACAGTCAGGGAGGGGCAACACCCTCTGGGTCATCAATTTTGGTGAAGACTTCCTGTTCGTTTATACTAAAATAATACTATGTAGGTAATTCAATTTCTCCCCAGCTGTAAACATAGACTGGAATGCTGTACGCAGATCTGGCAGAGGGTGGAGGGGGGCTGGCACTCCTTGCTGCAATATCCAGGCTGAAATTGTGAGAAACTGAACCTTGGGTTCCTTTTATTTTTTTTTCCTTTTTTATTTTACTTTATTTTATTTTCAATTTTTATTCATTCACTTTTCTCTTTAGGCACTAGTGCATCAACAATTGTTAAGAGTTCCCACTCAGAAGACTTAGATGTGTACTGATGGAGATGTGCTCATGCAGGCAGCTTTCTGTAGGACCTCATGAGGATGTGGGAAAGGCTGCAAGGAGGCTCCCACCCAGCCAGGTCTGCTCCTCCCAGTCTGTTGCTACTGGCAGGTTCGACCTTGAGGTTGTGTTTAAGATCCAGGTGGTGCAGAAATGAAACTGTAATCTTAGATACAGAAATATAAAAATGGATGTGTTCCACTGTAAGAGATTATTCTTTCACATCATTATCTCAAAGCTTGCTGGGACGCAGATCACAGAATCACAGAATTGTAGGGGTTGGAAGGGACCTCTAGAGATCGAGTCCAACCCCTCTGCCAAAGCAGGTTCCCTACAGCAGCTCGCACAGGTAGGCATCCAGGCAGGTCTTGAATATATCCAGAGAAGGGGACTCCACCACCTCCCTGGGCAGCCTGTTCCAGTGCTCCGTCACCTCACCATAAAGAAGTTCTTGCGCACATTTGTGCAGAACTTCCTATGCTGCAGCTTATGTCCATTTCCCCTTGTCCTGTCTCCACGTACCACTGAAAGGAGACTGGCCTCACCTCTCTGCCCCCCACACCTCAGATATTTATAAATCTGGATTAGATCCGCTCTCAGTTGTCTTTTCTCAAGGCTAGATAGACCCAGTTCACTCAGCCTTTCTTCATAGGGGAGATGCTCCAGGCCCTTCACCATCTTTGTGGCCCTCCACTGGACTCCTTCCAAGAGATCCCTGTCTGTTTTGCACTGGGGAGCCCAGAACTGGACGCAGTACTCCAGATGAGGCCTCACCAGGGCAGAGTAGAAGGGGAGGATCACCTCCCTCGACCTGCTGGCCACACTCTTTATAATGCACCCCAGGATGCCATTGGACTTTTTGGCCACAAGGGCACACTGCTGGCTCATGGCCAACCTGTCATCCACCAGGACACCCAGGTCCCTCTCTGCAGAGCTCCTCTCCAGCAGCTCATCCCCCAGCCTGTATTGATGCATGCAATTATTCCTCCCCAGGTGTAAGACTCTACACGTGCTTTTGTTAAACCTCATCCTGTTTCTTACTGCCCAGCTCTCCAGCCTGTCTAGGTCTCCCTGAATGGCAGCACAGCCTTCAGGCATGTCAGCCAATCCTCCCAACTTCGTATCATCAGCAAACTTGCTGAGGGTGGCCATTATCCCCTCATCAAGGTCATTGATGAAGATGTTGAACAAGACCAGACCCAGCACAGACCCCTGGGGGACACCACTGGTTACAGGCCTCCAGCCAGACTCTGCACCGCCAACGACGACCCTCTGCGCTCTGCCAGTCAGCCAATTCTCAAGATGAACAAGTCCAAGCAAGTCCTGGGCAAGGGTTGTGAAATCCTTTGTCTGAGGGACACAGATGGACGAGGCAAGGCCAGGGGCAGCAAGAGAGAGAGAAGCTGCAGCTTAATGGCCATGAAGTGGTCTTTTGTGTGCACTTATCTCAAGGAAGATGGCCATCTCAGGAGGTGCTGCACATGACTCTTACCCAGGCGCCCAGGAATACCACGCTGGCAGAAGAAGAAGGATAAAAAGGGGACCTACAACCATGAGGTTGAGGTTTTTCTGGCAACAGATTCCTCATGAAGAAGAAGAGAAACCTCTGACTTGAGAAGCCTCACAGCCTGCCTCTCTCCCTCCCGGACTTGCTCTGCACTCTACCAGCATGCTGAAGAAGAACAAAGGTGTCTGCCATCAGATTCCTCACTGTGGAATTCCTGCATGCTGACGGACTCTCCTGGGCCTGCTACCTGAATCCTGCTGCTTCCTCCCTGATTGGCTCTGAGACTTCTTCCTGCTACCTGCTTGCTGCCCAAGGCTGGCCACGCTGCTGCTCTCCCCCTGCTGCTTCAGCCTCGGACCTTTGAAACATCATGCAACGGGACTGCTGCCGGATCCTGGTAGTGACTCTTTACGCGATGCTTGCTTCTTCCCTATCTTTTCTATCGCCTTCCTTCCCTTCTCTGTCTCCCTGATTAGGATTTATAATAAACTGGTTGGATCAGCATTTGAACCGTTGTTTCTTAATCTCATGCCAGGTATGTTATATTAAAAGAACCTCCTCTCCCTCCTATAAATTGGAGTGAGTCACCCACCAACTTCAGAGTGTAGTTATTTATTTGATATGTGCGGGGCCACATTCTACCACAGGGAGCTGCTGCACATGGTGTATGAAATAACTGGCCAGCTCATCTTCCTCCAGGATCAGGGAAGATTGGCTAGGAGAGGTGAGTTCCCAGGGAGTTTAAACAAAGGCAGTAGATTATTGTCAGTCTTTTCACTGCTGCTGTTACCAGCTTGCAGTGCTCTACTCGAGCCTCGTTTTCTTCTTGCAAAATATGCCTAACACTGTAAAAGATTCGCTTGTGCTTTAAATGTGGCAGGCTGAGTTATTTCCCTCCCCCTCCTCCAGGCCAATATCGTATGATCAGACTTTAAAACAGAACTTTGTAAGAGTCCATGCTTGCTAGAGGTATTTAGTTCTCAATGCTGTGTCCGGAGTAAATTGTTCATTTGAGAAGAACACCATGGACTTTTATGTTTTGTTTCAGGAAATACAATCTGTACAAGCTTGAGGACATTGTTGAGTAGGTGACCTTGGAGGATCAGCTCTAGATTTTTGCCAGTTACCTCACTCTCCTTCCATTTTCTGTCTGCTCTCTTAATGTAACTCCATTATAGTCAACATTTAAGTATCTTTTTAAGAATGTAAGTGGGTGTTTTTGTTTTGTTTTGTTTTGCTGTTTTTCTTGTAACTTTACAAATTCTAAATGCTTTCTCTCAGGTAATTATGAAATATGGTGACAGAAATATTGGCTGAATAATCAGCAGCGACTCAGAGGATCTAATATATACTTATAACTATCAGGGTATATTGTTCTATTTTCCCAGAAGCTTAATAATGAATAACTATAAACCTGGAGTGCTTATATTAATCTCTGTAGGATATTGCAGTTTGCACTTCAGTCCTGAAGCACTTTTTTAATGACAGCACCAGTTGGTTTGTGCCTTTTTCATTTCTTCTCTCCCATACAGGTCAGTCCATAAACCAGATGGTATTTCCTTCTGCATGGGGACAGCAGCTAGAAGATAATGCAGAAAGAAAACAGACCATGTTTGTATTTTCTCTTGTTGAAATACTATCAACAAGGTTTGTATATATAAACTATTTCTGTGCTTTGGGAGACATTTTCTGTTGGTATTCCAGAACTTTAAACTGATATTTAATGGATAGTTTGACATCTGTGTATGATATCTTTATCTTGTGAGTATAGACTTTACATGGTGCTTGATAAGCTCATCTAGGCTCCCTTTTCCTATGAACTATTAGACCTGATGACCTTAAAAAGTCCCTTCCAGCCTGGGCTGTTCTGTGATTCACTCAGTCTAAACTTACTCATGCAATTGGACAAAACATAGCCTGATAATCAGAAGTTAAAAAAAATAGCATTTGGGCTGATTGCACACATCAGCAGAGATACTGAAGGAGAATGATAATGTTTGTGATTTGTTTTTATTCCCTACAGGTAGGGCCTGCTGGCTACAGGAAGTGCAGTGGGAAGTGCAAGGACAGAAGGTCCAGTGACACTGAATGGTAAAAAGCCAACATCAAAAATCATCAACCATATCCTTTCCTCCAATGATGAGCTGGAAATAAGTTTCTGTGCCGTGAATATTTATTTGCTTTAGAGGAGCTTCCTAGCAGCTACAGCTGTGTCGCTTCTCTGGCTGCCAGCCCAGCTAATACCATGGTAATGCAGTCATGCAGTTTGTTCTGCAGCTAAGTTCCTATTTGAACATCTTTACTTCCTGAAATTGAAGATTAAACATCTCTCTTGTGCTTTTCTAAAGGCTTTACATAAATCATTTGTGTCAGTACGCACAAGAGCAAATCCCACTCTGCTGTCGGCGTGGCTGCTCCCCAGTACAGCTCTGCTCCTAAAGATATGTGTGGCATTTGTGGACCTGGCGCTGCTACAATCAGGCTGAGGACTGATGTTAGCTGAAGTGAATCTAGTACTTAAAATGTCAGTAGATTTTGTGCTCTTAAAAGTGATGGACTAATACTCTTTGGCTTGCAGCTGGAGTAATATAAATTTCTCCAGGTGTTTTTGCCAAGCTTGCTCAATCTTGGCCTATATTCTTTCTGCTGTAGTGGCTTTAGTCTGAACTAGACCAAGTACTGAGGAACATCCAGTTGGGAATAGTCTTGCACTAGGATGATGATGACCAAAATGACCTAATAAATCTTCCTCGCCTTTACTTTCTATCTTTCCTTTTTCTCTTATATTTCTCCCCACTAGTTGGAGAGAATTTTGTGGCCAGCGGACCAAGAAGACAATGACAGACCTGTGGTCTTGGTTTTTCAGTGGTGAAAAGCCAGAACAGCTCAAAGGTAGACTCACAGAAGAAGATTTAACATTGATGTTTACATGGTCCTCAGGGTGCAGATATACTGCTGGGTATTCCTATCACTCTGACAAGCAGGCAGCATTTTGTTCTCATCAGGTTATCCAAATGTTTGGGGTATTGGAGCAGAAGAAACTGTATCTTT